>NW_016107388.1:5846603-5862890 GCF_001604975.1 Cebus imitator | reverse complement strand
ACACACACACACACAGACACAGACACACACAGACACACACACTCACACCCTGCTTTTCCTAATTGTGAAATGTGCCCACTACTGGATATTTATAAGATAATTTTTAGCATTGTATAGACTAACTTAAAATTGTTAGTCATAGATTTATTTTAATGTCCTTTAGGAAGAAAATGTAATAACATATTACGTCTTTGATTTCATGGATATAATGAAAATGGTTTAGGATGAGGCCAAACTCTCTTCACCTCTAAATAAACTGATTTATACACAGTTCAAAGAAGAAAGTATCAAGCATATACTAGTACAGGTGCTATTGCAGATGACAAAAATCATGAAGGCGGTATGTGAGATTTACCTCCTTGGCCCCTTCATGGGATACGAAAAACATGCAGGGAAGGCAGGAAAGCCAAGGTCACCGTGTGGACGTGCATGGGTTCTGGAGTCAGGCTTTTAGAGTCACGTCCTGACTCTCCTGCTCATTCTAAGCTTGGGCAGGTCACTTGACTTTTCTATGTGTTGGTTTCCTCATCTATGAAATGTGGGTGATGATAGTATCAACCCCACAGGGGCAAAGGAGAGATTCAAATACAGGTGACTCTGACATTGAAAGCCACATCCTGACCTCTCCAGGGCTGGCAAATGAGTTTTAGCTCATGTGCCAAATTAACGGAGTGGAAGAAGCTGTCTGTGGCACCGAGTTGACAAGTATTTGAGGCTTCATGGGGAAAAGTGATGGATGGATGTGAGATGTCTGTCCCGCACTCTGCTGCTATCTTCCTGCAGGTCCCAGGTACCGGCTCAAAGATCAAGCTGCACGTGGACCCACAGGATGTGCAGTGGAAACACACGGTAACCCAGTCGGTTGAGTTCTTTCTACATTTTCTTACTGATATCACCACTAATTCTGAGAGAGACATACCATTATCTAAGAATAAAACTTCCACTTTAAAATTAACATAGGTTGCACGAAAGTGTTTTTCATACATCAAATGTTATTAGGTACCTCTTCAGCTATTTTCTACAAAGGCTACTTATTTAAACATTTCAGTAAACTTAGCATTAGTGAGATTTTCTGAAAGAAAAAGGAAAAGAAAGAAAGAAGAGGAGGGAGGGGAAGAAAGAGGAGGAGGGGAAATAAAAGGAGAAGGAAGAGGAAGAGGAGGAGATGAGCAGCAGCAGTATGGGCACCCCAAATACCAAGGGCTGATCTTGGTCAGCCATTGGCCAAGGCTCCCAACGCATCCTCCCAACTTTGGAAGTTCTCAGAAACAATGAGTGTGTCCAGCACAAACTGACCCTCCCCAGGTGTTTGCTTCAGCTCAGGCAAAAGACAATTGCACAATCACAATCAGATCAATAGCCTTTTGAAGCACATTGGAACGACAGGCCCAAGTGGGTCCTTTCAGGAGATGACGGACCCGGTCTGTCCTCCCGCACTGCGGCTACGCTCTGCGAGCAACTCCCGCTGGGTCTTGCCATCATCTTGGTACTCATCTAGCCATCTGCCATGGAAAAAAGAAGAGAATTAATATGAGAGAGCATTGAAAGAAGCCTCAGTTAGAAAGGAAAAAATGTATATATGGAAAGAATTTAAAGAGGTCTTTAAAGAGATCGGAATTTTTAAAAAGCATTTAGGATTTTAAGTCACACCGGATTCCTTTTAGCAGTCCAGCTTTGGTAAGCCTTTGTCCTATACTCAAGTTGCAAGGTCATATTGGTTCACTCTAAAATTCTGGCTTTTAGAAAAGTCCTCTGGTAACATCACAAACATTCTAACGTCATCAAAAATTCTCACTTGGAGTTTCCTTAGTGAAAGCTGTTATTTCGCTCCTGTCATGTGACTGGCAGGTATACACAGTAGCTAAGCCCTCAGTCTCTAGGACAGTGCTCTTCAAGAGAAATAGAATACGGACCGCATATGGAAAGAAGTAAAAAGAAGGTAAAATTAATATTTTTAATTTTCATAAATTCAAAAGATGATTATTTCAACACGTAATCAGTATACAATTTATATCACATTCTTTTTTATTCTAGTCTTGAAATCTGGAATGTATCTTACACCTACATTGGAATAGCCCACAGTTCGGTACACATACGTGGCTTGTGGCTCCCATGTGAGACAGTACAGTTCTACAGTCAAATATATTTTGATCTGAGTCCTGACTCCACCAATTATGAATATATTCTGTAAAAAAAATTTACCGTCTTTATATTTCAAAGATAATTTCCTTGTCTTTGAAATATCACAGAGTCTACCGGAGGCTTGCTGTGGCATCAGATGTGTTTAGGTGTGCAGTTCTGGCTTTACCATGAAGCCTGTTCCTTGGAAAGCATTCAGTAAATGCTGGTGATGGCTATTCTTCTGATTTTCTCTCCAGCAATACAACAGATGGGTGCGGAAATTTTATCAACTCACACAACGCAAAATATAACCCCTCTATATCTTGGTTATTTTGAAACTCCACAAATAAAGTTATAAATAACTCTTTCTCAGAGACCTTTCTTATCCTATGATTAGAAGGGGACTTGCACTTAAGTAGCTGATAAACTATACTGAGGAAGACAGCAAAGTTTATGTCATCTAACACTCCAAAATCTAAGTAGAACTTTCTGACAAAATGATTTTATAGCAAACTTGGTATCTTGTGCAGGGAATTCTTCAGTCGAAGATAATTCACAAAATCATAGTGATATCATAGAAACAATTGATTGATAGACACTAAATTAAAACTTTCCAGAAGGCCAAGGAACCAAGAGCCCCTGCTGTCTGACTAATGGGTTTCAGGTGTGCATGCCATTACTCTCATTAGGTCACAGTTTTCTCATCTGTCAAACAAACCATGAGACTAAATGTTATCTATGGTTTCTTCCACTTCTGATGGAATAGCAAGAAAACTTTTTTCTTACTTATTTTAACCTGGGTCCTCAGAGAGAAAAGGCAAGGAAAACAGGTAATATTGCTATAGTTAAGTTAATTGACAGCCGTGCAATAATATGCCTATATGCATATCATTTCATATGAGAGTATAATACAATAAAACATCTTAAATATTTTCATCTGCAACATTTTTTTCTATAAATCCAATTTCAATCCAAGGTTTGCAATTATTCTAAAATGTAGAAATAAGTCACTTCCATCTTAATTTCTACTCCTTTGCATTTCCAGTAAAACTAATTTTGGCTTGGAAGAGAATGGGACAATTATCACCTGCCCTGGATGACTTTGACTTTGCTAAATATGACACATTTAGAAAAATAATAATCTTATATTTATTCCTTATGTTATTTCATAGGTACCATCACATTTAGAGCAATAAACTATATTGTAAAATATTAAACACAGCTTCGTATGTTTCCAAATATCTAGATGTGATATAAAACCAAATGTTGCATATATACTGGCCAATATGGTAGTCACTAACCATCTGTGTCTATTCAACACTTCAAATGTAGCTAATACGACCAAGCAACTATATTTTTTATCTGACTTGATTTTAATTAATTTAAACTTAATTAGCTATATGTGACTAGTGGCTACCATGTTGGACTGTGCAGATACAATGTTTTAAAAAGTAAAACTTAGTGAGTTGAGAGTCCTAAATACTAGACATATGATCTAGAAATAAAGGTGTTTTTCTCCCTTCATTTGCATGTGTAATATCATGTCAAAAATTTCTTTAAAATTGCTTCTATGACAATAACATTTACTATCATGGAGCCTCTAATTGCAGGACACTTTTGTAGGTGCTTTATATACATTGTCTGAAATCCTCAAACAACCCTGCAAAATAGGTGTCATTACTGCCATTTTACATAAGAATAAATGGAGGCTCCCAGAGCTAGTAAGTAATGCAGCTGTAATCCAAATCTGGCGTTAAAAAACGTCAATCTTTGCCCCTTCTATTCTTTATTTACTAAGATTTCTTGCAAAAATAAAGATACAAGGTCTCTTCCTAGAGCTTGAATTTCACAAAACGGCAGTAACTACTACCACATACACTTTATGTGAATGCGCATTGAGGAAAAAAACCAAACAGATGATGAGAGAAGTGCTCCATATTTTGTTCATACAAAATGCAACTCTTTATTGCATTTTTAAAGAATGAGTATTTCCCAGAAGTGAAACTATAGTAAGGTAAAATCCAGTCAGTCAACCAATGTGCTTCTCTGCATGTCTGAAAAGAGTCCCTCATTTTGGGAATAGCATTGCTGAACCACCTGCTAAACACAGAGCACACCCAGCTCTCCAGCTTCGTGTAGCAATACATCCCTCCTACCTCACTGAAGATCAAGTGGAAGTTCTTTGAGGACAGGGACTCTACTCTTTTATCTCAAAATCTCTAGGACTTGGTGTAGTACCTGACACCTAGCAGGCATGCAATATTTTTGCATAAATAAATGGATGAATAAATTAATATACATAATGCATGAGTTCTCTGGATTCAAGGAACCTGCAATCACATAGACATAGCACCTTGACACCTGGGTCTTCACAGCATATATAAGCCTCTATCATGGTCCTCATGTTGTTAACATTTCCCAGGTTCCCATGTGGGGACCACAGGTCCTTGCCAACAGAAACTGGATTGGCTTATTGCTGGATCTCCATTATCTACCCCGCTTCTTGATATGGTGAGTGGTCAGTTACCATTTATATAATGACTGATCAAATGGATCAATATATTCTGTAGATTGATTAATAATGGAGGAAACTTAACTGTGTAATTTCTATTTTTAGTGAATTTCGTTTTAATTTTAATTTTGCATTCGATATTCTTACTATAACTCTATAAAGTAGGTAAAGAAGATTTATCATTCTCATAAAATTTTGAAAACTGAGAATTAGGAGTTTAAGTAATTCACCTATGACCACACGGCCAAGGAATTACAGTTACCCTTGCAACTTAAGTCTCCTTTTATATTATAGCTACGCCATATTAGTACAAGGCATTGGAGTTCACAGTTCACATATATAACATCATTTCAGTTTAAATGATTCAAATGAACTAGGGGAAACAGGTATTACTGCCATCTTTCATAAGAGGATGTTGAACCTCAGAACAGAGTGGTACCCAAGTTCACAGTACTAGCAGGGAGCTTATCACGTTTTTTAGAAACAGAAAGAAGAACCCGTGTCTAAGTCCTAATCCAGTTTCTTTCCATTTCAGCATACTTGTTTCAGAAGAGAAAAATGTTAGAGATTACAAAAGAAGACAGAATGACCAGTGCTGATAAAGGACAGTTCTCCTGAGGAGAGGCCTTCCGCTCTAGTTTTCAGGGAGGGAATGATGTTGTCCAACAGCTGGGAGGAGGCATGCTGGAGGACACTGTTGGAATAAATTGGACAAAGGAAGCATAATTTTGCATAACAACGCGCTGAGTAACAGCATACCTGTTGCATGGAAACAGTACCTCTTCAGTGCTATCTTCATCTTCAGACTTAACAACAATACTCCCAAGAAACCAACCATTACCTGCATGAGTTGACAAAGGAGATTTCTTTAACTCTTTAGCATAAAAATACCAGCATTGTGATTTTATTCATATATCCTCCAAATGTTTCTTTTTAAGTACACGTGTCAGGGTACAAAAATATGCATATGCAAATTATAGCGTAGAAAAATGAAAGTGTGAGTGAGCAACCTAATTACTCAGAGTACTAGAAGCAGAGGAAAAGAGAAGATGGGGACCCAAACTTTCTATAAAATTCTAAAAAAAAAAATATTTAAAATCAGATGAGCCAAGAATAAGGAGAGAAGTAAATTCATATAAATGCATTTCAGTTATGATAAGTCATAGAAGATTGATAGGTTTAAATAATAATGGAAAGTCACAATCAATCATCATTCTTAATAGTGAAAATTTAGAAGTTATCATTGATTACTGCACTTGTCAATACAATTAAAGAAAGAAAAAATGAAAGTAAGGAAAGAAGGGAGAGAGAGAAGGAGGGAAGAAGGAAGAAAGGAGAGGAGATAAGAAGAAAGGAAAAATGATAAATGCAGAAAAAAGAAACAGAACTTTCATTATTCACAGAAGATACGACTTAATTAAAACCAAAAAAATTACAGAATATAAAATTAAGAGTGATGAGAAAATTTGTTAGAAATATAATTAATACATAAAATTCCAGTGTATTTCTATTAGCCAGAGAGGAAAGATTAAAAAGCATAATTCAATGAAAGTCACAATGTTGAACTGCTGTAAAAATTTAAGAATTTAAGAGCAAATTTAAAAGCAGATGTAGTATAATTTATAGAAAAAAAATCATCTAAATGTAGAAAATGACAGCGAAAAAAGAAAAAGCCATAAATAAATGAGGAGCTGTCTCATATTGGTAAGTAGGACGATATAAAGATGTCAATTCCTCATAAACTAATTTAAGACTGCAATGTAATGAAATCAAATTCACCATAGTGTTTTACATGAAAATCCAAAAGCTGGTAATAAAACTCATGTGGATGATAAAGGCCCAACAATATCACAGGCACTTCTGATCTTGAGTAAGGGAGGGGAATCACCCTACCTGTTATCAACATTTATTGTAAATCTATATCAATCAAGGCAATATGGAATTGGCTGACATAGATAAATTGACTATGGAACAGAAAAATAATTCAGAATTAACCTTTCCCATTCATACAAACTTGATACAGGGAGCTCTGCTCTGCACATTAGTGTGGAACCATAGCAAAAACTGCAAGCTGAAACTAGGCAAGCCATCTTCATAATCAACAGGGGAAAATTATGACTGCTTGATGATCTTTAAACATTTTTTCAAAACATCAAAAAATCTTTACTGTGAATTTAAAATGGTTACAAAAATGAAAAGTAGTAACCCTAACATGTAATGCACTATAATTTAAAACATTAGAAACATTGAAAATTAAAAGGTTTTATTTTTTTCTAGTAAAACAATCTTAGGAATTGTTTGGTGCTTGCCTTCTTTTTCTCATCACATAATTTATAATACAGAGCAAGCATCTTTTGCCTTTTAGCACATTATTAAACTCCTACATATTTTCTTTGTGTTTTCAATGTCATAAAATATCTCAGAATCCCTTTAAGTGACGTTTTTATTAATATCTATGTCATTTTTGTCACCACCACCTTCCTCATCTATGGGCATCAATTCCCCTCACTAATTTCCTCTGGCTGAGAACCTAAAGCCTCTTAAATGGTGGCAGTGTCAACACTTTCATGGTGATAAATTTCATCTATAACCCCATTTATGTTAGATTTGAACCTCACTTCCAGCATTGCCACTTTTCCTTTCTTTGATGCACTTTCATCTTTCAATTCTATATTGTTATAAACTGTCACATGGATTCACTATTGGTAAACAAGGAAGCAACACAACAATGCACTTTGCTGTCTGTGCATAAACTGATAATAAGTACACCATGACCCAGCACCAACAGATAGACACTGGAAGAAGTGATGTGATTGGTCGCTGATCAGAACATGCATCTGTTGTCCACATAGTGATTTATAGACTAAAAAGCTGGCAGCAAAGTTTGTACTTATGCAATTGCAGTTACTATAGCATGGTAACTGAAATTTGAACTATGCTATTTGGGGACTTGTGTTAACTAAATCATTGCAACTGAAATTTGTGAATATGGATACCATGCAAAGCAATGACTGCTTGTATAAAATAAAGATGACTTTGTATAGCTCTCAAGTGAAGATGAAGTAGTCAGTACACAGTGGTGGTACAATTGGTGATCCATATGAAAAAAATGAAAGTTGATTCCATCCTCATATCATACATAGAAATCAATTATGCAGGGAGTAAAATTTTAAATCTTAAAAACAAGACTTAAAATATATGTATGTAGATGTATAAACTTGTAGTCATCAATGTCAGGGACACGTTCTGAGAAAGGCATCATTAGATGATTCCACTATTGCGCAAACTGTGAGCACTTACACAAACATAGATGGTATTGCCTACGGCACACCTAGTGATACAGCACAGCCTATTCATCCTAGGCTACAACCTGTTCAGCATGTTACTGTACTAAATACTGCAGGTGATTGTCACACAATGGTAAGTATCTGTGTATCTAAATATAGAAAAGGAAATGTGTTTCACTACAATATTGCAACAGCTATGATGTTACTAGATGATAGGAATTTTTCAACTCCATTATAATCTTATGGGTCTGCCATCCTATATGTGGTCCATGTTAACTGAAACATGGTTATGCAGCACATGGTTTGCATATATATATATTTGGAATACTCTACAGGTAGAAATGACTTCCTTAAATAAGACACAAAATGCACTGATAATTTAAAAATTATACTATACTCTTAAATTAAACTACTTTAAAATTAAGAATTTCAGCCATCAAAATACAACACAAACTAGAGAAGATACAGTGCCAGTCACTTAGTAGTTGCTCTCCCCTTTCTTGCCATTTCTGCAGTTCGAGAGGCCCACATCTCCCAGATGTCTCTGCGGCCACAAATGAACTGTGCGACTAATTTCTCAGGAATGCAATGTGGACAGAAGTCGTATGCATAGTTGCCATCTCCCATGCACAAAAGACACTGCTGCAGGGGACTCTCCCTCTTTTCCATGTGTGTAACCAGCTCTGGCCAGGTAGAGGAGAGGAGACTTAGGTGATGGAAGAATAGCAAGGGGAAGGACCTGGTCCCTGATGGCTGGCTGGGAATGGCCATCACTTTGGGGCTGTTACCTGTGTGTGGAACACGCTGCTCTCTTTAAAAAACCTTTTTTTTGCCGGGTGCAGTGGATCACGCCTGTAATCCCAGCACTTTGGGAGGCTGAGGCGGGCCTCATAAGGTCAAGAGACTGAGACCATCCTGACCAACATGGTGAAACCTCGTCTCTACTAAAAATACAAAAATTAGCCAGGCGTGGTGGCACACACCTGTAGTCCCAGCTACTCAGGAGGCTGAGGCAGGAGAACTGCTTGAACCCAGGAGGCGGAGGTTGCAGTGACCCGAGATCGTGCCACTGCACTCCAGCCTGGCACTTGGTGACTAAGCAAGACTCTGTCTCAAAAAAAAAACTTTTTTTTTTTTAAATCACTTTTTATTAGAGAAACTTTGCTTTTACCCTAAATATTAAGGACAAGAACATGTATTTCCACAGACAAAGAAATTCAGTTAAGGATTAAAAAAAAGAAGAAAGAATGCTCACTGTTCCTAGAAATCAGGGTAATGCAAATTAGGGCCAAAGAGAATACTATTTTGTACCAACGTATGTAAAATAAAAGCAAAAATTAAGTGTACCAAGTGTTGGTGAGCATATGACGCAATATACAAAAAAATCTTGTATACTGTAGGTAAGAGCAAAACTTAGTAAAGTCACTTTTGGAACTAGTAGTTTGTCTAGAGCCAGAGCTGATCATATCCTTTGACCTACCTAGTAATTGACTTCTATGGATTTACCTTAGAACCTGAGGTTTCTTAGTCTCAGCGCCGCTGACATGTGGGGCCTGATAATTCTTTGTTATGGGACTGTCTTGTGTGTGCTAAAATGCTTAGCAGCATCTCAGGCCTCTACCCACTAGGTGCTGGTAGTAGCACCTACCAGCTGTGACAACCAAAACTGTCTCCAGACATTGTCAAATGTCCCTAGGGGGCAAATCTGCCCCCAGTTGGGAACCACTCTCCTAGAGGAACTCTTGCTCCTGTGAGTTAGAATGTTTATTTCAGGCTGGGCACGGTGGCTCATGCCAGTAATCCCAGCACTTTCGGAGGCCAAGGCGGGTAGATTACCTGAGGTCAGGAGTTTGAGATCAGCCTGGCCAACATGGCAAAACCCCGTCTCTACAAAAAATTAGCCAGGTGTGGTGGAGTGAGCCTGCAGTCCCAGCTACTTGGGAGGCTGAGGCAGAAGGATTGCTTGAACCCAGGAGGCAGAGGCTGCAGTGAGCCAAGATCACACCACTGTACTCCAGCCTGGGTGACAGAGTGAGACTCTGTCTCAAAAATAAAAATAAAAAAGAATGTTTGTTTCAGTTTGTTTGTAACAGTCAAACTGGACACAACACAGCTGAGCATTAATAAGAGATGAACAGATTAATATGCGTAATTATGCAATAGAATATTAGAGTGGTGAAAATCAACTGTTGCACTACACATGAAAGTGTATATATCTTGGAAACAATGTTGAGTTAAAAAAAATCATGTCACAACGGCAGTATATGGCACATCATAATTTCTACAAAGCACAGAAACTATCAGTGTTTACAAGCATCCCCACATGAGTAGTAAAGCCTTTCTTTAAAGCAAAGGTTTTTGAAATCACGAAAAAATCCTAAAAATCAGGATGGATACCTTGTGGGAGAGGTGAACACAGTAGAACCACCAGGACCGGTAATGTTCAGGCTTACATTATGTAGTGGGCTATGAGACTGCAAAGAATACACAGTTTGAAAAGAAGAGATGGGAAAAGAACATAACCTGGATACTCTATTACGGTATATTTTTATTTCAGTGGAATGAGTATTCAGAATGCAGGAAGGATAGTTTCATTAAAGAACTTTAAAATGGTGTTATAGTAATTACTCGGCTTTCCTTCACTGAGTTTCAAATAGCCTAATTCTACCACTCAGAGAAGCCCACTGAAATTTCCAAATATCCAGCCAAAACCTGGCCCTCACCCCCAGTGTACCTACCACATTTTCTTCCTTTCTTGTGAAAATTTTCATGTTCTTCCAGGTCCCCTTGCCAAATAGACAATAGCAATGTGAAGGTCACATTCAAATATTTATCATACTTCATTCTAACTTAATACAAGTATTTCCTACGTGTCTGCCACCATGGGCCCTGCCTGTGAGCACACACCCCAGGCATCTCACTCACATGTGCATCCAGCCAGGGCTAGTATCCTGCAGGCCCTCAACAAAGAACCCTGGAGATGCAGTCTGAGGACCTCTGGAATCAGGACCCCTGCAGGTGCTTGTGATGCAAGAGACAAGCAGAAAAGCACATATGCTTCTGATTACTCAGAGCCCACTCAGGCAGAATCTCTGGTGTGGGCCCAGGGTCTATTTTATTTAAGATACTCGGATATTTCCTAACTATATTGAAGTTCTACAAATTTGCTACAAATCTGAGGCTTTACTGTAGCTTTCCATTTATTTCATTTGTGGTTAGATAACCCTAGACACAACTGTATTTGTGTTAAAATCATAATGTTGAATGTGGCTTCATCTTAAAAACGAAAAGAAAAAAATAACATGAGAATTTCCCTATTGTCCTTCCCATGTCTGTTAACACTTTTTGTTAACGAATGTCTCCTTGAAAAAAAATAAGTATTTTGGAAGTTTGTTGCTGCTTCCATCAGTCATTTCTATATCAGTAAATTGGCCATGTAAATATGTTTAAAATCACAATGTCCCTCTCATTTTTCCTTCTGTCATTTTTATTCTTTGTATCAAACAACCTTGGTTATAATGTCTTCTCTTTCAAATGTCCAGCCTACCTCTTCAAATACATGCCTAATTCTCCTTCCTCTGCCTTCAATAGTGATTGCTCTGCTGTTGTGAACGCAGTTTTCTCTACAGCATCTCAATGCTGGCTTTTTAGGATGTGGTTGGATGTCTTAACATTGTTTCCAACCCATGTCACAAAGAAGAGTCTCAGAATTCTTGTTTAAAACAAGAATCTGAGCATTCTACTAACTGTTCTGTTCCAATCCACACCAAAGTCTCCAGCTCTGACTGTAATTAGCTACCCTGAAAATCCATGTGCTGTTGGCAAGGGCGGCTTGGGGCAAAAGCAGGAAGTCACAGTAAAACTTTCTACCCTTCAAAAAAGTAATCTAAAAGTCACCGCACCATACAGTGACACCACTCTGCAGCAACCCAGCACTACAGTGACACCCCTCCATAGTGAAACAACTCCATACTGACACCTGTCTACAGTGACAACCATCTACAGTGACACCACCCTACAGTGACACCACCTACAGTGACAATGCCCTACAGTGACTCATCTATAGTGATACCACTCCATCATGACAATGCTCAATAGTGACACCACCCTACAGTGACACCACCCTACAGTGACATCATTCTACAGTGAAACAACTCTACACTGACACCCCTGTACAGTGACACTGCTCTCTGCTGACACTGCTCTATAATGACACCACTCTACAGTGACACCAGTCTACAATGACACAGTTTACAGTGACACTGCTCTAGTGACACTGCTCTGCAGTGACACCACTCTATAATGACAACACTCTACAGTGACATCACTCTTCAGTGACACTCCTTTACAGTGCCATGGCTGTGACTGACACCACTCTGCAGTGAAGTCACTCAGTGGTGACACTCTTCCCCAGTGATGTCACTGTACAGTGACATCGATCTACAGTAACATCGCTGCACAGTGACATCGATCTACAGTAACATCGCTGTACAGTGACATCGATCTACAGTAACATCGCTGTACAGTGACATCGATCTACAGTAACATTGCTGTACAGTGGCACCACTCCACAGTGAGGCCACCTGACAGAAACGCCACTCCACAGTGACACCACCTTAGAGAAACACCACCCCACAGTGACACAACCTTAGAGAAACGCCACCTTACAGAGTCGCCACTCCACAGTGACGCCACCTTGCAGAGGCACCACTCCACAGTGACGCCACCTTGCAGAGACGCCACTCCACAGTGATGCCTCTCTACAGTGACAGTGCTCTGCAGTGATACCAGCCTACAGACACTGTTCTACAGTAACAACGTTCCACAGTGACATCACTCTACAGTGGCACTGCTCTACAGTGACACCACCTTAGACATACGCCACTCTACAGTGACACCACTCTGAAGTGACACCATGCATAGAAGGAAGTATATTATGTCATTCCTTCCTCTATCCAATTTCTTACTTCTGCCTTTTTCTAATAATTTCCTCTATAACGATCCTGAACTCATTGAACTATGTGTCTATTTTCTTTCTGTTCACTACTGCCTTACCTTTTCTGCTTCAGCTCCATTTTGTTTCTGTCACTATGGCCACTTTAAGGTCTTCCCATTCATTTTAAAGAGCTTTACTGAAAAATCATTTCACTGACTTAAATATGTTCATTCAACAAATGGTCACGAATTAAACTATACTGTCAGGCACAATACTAGGCACTAGGAAAATAAAGGTAAAGACTAGATAATTCCAGTCTTTAAAAAAAACTCAAAATCTAGCAGAAAGAAAAAAGGAGTATGGAAGTCAATGTGATAAATGGCTTCAGTACTACGATACGAGTTAAAATATAGAGTTACGTTTTAGCACTAGAGCTGAAATTTGAATTTAATAGCTCTAGGAAAGAGATGAATAAAGTGGAATTGGCAAGGCTTGGTTGACAGCTGTGGCTGGGGAGAAGACAGGGAGAGAAAGGTTGGATTAGGGTGCTCACGGGGCTGCTTTGCTGAAGAGTGTGGGATAAGGGACCCGGGAAACACAGCTGTAGGAACAGACATGGCAGACACACAACCGTGAAGAATGCTCAGGGGGTCTGGAGATCACACACGTGCACACACGCATGCACACACAAAACCTTTTGACTTTCTAGGAAATTTCCTGTGAAACATAATCATGTGCTTGTATAAGTCATGTAATAAACTCAACCTGACAAAACTTCATACATTTACATTAAATATATTTAATGTAAGTGTACATAATTTAATATGTTCAATAAATGGTCACTATATAATTTAATTTGTGACCATTTATAACCTTACATTGTATCTAATGTAAATATACCTAATGTAACTATATATCATGAATTTATATGAAATATATTTAATGTAAATGGATTTAATATCAATTATATATAAATATAACTTCATATATTTACATTTTATATAATGTAAAATAAGATTATTTTCTTATCTGAATCTTACATGACCTGCACATTTTTCTGTTCTTCCACCTGCCTTTTACATGATTTTTCATAAATTTGCAAAATAAACTTCTTACCAAGAGACTGAATCTTACCTGGACCTGTCCCATCATGACTAACCAGAACTTTCTTCAATTTTCCGAGAGAGACAGCCTTAATGGAAAAAATATCAACCTGTACAATAAAGAAATAAACTCAGTGACCATTAGGATATTTCCTTTCTCTAGAAAAAAAAAATAGTATTACTATTGATACTATACTGCTACTATACTATTATTTTTACTACTACTATAAAAATTGCCACTATTTTACGTGCAAAGTTCTACACGATGCTTAGTGAGAGATGCAAAAAAACATGCAGAATATAATTCTTGCTCTCCTCAATTACATAGTCTAGTGAAAAGAGTCTTAGGATGTAGTTAGGACATTTATTTTCAATCTACTATTACTAATAATAACAGCTCAGAATCTGTACCATATAAGTGCCAAACTCCCCCAGCATTTTTCATATATTAACTCATTTAATCCTCAGAGCAGCCCATGAGGTCAGTACGACTCACTTCCTCATTCCACAGCTGGAGACTGAGGCACCTGGAGTTAAGCTACTTGTCCCAGGTCAACACCTAGTGGATGAGGAGGCAAGTCTCAGGCCCAGGAGGCCACCACCAGAACTGGTGTTTACCACATTGTCCTGTCTCTCAGTATCCTATTTTTACATAAACTATGTGTTGAAATATGTACATGCACACACATACATATGTACATATATATACATATATATGTACGTATATATATGTGTACACACACAGGCCATTTTAAAATAAACTATGAAATAGATACAGGCGTATAAATTACAAAGGCACACTCAACAAACACATCCATGTAAGTAACAGAGTTTTAGCACCATCCAAGACCCCAACATGCCCCTTTCAGTTACCATCTCCACAAACGATATCCACTACCCTGACTTTTAGCACTTTTAATTAGTTTTGCTTTGTCTGGGGCCATATAGCAACAGAATCCTATAATGCATTCTTGCTCTGCCGACTTGCGTCACCCAGTGTTTGTGAGATTCATTCATGCCATTTTGTTCAGCAGCATCTTGTTCATTACTGAATATTACTCCAAATTATTTATCCACGCTACTATTTATAGACAAACATTATTCCTAGAATAATGTTGCTCAGAAGATTCTCATACACATCTTTTTATGATATCTGCATATATTTCTGTTGGGAAACACTGGGTTACAGGGTACAGGGTGTGTGTGTGTGTGTATATATATATATATATAAATATGCATTATATATAGATATATATATTTATATATCATATATGTTTATATATTATTATCTAACTATAGAGAGAATTTCACTTTTTAAAAATGCTTATACTAATATGTACTCCGTGTGCACAGCATATGAGAGTTCAAAGTGCTACACAGGTAAATCAATATTTGTTATTCTTTTTAAGTTTAACCATCTGATCATGCACAGTAACACTTCACTATGGTTTTCATTGTCTCTTCCTGATTACTCATAAGGCTGGGTAGGCTTTTTATTTTTATTGGTGATTTGGACACCCTCTTTTGTAAAGAAAGCACACACTCAAGTGTCAAGCCATGTTTTAAATAGGGTTTTCTGTCTTTCTCTTGTGGCTCTGGATTTTCTGTATACAGTCTCCAAACGAGTCTTTTGCCAGTACATTTTTAACATGTTCTCCCACTGTGTGCCTTGCCTTTTTACTCTCTTAATGGTATCTTGAGGAACAGAAATATTTAATGCTAAAATAGTGTAATTTATCTTTTTCCTTTTTATGCTTTCTGATTTGTCTTTAAAGTTTTAGTTTATAACTGTCTACCCATGTTCAATAGCGACATCATTCACAATCACTAAAAGGTAAAAGCAACTCAAGTGTCCATCATGGGGTGCATGGATAAACAAAACATGGATTGTTTTGAAATATTATACAGCCTTTCAAAGGAAAGATGTCTTGTCACATGCTACAACATGCATGAGCAATACAATGGAACACTACTCAGCCTTGCAAGGAAATAAATCCTGTCATATGCCACACCATGCATGAAACGTGAGGATATTTTGCTAAGTGAAGTTAGTCACAAAAAGACAAATACTGTATGATTCCACCTATATGAGGCACTTAGAGTAGTCAATTCATAGAGACATAGAGTAGAATAGTGGTTGCCAGGGGCTGGAGGATGGAAGAATGGAGAGTTATTTAATGGATACAGTGTTTCAGTTTTGCAAAATGCAAAGAGCTCTGGAGATGGATGGTGGTAATACTTAAAACACAATAATGCGAATGTACTTAAACTGTTACATTTATACTTTAAGAACATTATGCTTAAAAATTGTTTAAAAATAAATTTTAT
>NW_016107388.1:5817949-5846551 GCF_001604975.1 Cebus imitator | reverse complement strand
TTTTTGAGACAGAGTCTCGCTCTGTCACCCAAGCTGGAGTGCAGTGGTGCTATCTCGGCTCAGTGCAACCTCCACCTCCCAGGTTCAAGCAATTCTTCTGCCTAAGCCTCCCAAGTAGCTGGGACTATAGGCGCCCGCTGCCACGCCTGGCTAATTTTTGTATTTTTAGTAGAGGCAGGGTTTCACCATGTTGGTCAGGCTGGTCTCAAAATCCTGACCTCAAATGATCCACCCACGTCAGCCTCCCAAAGTGCTGGGATTACAGGCGTGAGCCACCACACCCAGCCCACAATTAAACATTTTTAAAGTCCTAGTCTAACCTCTAGATTATGCAGATTTTCTTTCATCATATCTTCTAGATATCTGACTGTTTTACCTTTCACATTTAGACATAAATTTACCTAAAACTGATTTGGGGATTTGATGTAAAATAGGAGTGGTGATTTTTTTTCTATAACAATATCCAATTTTAAAACTTTGTTGAAATTTTTAAATGCTTTCTGTGATGCTGCACATTAGGATGTGTAGATCTGTTTCTGGACTCTCTTCCTTTTCTTTGCTTTATTTGACTTTCTTTGTACAAATTGATGCTGTCTTATTACCTTAATTTTACAAGTCTTGATACATGGCACTCTATCAAGACGTATAAAATCAAGACCTTAATGTTATATGTCTTGATACCTGGTACTGTACTTGGTTCTTCTTCTTCAACATCTATTTTAAATGTATTTGACTGTTTGCATTTCCACATCAATTTTATAATTAGATTGCCAATTTCTGTTTTAAAAATGTTCCTGAGATTTTGATTGGTATTGCATCAAAACTGCAGACCAATTAGACCGCGGTAAGAACTTTATAATACTGAATCCCTGAACATAGTATATTTCTCTATTAATTTATGTCTTTCTTTCTTTCTCTTTCTCTTTCCTTCTCTCTTCTTTCTTTTTCTCTGTTTTTAGAGATGAGGTCTTGCTAAGATGGGCTGGGCAGCAGCAATTCTCCCACCTGAGCTTTCCTATGTCACTATGTTTTAAATTATTTTCCAATCATATTTTATAAGTTTTTATTTAGAGGTCTTGCCATGGCCACCTCAGTGCCTGTGGTGAAATGGGCCATGGGCATGGATGCAGTAACCATAATGGCAGAGATGGAGTTTATCTGTGAATAACCGTAAGACACGAGTTCTTTCTCCCAAGACTGCTCCTGCCACTGCTGATCCTGGTGCCCAGCCTGGTGGCTCTGGTCCAGAGAGATCCACTCCCTGCTGCCAACAGCAGTGACTTCTTGAGTGCACACATCTACTGGCTCTTCCTCTTTCCCTCTCTCACTCTCTGCATTCCTTCACTGCTGCTTCCTGGGATCACTGTTCTCAATCATGAGCTGCAGGACCTGTCCCTGCTCTGCTTTGAGAGGGCTCACACTAAGGTCGCCACTTTTCAAGTGAGAAATCCCAGCTCCATGAGGCCTCCTAAATCTTGAACAGCATCTCAGAGTCTCCACTCCTCCACTGCTACCTTCTGACTGGCTTCTTGATTCCAAACTTCCCCTTACAAATGGCGGAAAGCCATGCTGATATCAAGTTCTCCTCTGCATTTTCTTACTCTCCAGGATCTTGGGCTCTCAAGCCCTAACTGCCTGGGTAGCTCTCTCATACGTTTAAAACCAATGTAAAAGATGTTTTATCAAATGTTTCTGGTTGTTCTCAGCAGGATGCTCATTTTGTTACAGTCGAGTCTGCCCTATCTGGAAGTAGAATATTGGGTTTGTTGTGGTTGTTCACTAGAAGCTTGTTCCTGGTTAAACAAGCTCAGCTCCAGAACTATAACACGCACACTAAGAAATGACCACACCCCGAATTCCTTATAGGAATCAACTGAGCATCTCAGAAATTTTCTGTTTGTGTGTCTTATTGTTAAAGAAATTAGAGGAAGGATAGTAAAACTGATGAAGACCTGTTTCTACTACCTGTCCACGCTGAAACTTGATTTCATTGTTTTTGGAATGATGAAGTCTTCGTTTCCCTGAATCTCCTCTGGTACCAATGAGGTTGATAAACACATTAGACTCTGTTTCTGCCCCTGGCATTGTGCCAGTGTATATGTGAATCTCATAAAGCACCACTGAAATGTAAGAAATCCGACATTATCTTTCTCATTTTTATTTATGTCTTTGAATATAGTTAGATATTCTACAAGGAAATCAGAATGTTCGTTCACCCAGCTGATGTGAGTTTCTCTGTGGTACTTGGCCCCAGCTCTTTTCTTCCGTGTACCCCTCTTTCAAACATACTTTCAGCTATTTAATGTTTGCCTCTTCCATACAGACTCTCAGCTATTCCCAGAACTACTGTTTCAAAATAATTATTGTTAGCAATTATGTACTTTCATTAACCACTGCACTTTCACAGTTATAATGAGAAGTTGTATTTTTAAAAAAACAAAAACAAAAACTCTCCTCTCTCTTAATTAGATGAAAGAGGCATTTTTTCCCCCACGAAGTTTGGCTGTTCTAATGACAGCTGGTCACTCATGGTGCTACTTCTTGGAGATTATTCTAATAATGGAGATTTTAATAGCCCTCTTAAGGGAGAAGAAATACAAAGATCCTACAAAGGTGCAAATTTAATTTTAAAGAAGTCCAGTAAAGTACCAGCAAATTATAGTCCACTATATTTGACCTTAGAATTAAGGCAATTTCTGAGATATTGATAGAAGTCAGTAACTAGAAAAGAGATTACTCTTGCCATACTAGTAAGAATAATATCTGGGATACAATGAGTACTTTTTATTCCAAGATCCTAGAACTCTTTATAAATCATACTTTGTGCAATTGAGCAGTTTCATTTATAGAAATTCACATTAACATTTTCCAAAGAACTCAGACATGAAAATCCAAAAAGTAAGAAAACAAGGTATAAGTGAGAAACATTGACTGTTTCTATCATGCCTGACCTTTAAAAAGACAAATGTGGTATATTGGAAAATGGTATAAGCAGAGAAGATAAATCAGTTTCTTTGTGCGGTCTTACATATTCAAAAATACCCCAGAGTGAAACCCAGCTGAGTGTAAGCAGAAAATTAGAACACGTCTCATGAATTTAGGACAACCAAAGAAATCTTTAAAACAACCTATAAAGAAGAGCTGATCTAACAACCTGTGGGATTGCCTGGATTGAATTAATTGAAAACTTCTAGAATGCCTCATGAAGCAAGTATGATGCTTGTGAGGACCAGCATAATTTGACGTCTTTAAATAGAGAAACCGGGCTTCTGTTCACTGAGAAATCTTTTAAATTTCAGATGAAGAGTGAACTTGTTTATGACTTTTTTTAAAGGGAGCCCTTAAAATATTAAAACAGATATAAAGTAAGACAGTTAAATGAATAGTTAAAGGCGTTTGAAAGTATATATCAAAAAGCATTTAGGACACAAGCCACACATTGACAGCACAAAAAGCAACACTCAGCTCTTCCTCGGCCATTGCATACCCCTAATGAAATCATGCAGCTTCCTGCTAACCTGCACATGGCCTCAGATACTTCTCAACACAGTGTTCCCAGACACTGCTCTAACTGATCAGATTAAATACACATGTACTTCAAAAAGCGCAAGCATGTCTGTGCACACACACACATGTGTGTGTATGTGCCATCTAAATAATTCAAAGAAAGAAAATGTACTAGAAATTTAAAACAAGGTGGTCATCATAGTTGAGCATTAAGTTTTATTCTCAAACCAAGCCAAAAAGAGTGACATAGTTTAAACTGAGAGATACAGAGAACACAATCCAGCCACCCCACCTGGAGAAACAGACACTTGGCTAGAATCTGTAACAGTGTTTTTTTTTTTTTTTTTTTTCATTAGGTTACATAATATGATTCACTAAGCTATTTGCTACAGTAGTGGAACAAAAGTGTGTAAATTCTTTTTTTAATGCTAAATTCATAACAATAAATTCTAGCTTCAGACCCTTTTTCTTGATCTTTAAGGCAATATGAAATTCTTCTTTATGTAACTCAACCCAAAGGGAGAACTTAAATAATGTTGTTAACATGTCACTTAGATACACCCTAAAATATCAGGTGTTGTAAACAAGTCTTAGTAAGCAAAGACTGTATCAACTCCTTTATTCAGTCCTTCTCTTCTGGCCTGAAAAGTCAAATCTCAATGTTGTTGATTTAAGAGCAGGGCCCTATGACCTAGCTAACAAATATTCATTCTATTGTAAAAATATACAAGGCTGACAAATTATCTTACCCCAAGAGAAGGATATCCCATATACAAGATGAACTCCTGGGGGAATGCAATGTTAAGTCTAAAATATGTAAGAAGATAACTTAAAATTAGCTCAAATACTTGAAAAAATACAAAGATAGATTTTAAGATGTCAGTGTTTTCCAGAATGGAGGAGATCATTTCACCTGAATATATTCAAAAACAGGTATTACTAATACCTGTCATTCAGGCTACAAATAATCATTCTTAAAGCACCAGTTTTTAGAAGTGGCTATTATTGCATCTATCACTATCATTTAGCTAAAAGTATTTGAAAAAGTAGATTTCTTCCTGGTTATCCATGTATGCTGACCATTTCTGTCAAACTTTTTAAATGTTTGTTTTATCATGGTTGATGTTAAATTTTCCTTTCTGACAATTAGCCACTAGCTTCAGGTGCTTATGAAAACCTTACATGACAAAGTCGGCCAGAAGCACAGCATAAAATGCTTGTCTTCCTATTCGCCACAATTGTTGCCCAATTCAACTGACAGCTACACTACGTATTTTCACCTTTGTTTGCAATGTCGTTATCTTCAACACTCTCGTCCTTATATTTTTTATTAATTACCATTTCAACAATTTTCCCATCTGTCAAGGAATGTATAACACGTGTATTATCAAAGCTCAGCATGTTTAATGTCTGATTTCTTTAACTCATTCATTCTTTGGGCTTATAAATGTGCAGACTACATAAAGAAGATTTATAGGATCTTATTAGTGGCACAAAAATCTTTTAAAATCTTCACCTGCAGGTTTATTTTCAAACATATTTGTAGGCCGAAATGTTTGCTAAGTGTTTGTTAATGATGATTTATCAGCCTCAACTCCAAGCATTAACAGCTCCATAAATAGTATCCTTAATCCCTGGATTCTCTGGTCTCTGCTTATTGCAGCAAGCACAGAGTTGTTTATTTATTTATTTATTTTTAATATGCTTGCTTTTCATGGGGACACATAATTGCTTAGTCATAAGGATATATTTAAAATGTCTCATGGCTGGGGAAAGGGGATGATATGATTTTTCACCAGAAGTTTAGGAGATGGATGTGCAAAAAATTTTTCCAAGCACAACAACTTAATTTTTTTTCCAGTCCAACTTTACTGCAAAGAATGGATTCAGCTGCTTAGTCTCCTGGTTGGTTGGTGAACAAAAAACAAAAACCAGAAAATACAATGTACTTCTGTTGTTGTTGTTGTTGATTTATAGAAGAATACACTGGTGAACTGTGCATTCTTACATAAATTAACCTACTTCAGCATTCCAGGGGTTGGCATTTCCTAACTTCTGCCCACTTGATTGGCAGCCTTGGCACACCCAAGAATGGTTGACCTGGCTGAGTGTCACTAGTCTGAGAGCTTATCAGTCATTATGAAGCTTCTCTAAAATGTCATCCTAGGCCAGGTGTGGTGGCTCACATCTGTAATCCCAGCACTTTGGGAGGCCAATGTGGGTGGATCACTTTAGGTCAGGTGTTCAAGACCAGCCTGGCCAACATGGTGAAACCACATCTCTACTAAGAATACAAAAATTCGCCAGGCATAGTGGTGGGCGCCTGTAATCCCAGCTACTCAGGAGGCTGAAGTGGGAGAGTAGCTTGAACCCAGGAGCAGAGGTTGCAGTGAGCCAAGATCACACCACTACACTCCAGCCTGGGAAACAGAGGGAAACTCCACCTCAAAAAAAAAAAATAATTATATATATATATATTATATATATATATATATACACACATATGTTGGGAAATAACTGTTCTTCATCACTAACTTTTTTTAAATGTCTTTAAATACAATCATTATAAGTCTTCAAATTTTTAGTTTCTTTGCTATAATATCACTGCATCATGATCTAGTCTCTTTATTTTCTTTTGACACAGTTGTACTATGCAGAGATTACATCATTATGGCTGTGAGTTCATATTTCTGTGATGGTACAGGAGTCTCTGTCCAGCAGTGTGTATGGGAGAAGAGCCCTAAACCAGACACCATCTGTGCCTTCTGCAGCTGTCTCACTGGGCCCAGTCCACAGCAGGCAGAGACAGAGGATGATCAGGACACATCAACAACCAAACACCTGCAGTTGATCTCTCCTTACCACTCCTACAAGCACTCCACCAAGACCTTGTCCTCAGGCCCCAGGAAGAACAGGATAGGAGGAGGCACTCCTTAGAAGCCAAGGAGCCCACAAACCTTGGGGCTCAGAGAAGAAGGTACAGAAGCAGGTGGAAACCGCCAGAGACTCCCCAGATCTACCTGCTGCCTCAGCTCCTCACTGGGGCACTTGTACTGCCCAAGGTGACTGCCAAGGATGGCTGCGCCAGATAACTGAGCCCACACATAGGTGGGTCAGGGACAAATAACTACAAAACTGCAACAGGAGGGAGAAGGGACGGGGGAGGAGGGAGAGAGGGCAACCACATATACTTTCATGTGGGAAACTTTTCTACAATTAAGAGCAGATGAAACCAAAACAAAAGCTACATATATATATATATATATATATATATATATATATATATTACAGGACTAGAGGCCAAGGACACAGAAGTCATAGAAGTGAGAGTAGATCTGCAGGGAAGAAAAGCGGCAGCTGTTTGATTCCTTCTGCATTTCTCTACTCAGAGCCCCGCACTGCTCTGGGGCCTAGCCCAGAACAGTGCAGGCAACTTAGCTGTCCCCAAAAAGTGGACCGCACACTTTTTGGCTCACTGCCCCAGGGCCTGAGCTGGGAAACAGGGACAGTGGTAGCAGCAAAGTGTGAAGAACCATGACAGCTTAATGAATAGCAGCAAATGGGGTAAGACCAGGAGCTGTGATACCTGTCAGCAGTCAACCAAGAGAGTAGAGGGGCTCTCAGAGCTCAGAGGTGATAGAGTGCAGCTCTCAAGTCAGCAGCTCCAGTGCCCGCTGCCCGTGGCTGGATGGCCCCTTCTCTGAGAGCCAGTGGAAGCATTGCACCATCTAAAATGAACGCAGCCAGAACAAAGCCCTGCTTTCTACCATTCAGAACTGGAATTCCATCTGTCAAAAGATCATTATTTTCACCATCATTCTGGCAAACATATGAGGACACTATTATGAGATTGTAGCTAAGACTTTTCTTCCCTACATTTTTATTTTTTGCCCCGAGGACCCTTGGGCCTCTGGGGAGTGACTCTTATTGCTTGGGGGAAGACAGTTCTGAGTAAGGCCTAGAATAAAAAGTCCACTGATTTCTGGAACAAATTGAATGAATCTTAGGAGAGACATCACTTGTGAACGATGTGATTATTAATTTTAAGACTTCCTGAAAAAAAAAATCCCTCTCTTTTTTTTACAAGCGTGTCAGGGGAAAAAGTCCCTTTTCTGTCTTTCTGTCTCGCTCCCTCCCCTCTTCCTCCTTCCCTTCCTCCCTCCCTGGTGTCTCTGATTTGGCCTGAGCAACGCACCAGCAGAGTCTGAGGGTTGGCTCTCAGCGTCCTGTTGTCCAAGCAGGCAGGAGGAGTGTGGGAAAGGCAACAGAGTGCCCTCATCAGCTCTCACCACTGCTGCTAAAAGACGCATGGAATGGCTGAGATCAGTGTGATAGTCCCAAAGGGACATATTTTTCTATCCAGGGTGGCACAGAACCCAGAGCCTTGGTGTGGTGTGTGCTTCTTCAGCATACATTACCAGTCAGGAAGGAGGTTACCCCCAAAGACAAGCAGAATGAGGCACCTTGGGGGTGCCAAAGAGGACTGAAGGTGGCCCTCGCCCCTGCAGACATGAGGACAATATCCAGGAACTACGGTATCCACATGGAGTAGGAAGAGGGACAGAAGGAGAAGAAAGAATCCTGAATTGGTCAGTTTTAGAGCAAAAGAAACTACATTAAACGGTAAACTGGAAGTGACTGAGTTTATTCGGAGTCAAAATGATTAAGATTTCCACCACTGGATTCCATTTTAAGGGACATCTCCTATTGCTCTCGGGCCAAGAAGTTTTTCTTTCCCTTGGTGGACCATTTCTGATTATGCAAAGTAAAGTGAAAACTGCGGACATGTGGCAGTGAAGGCAGCCCTTCACAAAGCTGGCTGGTATGGAGTGGCTTAAATATTTAGAGACCAGACGTTTAACTGAGGAACAGAATTGATTCTTCCTCTATTAGATTTCTATGTATGTCTAGAAATACATAGACCACGAGGACCAGTAGATGTTTCAGAAGGAAGGGCCACTTCTAAACTCATCTAAGACGTTGCGATTGAACATGAGCAAAGAAATATTGAGGGCAAATGATGTCAGCCCCAGAAGTACGCATCCAAGGAGCGGGCAGCTGCCTCACCCGCAGTCGGCCATCTGTCAGTCACAGGAAGGGATAATACATCAGTTGAGCCAGGCAATTTTCCTCCTAGATTTAAGCAGCTACTGCCAGAGAAATGCCTTAAAAGGAAGCAATCTCCTCAATTTAGGATGATTTTGAACAAAGCATGAAAGAATATTAGGCAATTGCATTATTAAGGCCAACTTATGTTATCAGTGATCTATCAGGCAACAGCTGTGTCTGCAGGACCGTCTGCAGCCGAGCTGTCACTCTCTAAGGGCACTCCTGCACAGGTCCACTCATCCCTGCAGGGGGCATCTTGGTTTCCTTGCTCCTAACTTACATGTTCCTAGGGGAAGGGCTCATGTTTTTTCAGGTTAGAACCCCCAGCTCCTAGCTCACATACATATCTGCTCAATAAGGAAGTGCTCCTTCATCCATCCATCAATGAGTTCTGTGCACCACTCTCTGCTGGTTGCCAAAGAACCACCCATCAGGTATGAATCATATAAGAAGGCGGTGGCTGCCCTCACCCAGAGCTGCAACATTCCCAAGGTCACCTTCCCAGGCACTCTGCAACTCCAGCCCCAAAGTGCTCCTCCCTGATCGTCTTTGGGATGTGCCTCCTCCTTCCTAACTTTGTCCTTGTTCCCCAGTTCACCCCAGGGGCCACCCAGCTTCTGGCCATTAGCCACACATCTCCTGGACCCAGGTCCATACGCGTCAGTGGAGTGGACAATGGAATTTGGCTTTCCAGACTCTGACAGTCCCTAAGGAGTACTATTCACCAGCCCGTGGAGGGACTGAAGAGGGGCGAGGTGGGGACCTAGCATGGTAAGCCCGAGCTCATTTAGAATACCTCCTTGTCTCCTTTACACAGTGTGACCCAGTGGCGTCATTCATTCTCCTTCTATCCAAAGGACCCGAGATTTTTCAGTCTGCTCAGGAAGTAGTCTCCATTTAAAAATAAACAATAGGATCACAGAAAAATATCATTTTTCCAGCTGTATCTCTAATGTTGCAGACTTCTATTCTCCTAACGAGGTAAGTAGTTCATGTTTTATTGGGACATGATCTATGGAACTTAACCTAGAGAGATGTGCCCCGGTGCAAACATATGTACCAGCCTGTCTACAAACGCACACACATATGTACACACAGAGGACTCCACACCCTTTGTTAGGGGCAAATACCGCTACACTCCAGGGAAATCCATGAGACCTTATATCTTAATTAGGACCCTAACCAGAAGATTCTCTGCTCAGGCCCTTCTATAGGTTGGTGCAAATGTAACTGTGGTTTTTGCCATTAAAGGTAAATAAATCGAGGAGCTAACCAAATATTTAATTTAATAAATATTTAGCTCCTAAATTAGAAAAGGTGGTGTGAGGGGTTCTTTGGGCCACCAGGCCCCCAGTTCTGTCTAGCTGGTAAGTCATCCTGGGGCCATGCTCTCTCAGCACACTTCTTTCATCTTGGGAAAAAGTTCTGGAAAAGTTTTAGGCTCCACCTACCTTTGGTTACAAAACCAAATAACCGCAAAGTTCAAGGAGAAGGCTAAAAGGCCATGAACTTCTCATTTATGCCTACAGCCTTATCACAGGGCACACACTGTTTTTAGTCAACATGGGTATTTTTTGTGGAAACTTTCCTAATCAGAACAAAGAATGCAATTGTGTTTTGGGTACTTCCCTAGTCTCTCAGTCTTAGCCATGAGGCTCTAATGCACCTAGGTAACACTAATGACTGCCCCAAAGACTCCTCACGCGCCCCACCCCCTACTGTGGGCCTGCTTTCCTGTGTACCTAAGCCCTGTGATGCTGTGCAGGGAGGGCTGCCAGCCCCCGCAAGACTGGAGCAAGGGTGGGCATGAGGGCCCTGGAGCTCTACAGGCAGAGCAACAAAACTTCCCGAAGACAAACCCATAGGCCAAAGCTTCCCTTTGATTTAATTAATGAGCTGTTTTAGTGCTTTCTCTTAGGTCAAAGAATTAAGCTTTCGAAGCACTCATTGTAGTGAGATCACATTGATACAGCCCAGAGAAATGAGATCTCAGGAACAGATGGCAAATGAGATTCAGCGTTAAGCATGTGCAGACAGTTCAGTTCCAGTCTGCGCTGAAGGTTTGGGATCCAAGACCAACGGAGCCGCTTTGGAACTGCAGCTTCCTGTGCCTCTTGATTGAAAGTACCTATCTGATTGCTGACAAAGAAATACCTGTGGGCTGGGCATAGTGGCTCACCCCTGTAATCCCAGCACTTTGGGAGGCTGAGGCGGGTGGATTACCTGAGGTCAGGAGTTTGAGACCACCCTGGCCACATGGTGAAACCCCATCTCTACTAAAAATACAAAAATAGATTAGATAGATAAAATTAAAGTACAAAAACTAGCTGGGCATGGTGGCGCTACTCAGAAGGCTGAGCCAGGAGAATCACTTGAACCCAGAAGGTAGAGGTTGCAGTGGGCTGAGGTTGCACCACTGTACTCCAGCCTGAGCAAGACTCTGTCTCTCACACACAAAAGAATCATGTCTGAGCCATAGAGAGAAAAGGGTTGCCACAGTTGGGAAGGGAGTGGAGTTTCTTGCAGTTTTACAGAAGGTTGCAGGGAAAGTGGCACTGGAGGTCCCTTGGATTAGAGACCTGAGCACAGATGAAGAGCTGGCCATGCAGAGGCCTGGGTGAGGTCTGTGACAGCAGATGGGACAGAAAGGGCAGGGGCCTGAGGGCTCCGGGGATGCAAGCCAGAGCCACGAGGGAGATAGAGGCTGCAGCTGGGGGCAGCGGGTGGTGGCGTGACACAAGTAGGTCCTTGTAGGACATTGTGATGACTTTGCCTGTTATTCTTAGTAAGTCAGAAAACATTTGGAGGGTTGTAAGCAAAGGAATGACATAATCTGATTGACATTTTAAGTGGGTCACCCTGGCTGTGGGGTTGAGAACAGCCTATACAACTCCCAAAGTTCTCTTTGTGATACCAGTGTTCCCATGATACTGCAAAGGAAGGAGGGGAAGGAATGAATTTAGTGTACTGAGCGCCTCCTCTGTGACGGGCATCCATTGCCCTGCTCTGCCGCGCTGCTGGTGGAAACCCCACAGGAGGCTTATGGCCTGGGTTTGCCTGGAAAGGTCTCCACTGACACTGCTCTCCTGAAATAATGATTCAGAGCCCTTCTTAGCTCTCAGAAAAGTCCTGGTTTGGATGGTGAATTAAATGGTAGTCATTCTGGTAATAAATGTTATATTTCCCACTTCACGAAGAAAGTAACAGAAATTCAGAAAACCTGGCCACTTGCCCCCATTCACACAGCCAGTGGTGGAGACCTGGATTTGAGGCCAGATGCTGTGTGTCTGAGCTACGGTCCTCTCATGGACGAAAAGGTCTGTATCACTCTGAAGCCCACGTTTTTCCCCTCACATATGAGCGAGTACTGTGATAAAGGCTAAGGCATTAAAGAAAGCTTATCCTTTCTTTTTCTGGATTTAGCTCAGTTGTTATCTAAAACTTGCTACAGGTTGTCAGCAGGCACTTCAGTTTATTTTCTCATGACTTCAAGTTTCATAAATGCAAACATTTTGAAGTAGGCCTATTTCAAATATGATGGTACTTTAATACATTCTCAGATAGTTATTTATTGATCTGAAGTAAAGCCCTAAGCATACCTCCTGACCACTTGCCAAAGTCTGGCATCAAACATGTCTTCACCCATAGATGTGGCCTCGAACCTCACCTTCATTTATCATCAATCTCTCCTGGAGAGAGCCTGGAGCCAGAACGTATGGCGAGGCCGCCAGGAGCTGAGTCAGCATTCTTATCAGCCCTGGGCATCTCTGCCAGGCCATTAACTAAAGACTCTTAAGGACAACAAGCCAAGGGCAATCCGCATCTCCTCCCGGCTGCTCCCCACCAACACCACGGATAGTGAATAAATCAGAGAGAGGCATGGAACAAGCTCCACTTGGCAGTGCTGGCATCTGGGAGGAGATCACTAGGATCTTCCCAGCAATCTAGCTCAGCCCCAAAGAATGATAACTTACAGACTAGTAGGTTTGGAGACTCCAAACCCTTTCCTTTTGAAAACATTCCAGCAATCCTTTGAAAATAAGAGGCAATGTCACAAAATTAATCGGCTCAGAGTGCAAGTGCCAACTGCCTGGAAAACCACTCTTTTTGTGCTACTAAATTTAAAAATATCCAACCCTAAAGTGCTCCCCTTCAACTTTACCCAGCCTGACAACTCCAAGATAGGTATTAATAGCTTAACAATTTAAAAGTTTCTCCTTATCACTCTTGTTTTTCCCATGGCCAGCTAGAGAATGCTCTGATAGATGGACAGATAATCCCAAAATATTAAAGGTCAACATTTCAATCTCCCTTCTCTTCTCAAAGCCAAGTCAGGGAAGTATCAGTTCATTGGTGTGAATCCACTGCCAGCTTTCCTTGATGTCATGGGAATAATAAATGAGCCTCTGGAGGGCACCAAGATGATTTTCCAAAAGGTGGTACTCAGCATGCCCAGAACACTCCTTGGCCACCCATGAGTTTTGATCTCTGTTTAATTGCTGAATATTGGGGTGTTATTTTTTTTTCATTTTCTTATTTTAATGATTTTCCACTAAATGTGCAAATATTTAATCTGGGAAAGGGGCAACTGGATTGATCTGTCAGAGCCTGAGAAAAATCAGAAGACTTGGTCAGATTAGCTGTAAATATCATGATTACATTATATTCTTCTGCTGGAGAAAATACCTTAAGAAATGGTTAGTGTGCTTCAGCTAAGAAATTACCCCCTTTAGGTGGGAAGTGCTAATGGATCAAGTTTCATTAGCTAGATTGGAGAAAGGATGAATAGAAAGATGCAGGGAAGACTGAGGCAGGAGAATCGCTTGAACCCAGGAGACGGAGGTTGTGATGAGCCGAGATTGCGCCATTGCACTCCAGCCTGGGAGGCAAGAGCAAAACTCTGTCTCAAAAAAAAAAAAAAAAAAAAAGAAAGAAAGAAACCAGTTACTTCTAACACCATGTACTGAAAACAATCCTGTGACATAGGCACTATTTGTCACCATTTTACAGACAAGAAAATGTTGGCTAAGGAAGGCTAAGTAGCTTGCCCAGAGTGACACAGGTAATCACATCACCAAGCCAAGACTTGGTTCCAGAGCCTCTAAGAACCTCTGCTCTTTAAATGAGAGATCAACAGCGTCAGTATCAAATACAGTGGAGAGGTCCAGGACACTCAGAACACACACACACACACACACACTCATACACACAGACTCACACACACATGGAGGAATACGCACATACACACACACACATACACCTACTGTCACATACATGCACATACTCATACACATATATGCGCATACATATATGTTCTGTCACACACACATATATAGGCATACATGCACATACACACACTGAAACACACAAACACATACATGCACACATATACACAAACATATGCTTATCCCAGCACTTTGGGAGGCCGAGGCAGGTGGATCACCAGGTCAAGAGATCCATCCTGGCCCACATGGTGAAACCTCATCTCTACTAAAAAATACAAAAATTGGCTAGGCGTGGTGGCGCACACCTGTAGTCCCAGCTACTTGGGAGGCTGAGGCAGGAGAATTGCTTGAACCCGGGAGGCAGAGGTTGCAGTGAGCCAAGATCGCGCCACTGCACTCCAGCCTGGCGCCTGGCGACGAAGCAAGACTCTGTCTTAAAGAAAAGACTGAGGGCCTGAGGGACTGTCTCCCAAACCAAAACAAAAGTGGATGGGGGCTGGGCACAGTTGCTCTCACCTGTAATCCCAGCATTTTGGGAGGCCAAGGCGGGTGGATCACCTGAGGTCAAGAGTTTGAGACCAGCCTGGCCANAAAAAAAAAAAAAAAAAAACACTAGACTGAAAAAAAAAATCATTTAATTCTGAACAAAGAGGCCATCAGTGCCCATTGAGAAATAATGTTTTCTCTCCAGTGGTAGAGGCAGAAGGAAGGTAGTTATCAGAAATACAGGGAACGGACAGAGAGAAAATTAAGACATTGCGTGAGTTCGCTTTCAAGCAAAAAGGACAAGACAATCAGTAAGGGAATTCAGGTGCTCGAAAGTTCATGATTGCTGGCATTTGTTAACATAATTAGCTAAGAAAAAAGTCACATTTAAATGGGTAGCAAAGCGTCTTACAGAAAGATGAGTTGAGCACACGCGTATATTCTTGTATATACATTGTCACCTTTGAACAGACATCCTAGTGTTAATCCTAAAGCCTGATGTTCTAAATCACGGGTGGCCAAACAATGTGCAGCCCATAAGCCAGCTCTGCCAGCCGCTTGTTTCTGTACAGGCCAGGAGCTAGAATGCTTATTTTCTTAATGATTAAAAAAATCAAAACCAGAACACTATTTCTTAAAAAATAAATGTTACATGAAACTCCAATTTCAGAGTCTACGCATAAAGCTTATTAGCATGCAGCCACATCATTTGTTTCCATATTATCTCTAGCTGCTACCTCACTACCCAGGCAGAGCTGAGCAGTTTTAGCAGAGACTTTATAGCCCATGAAGTGTGAGTTATTTAGTGTCTGGTCCTTTACAGAAAAAGGTGCCAGTCCCTGTTCTAAATCATCTCAATTATTTTAATTTTCAATACATATCACAAAGGAAATGAAATGATATACCTGGCAAAGGTGCTTTCTTAGTTCCCATGATGGGTATTTCCTTCCATAGATCTCCATCATTTTCATTCTCAGCTATCCAGGAATCAACAGGTAAACAAAATCGCTCATATGTGGCTATATTTTCAAGTATAACTTCTTCCAGATACCACCTGGGATTCTTTCCAGTGTTATCATGTCCAATCCGTATTTTATAGATTTCACCAATATCTTTGAGATTAATCTGTAACACAAAGGATAAAAGGCAAATAAAACTCCCTACATCTCCAATTTCCAAATTCATATTCAATTTTGAACTCAATACCTACAATTTTTTTGTATTATAAATACTCCTTACTAATTTCCCTTAGAACCAGTTACTTCAGGGCCGGGCGCAATGGTTCACTCCTGTAATCCCAGCACTCTGGGAGCCTGAGGTAGGCGGATCACCTGAGGTCAGGAGTTCAAGACCAGCCTGACCAACATGGAGAAACTTCGTTTCTACTAAAAATACAAAAATTCACTGGGTATGCTGGTGGCCACCTGTAATCCCAGCTACTCGGAGGCTGAGGCAGGAGAATCGCTTGAACCCAGGAGACGGAGGTTGTGGTGAGCCGAGATTGCGCCATTGCACTCCAGCCTGGGAGGCAAGAGCAAAACTCTGTCTCAAAAAAAAAAAAAAAAAGAAAGAAAGAAAGAAAGAAACCAGTTACTTCTAACACCATGATATGCTGTTCTATATGGTGAAGCATGTATCTACTGACCATGGAAAAACCAACAGATTAAATCCAGCTAGTTTTCATCACATCCTTACTTTTAGCAACTCACCATTTACTATCTTGCAATATACATATTTTATTGTAATTATTATTACACACTATTCATTCAGTGGTTAGACCTGAAGAATAAGACAATCTAATGCTCTGGTGTTAAGGCTGAATTTTCCCATTAAAGTGAGATCCTGAGGAAGAGACCATATGTACACCTAGACTTAAACTAGGGTTCACTGGGTTCAAGCTGTGATTCTACAACAGTGTTGGTAATGTGGTTGTATTCCTTTGCACCCCTGTAGAACACATAATTAATCAGTACAACAAATATCCTAAGGTATATTATTCAGGATAAGCAATATTTTTCTTTTGAAAATTCCTATGAGGGTCATGTGAAAAAAGTTGATCAATTATGTACTACATTAGTTTTCAATTTCTTCTGTAACAAATTACCACAGATTTAATTACTTAAAATAAGACTCATTTATTATCTTCCATTTAATTCCATGAGTCAGAAGTCCGGCACCACGTGGCTCAGTTGAGCCTCTGCTTAAGACCACATAGACTGAGATCAAGGCACTGGGTGGGCTGGGCTCCTCCTCGGAGGCTCTGGGGAAGCTTCCGCTTCCAAGCTTATTCACGCTGTTGGCAGGATCTTGTTCCTTGTGGCTGTAGGATTGAGGTCCCTGTTTCCTCGACATGTGGCCCTGTTCATCTCCGAGTTACCAAGGGCACGTCAAACCCTTCTTATGCTTGGAATTTCTGCTACCATTGGGAGAAAAATGTGTGCTTTTAGAGGCACATAGGACTTAGAGTAGGCCCACCTCTATAAACCAGAATCATCTTCCTATTTTAAGGTCAGCTGATTAGCAACCTTAATTACGTCTGCAAAATCTATTTGCCATGGAACATAACATACAGTAGTCATAAGAGTAACACCAGGGCCAAAGATCATGAGGCCAAAATGCTGACTGCCACATACTATAATTAGAAACACTTTAATCTGCCTTCTGGTATTTTGTCTGCCCTCACCCCACAGCGACCTGCAACATCTTTTCTCCCTTTGGTATTATCATAAATGGTCACAGTAGTTACCCCAGTTACGCAGACCTGCTACCTTTTGCTACTAAAATGTTTTTCTTGATAATAATCTTGGATTGTCATATTGATGATAATTGTTCTGAACAAATTCTGTCCTGTAGTCAAAATGCTCTCTAGGTGCACAGAGACAGAATTCATCACAGTCAAGCTAATAGTTGGTCCCCTCCTATTATTTCTAGAACAATGTGATTATAGGAAGTCTACCACATAGAAAAAAATGTTAACATTGGTGCTTAGTTCAGGTAAGTACGAGACCTCTAAAATCCTTCTCAAAGTTACTGATAGAAGGAAATATGATAGAAATCAGTAGCCATGCTCCAACATGCACCCTAAGGCAAAATAACATGGTCTCTACAACCTCAGGTTTTTAAGTCAGACAGACGTGAGTCTGAAAGTTAGTTCCTTGTGCGCTGGCTGGCTATGTGCACTGCAGCAAGTTTTTCAACCTCTCTAAGCTTCAGTGCCCCCATCTAAACATAACAATACTACCAATCTTACAAAGTATGATAGAAGTCAATAAATAGAGCAGCTATTGTTTTATCAGTCAGAATTTTGTACTAATAACAAAAAGAAATGGTATAAATCCATCTATTCTGAAGACAGGACAGAAAATGGGTCCAAGCACTCACAGAAAGAAACTAAAACTAGGGTTTGGCTATCAAAAGTAAAATTTAAAATGGATAAATCCTGTGTCTAATTCTGTTGGTAATTTACAAATATACTTGTAAATAATAACTGAATTGTGTCATGGTATAGAAACCAAATTATCCATAGATTGTGCATGCCTGGGTTAGCCAAGCAGATGCAGAACCAAAATGACTGTATTATAACATGGCTAGTGCTACAGACTGCTTCCAAATTGCTTCTAACATATTAGTCAAATTCGTTTGGAACTGTTCGTTCTGGTTTAATTAATCAACCTGAGTCACTTCAGGTTTAGTCAAATAAAAATGTAATATGCCTAGAAACTGTTCTTGCACATAACTTTTTAGTTTTCTACCTTTAACTTCCTGCATTTGAAAACACACAAAAAAGGACAGTGTTCCCAAAATGTAGAACGATTTTCCTCATAAACATGGGCCACATCACTGCTCAGTTATTCTCCACAAAGAGAATTATGCTCAAAATTGTACATAGTCATATATAGCCATAGGTTAAGATGAATTTTATTTTTTGAGATGGAGTCTCGCTCTGTCGTCAGGCTGGAGTGCAATGGCACAATCTTGTCCCACTGCAACCTCCAACTTCCACGTTCAAGGAATTCTCTTGTCTCAGCCTCCTGAGTAGCTGGGACTATAGGCATGTGCCACCACCCAGCTAATTTTTGTGTTTTACATAGAGACAGGGTTTCAACATGTTGGCTAGGTTAGGCTCGGTCTCTCCAGCTCGTATTTCAGTCGCCTCTGCCTCCCAAAGTGCTGGGATTACAGGTGTGCGCCACCACACCCAGCCATAAAATTGTTCTTAATCTGAGGACCAAAGCAGCCTATGCACTGAGAGCCACAGGGTCAGAATCAGAGAGGTAGAAGAAATATGGAAATAAAGTCCATTCCCATTGCATTAATGTTGCATACTGAAAACTGAAATAGTACCAATAAACTCTCATTACATAACCAGAGCCTGAAGACAGAATAATTATCTGAAAATGCCTGATTCGGGTGATTGAAATTATTAACAAAACAGAGTTAAATCTACACTGAATTTAAGGAAGAAAATAAAGAACTCTGTATATGCATCACAGTTTTTCATAATTCTACTTATTACATGCACTACTCCAAGAAGTTAAGTGTGTGGTAAGTAGATCGGATCATTTAAATATTTAACAAGTTCTGACAAACACTGTTCTAAGCAAGTGTATAAACAGATATCAAAATTCATATGGGAGGACAGAGATGAGAATGAACTCGATCAATTCAGAGATAAGTAAGCAAAGCAGAGGTAGAAGAAAACCATGGTGATGTGATTCAGCGAAAGCACCAGAGGTAGCAAAGGATCTGAACTTAGAAGAATACGTAGTGTGTCTGTGAAAGAGAGAAGATGGGAACCAGCATAAGCAAAACAAAGAGGAATGAAAGTGCTTATCGAATCTGAGTGAATTGTTCTGGATAATTTAAATCTTAAAATTGTATTATTTCTGTTTGAACAAAGTCTAATATACTTTCAGGTGTGATAGGCACTTAACAGATATAAATGCTGCTGCTAAGAAGTGGACCTGGAACAGGCGTTGTTGCTGCCTCCGGGTGTGGGAATGTCCAGCTTAACACCTGAGGGTACTGGTTTGGGGCAGAGGGACCCTTGTGCAAACCCAGGCACTGAGACTTTCTGGCACCAGGACATTGGGCAAGTTATATCATCTCTCTATACTTCAGTTCCCTCATCTACATAATGAGATCATAAACAGCCATTTTGCTAGAAGGTTGTGAGGATGAGTGACACATTACAGGATGGGAGGTATACTTGGAGACTCCTAGTGGGTGTCCAAAACCATGGACAGTACAACACCCTATATATATATGATGTGTTTTCCTATATGTACGTACTTATAATGAAGTTCAGTTTATAAATTAGACATAGCAGGAGATTAACAACAAAAACTAATAATAAAATAGAACAATGATAACAATATGCCAGCATTACTACTCTGGAACTTTGGGGCCATTATAAAGTAAAATAAGGCCGATGTGAATGCAAGTGCTGTGATACCACCAGAGTGGGTCTGATGGCCCAGAGGGCTGCTAAAGGGCTAACTAGCAGGTAGTAGGCATAGCATGGACACACTCCTCAAAAGGATGATCACATCCTGCGCAGGATGGAGTGGGATGGTGTGAGAGTCCATCTCACTACTCAGAATGGAATGCACTTTAAAATGTATGAATTGTTTATTTCTAGAATTTTCCGTTTAGTGTTTTTGAACTATGGTTGATCTCAGGTAACTGAAACCAAGGAAAACAAAAGTGCAGATAAGGGGGGGGCGGCTACTGGATATCAATCAGCAAAACTGGAAAAATACCTACAGATTAGGTACTTGATAAATGGGGGTGATCATAGTAATCATTCTTATCATTACTAAAGGGGATCAGAGGATGAAAGTCATGAATACCATAAGAGAAAGACACTAAAGAACATCGAAGTTCATTCTACAGACGTTTTGTTTTTCCCTGCCTTTGACCCTCCAGCACTGAGCTACGTGTTCAGGTGGGAGGAGGAGAGACCTTAAAGGGACCAGTCCTCTCTATCCACGACGTCTTCAGGGTCCGCCCCCTGCCCCCAGCACAGCCTGGGCTCTGAAGGGGTTTTCTCTCCAGCATGGAATTCCCAATGAAAGGTTAGTCTTAACTAGAAGAGACACCATTTATGGGAAGCAAGGCATGAGAGGAAAAGCACAGAGCTTATCATCAGAAAATCTGGCTGGAGGTCTGCATCTTCTCACCTCCCTTCATATCCCTGAGTCTCAAGTCCCTGTTTAGGAAAAGAAGGCTTTTGTAAGGACCAACTTAGATAATCTTGTGAAAATACTTTGTAATCTGTACACTGGCATTCCTTATAGGTCTTAGAACAGACCACAAGTTAGGCAGGTGTGGAGAGGCTTCTGCAGAATAACCAGAAGGACTCACATTGGTAACTGGGTTCACACCACCATGAAGCTTCTCTTCAAGCCCGCTTAAGTGAAACAGCTGGAAAGTTATACAGTCATTTGAGGACTACTCAAGAAAGAATTTGAAGATTGTCACAAAAAAGGACACTTTCACTTGTTAATGTAAATAAAAATATTATTAGTGTGAAAAATCCAGAAAAGATTCTCCAAGTTAAAAAATCAATAAAACACATTCCCTTTTCAAATTCTACGGTAAAATACCTATTTCACATTTTCAAAAATGGAGGCATTTTTAAACAAAAATTCCACAGCATACTAGAGGATGGTCAAATATAGAAGTAAAAAGAAAAAACCTGCATCTCCAAGGCAAACAACATGATCTGTGAATCCTCATACACGCAGTTTTTTGGAAAAAAAAAATTCCTCTTTGGGTAACTACTTTTAGATGTAACGCTTAACTGAGACATTTGTGCCCATGTAACGATTGCCTTGTTGAATTTTTCTAAACAGGATACCCTAAATCCACATGAAATTTTAGTATTTTTTTCAATAAATGGTAAGTAAGTTATTTTACTTACAAGCAAATTTCATGTTGTGCAAAGTCTGTATCCTCTGTGTAAGACACTTTCATAAGTTGAAAAACACACTGGAACACCAATTAGCTTTATGATCACTGAATTCCATCTGGGGCATTTTAACTCAGAGTCTCAAGTCATCTAGGACAGCTCATTTTACATATTGATTGCCTTTCAAAGAAACACTATAGTTTTCAACTCAGGGTAGGAATATAGAAGTATAGACTAGAAACCTAAGTTCTAACAAGTTAGAAACACTAAAAATTGTTAGGGTCAATTTTAAGAAGTGACACCAGAAAAAAAAAAAAACCTCCCAAAGCATAGACAGTTTGTTATATTACACAACATGAAAATATGATACTCTTCTGTTACACACATCCTAGGTAAAACTGCCTCATGAAATAACTGAAAAATAAAACTTTCCTGGCTTAATGAGTAAATGATACTTAGATGTTTTTTAAAAGGGTATAAGGGCTTTATGGCTGAGAATTCAGGTTTCCTTCTGAAACTAAACACAGGTCATTGGTTTAAAAAATGCTTTATTCTTTAGTCTTGGTGTCATTCACAAAGCTGAGTTCAAAAGCCCTTTCCTCAAAAATCTTAAAACGCTTCAAAAATCTAAGTGATCGCAGATTCTAGTGGGTTTTTCCCTGCACAGAATAACATGTTTTCCTAGTCCCGAGCCCCTGACTTTCAGAGGGAGCAGATATGTCACGCATTTGATTATCTACTGTTACAATGCCTCTGAAGATTTAGGAGCACTATCACTAAATAATTCTGGGTACCTTAAATACCCTTGTCTTATTTTCCTGAGAAAATTTAAACTTAGGAGCTAAGTTTCAGTCTTACATCTTTAGCTTTAAGTCCTTTGTCCATTTTTAGCCTTCCCTACTAGACCCTTAACTCCCTGAGGACCTTGGCAGAGAACAGACTGCCGTAAACACTTGTTAAATAAATCATATAGCTAGAGATTTTTTTTCATTTCATGTGTTTTCTTCATTCTCTTTGGCTTCTATCAAAATTTTGGTGGGCATACAAATCTGATAATAATTTGCAAAATTGTGATGATTTGTTATAACCTTTTTCTTATAAGTATCTGAGTCCCAGTAACTGGGAAAGGGCTCTTACGAACACTTTGACACTTTGTTTTTTTTAATTTAACAATAACAGTTTGTAATCCAATTAATTGGTATTTAAATGAATGAAAAAATCTGGCTTTTGTTTTGTTATGCAATCTATATTTTCAACAGTGAATGATTTCTATTGGAAAATGAAGTCCTGATATCTTTATGAAGGAGTTGTATGATTTAGGTTAAAGCCAAGTTCACCTAATATGGGTCTTTAACTTTTTTTTAACATAGCAGTCATATTCTTCTGGATTTTGAAATAAACCTTGAAACATCCTGGCGAACTATAAATGGATTGTAATCAATTCTTTATGTAGGTTCCACTTTTATTCTAGAAGAGTAACTTTTTTTGACCTAACTTTTGAACAACAACAATAATAAATTATCCTTGAGGGCACTGTAAAACAAACAAAGCAGGCAGGAAAACCAGGGATTTGACCTTAAATGAGAGAAAAAAAATCCTTACCCTTGAAATAGCCAATATCTACATTTGTATAGCTCTTTGCCAGAGGGCATTTCCAATTCTGCAAGAAACAAGGAGGCTAAAACTCAAGCAGAAATGTAGTCTAATCTGCTGAAGAATGAGCAGAATGAATGTGGAACTAATTTGGAGCTACCAGAGTAGCTAGAAATTGAGAGGGGAGATCACAGAAAGGAGGGAACAAAAGTGGGTGAGCCCCCAAATATGTATGCAAGTGCAAGTCAAATCCTAGACCAATGACTAAACTATTCAAACACAGTATGACTGCAAGGAGCTCAGAGAGAAAACAAGTCAGAAGGCTAAAATAACTGAGTGGCAATTCCAGCTATTACTTACCACAAATGACTTAAGGGAAAGACTTTAGAGTTACACCAAGTTATAAAAGCATGATATATTCCCAAGAATTTCCATCAAATCCCTAGAAGTACCATGCATTAGAAATGACAACTACATCTCTTTAGGAAAAAGATTCTCTAAGGATAAAGATCAAATAGCCCTGTCTTAACAAGGTATAAAAACAAACCTCTACATTCAAGGTGATCCACAAATTAACAGCACTCAACATTCTTCAGAAGACTATAAACAGAATCCAGAGTTACTGCGCTATTATCCACAAGATCTAGTATGCAATCGAAATTACTAGACATATGAACAAACTGCACAATGTCAATTTTAAAAAAGGGCTAATAAAAATAGACTGGCAAATAACATGGATGTTGGAATTAGCAGGCAAGGATATTAAAATATAGTGAACATGCCATATAATCCATAAGAAAATATCTCTTTATATTGAGTAAAGAGATAAGCATTGTCAAGAGCTATCTAGAAAATATAAAAAAAAAAAATGAAAATCTTAGATCTAAAATATACAATAAGTGAAATAATAATTAATGGAATAAAATAACCAATTGGACACAAAAAAGTCCGTAAACTTGAAGACAGTTAATAAAAATTCATATTGAAATATATAATAAAAAATTACTAAAACAATTTAACAGCACCTCAGCAACCTGTGAGACAGTATCAATTAAACTAACAAATATATAATTAGACTCCTGGAAGGAAAAAAGAGATTGAATAGAGGAGAGAAAAAAACTTAAGTATTTATTAAAATTTTCCAATTTTGACCAAAAACAGCAACCCACAGAAAAAGCAATCATTGTGAATCTCAAGCAAGATATATATAAAGAAACACACCTAGACAGATCATAGTAACTGGTGAAAAGGAAAGAAAAATTCTTAAAAGCAGCCAAAGAAAAATACTATTTTTATATAGGAGAACAGTAATAAGAATAGCTACTATTTTTTGTTTTAGAAATAATGCAGGCCAGAATACAATGAAGCATCTTTTAAGTTCTAAGAAAAACTTAACATTGCCAATCTAAAGTTTTATATCTAGCAAAAATATTCTTTAAAAATGAAGGTAAAATGAATATCTTTTAATTCAAAAATTAAGGTAAGAAAATTTATAACTAGCAAACTCATACTATAAAAAAAGGCAAAGAGAAGTTCTTCAGGTTTCAGAGAAATAATACAAGGTGGACATGTAAATGTATAGCAAGAAAAGAGAAGTATGGATATAGTAAATATACTACATACAAAAGGGTATATATGAAACACAATTTTTCTTCTTTTGTTAAATTTTATACAAACCAATGGACTGTTTAAAGCAAATATAATGAGGAATAGGATTTTTATGTTTTATGGAGTTTGTTATTTATGTAAAAAATATAAAATACATAACAATAATAGCACAAGGGATTAAAGGCATATGAATGGGATAGCACTTTTTAAAGTTTATTATATTATATGTGATAAGAATGCATATTGTAATGTGTACATAAACCACTAACAGCCAAAAAGAGGCACAGTTAATAAGCCAAAGGAGAAGATATTATTGAATGAAAAAAAAAAAAGAAACAATAAGTTATCCCAAAATGAGAAAGAAAGGAGAAACAAAATAATATATAAGATTGAGGTATCCAGAATATATAAAGAATTCTAAAAACAACAATAAGGTGCAGCCACTATGGGAAAATATTTGACAGTTCTCATCAAATTAAACATAGTATTATCACGTGATTCAACATTCTACTGCTGGGTATATACCCAAAAGAACGGAAAACAGGTATTCAGAGAAATACTTGTACATAAATATTCATAACAACATAGTCTATGCAGCCAAAATGTGTATACAAACCAAATGTCCAACAACTGATGAATAGATGAACAAATTATGATATATATAAACAAAGGAATATTATTCAGCCATAAAAAGAAGTGAAGTACTGATAGATGCTTCAACATAGATAAACCTCAAAAACATTATGCTAAGGGAAAATAGTCAAATAAAAAAGACCATGCACTTAATGAGTCCATTGATATAAAATATCCAGAAACAGTCGATCCAAAGAGGCAGAAAACAGATTCCTAGTTGCCAGTCAGAAGAGAGAGGAGAATGGAGAAAAATTGCTGAATGTGTACAGAGCTCTCTTTTGGGGTGATGAAAATGTTTTGGAACTGGACAGGGTAGTGGCTGCATAACATGAACCACTAAATGTACTAAATGCCACTGAATGATATGTTTTAAAATGGCTAATTGTATGCTGTGTGAATTTCAACTCAATTTTTTAAAAGAATAAACAGACCAAACTTTTTATTTAAATGGGAGAGATGATCAGACTGTGTTTGAAAAGTAACATCTAGCAATATGCTATATATAAAAAATGTACCGTATAAATACGCAGACAGCTAAAAAAGGAAAGGATGGAAAATGAGAAACCAAGAAAACACAAAGCTTCAGAAATCTGCACGTGTACATTAACATTAGATAATGGTGGCTTTAAGAAGAGGAGCATTACTAGAGACACACAAGGTCATTTTATAACGAAAGCGTCAATTCAGCAACTAGATATAACAATCCTAAGTGTGAAGGTACCTACTAATAAAGCTTACAAACGGGAAGAAAAACTTGATAAAAATAAAAGGGATAGACTAATTTGCAATCATACTTGGAGATTTTAACACCCTTCTCTCAATAATTGATAGTTACAAAAAAGTAAGTAGAAATATAGAAGACTACCAATACTATCAACCAACTTGCCCTAAGTGACATTTAGAGAACATTATATCCAAAAGCTTCAGAATACATATTCTATTTTTATTCTAAGGACATCTAGATGTGTAACTTTTCCAAATTAAAGGCATATAAAATTTTAATTCAGAGAAATTTATACTGGTTTATGGGAGAAAGTGCTGTCCTTTCCACCGCCCGCCCCTGCCACCGAATCATTCCACATCATCTATTCATACAATTCTTAGTAAATTTTCAGATCAAATAAGTGAGAAATCCAGTAACTTTCCTCACAAGATAAGGGAAAAATCTAGTGACTTAAAGTCTTTCTGCTTATTTATCCAAATGGTTTTTTAAGATTTACTTGGTTCGGTCAGTTTTGAAGAACATATACATTTGTTGATCTTTCTGTATTATTTTTGGAATGATCATAGATATACCAGAGGTAAAATGGTCTCAAATACCTATCCTGAACATCCACAGAGCCTCCTTGTATTCATCTAGAATACTGATTATGTAGTTCCATCATAAATATATCAAAAGCCAGATGTTCTTTTGATGCTCTGTCTCCTCTAAAAACATATTCGTGATTCTTCTTCTTTCTACATTTTATTAATACCATAAATATAAATTTTATTGATTGCATTTATAATAGATGCTTTTATTTTCTGGTTTCATCTAAATTCTCTAATTTTCAACAAAGCATATTTTTAAAAACACATGCTCTATTTTCCAAAGTTCCTATGATGTTTTGGAAAACTTTTTGGTGGAGCAAGGGCTAACGAAGGACATATGGGATTAGCCATTGCCAGGAAGAAGAGGCAGGTTTACCATGAAGGTTTACATTTCAAGCCCAGCAAAACCAAATGCACCTCCTACCTAGAAATTATATATAGTCATACACCGCATGAGAACGTTGGGGTCAATGATGAATCGCATATATGCAATGGTATTGTAAGATTATAATGGACGTGACAGGAGGTCGAGATCAGCCTGGGCAACGTGGCAAAACCCCGTCTCTACTAAAAACATAAAAATTAGCCAGGCGTGGTGTTGAGCACCCATAATCCCAACTACTCGGGAGGCTGAGGCAGGAGAATCACTAGAACCCAGTGGGGCAGAGGTTGCAGTGAGCTGAGATGGCACCACTGCATTCCAGCCGGGGGGACAGTGAGACTTCATCTCAAAAACAAAAAAAGAAGAAGATTATAATGGACCTGAAAAATTTGTATTGTCTACTGACATCATAGCCGTCATACTGTCTTAGGGCACACATTACTCACATGTTTGTGGTGATGCTGTTGTAAACAAACCTACTGCACTGCAAGTCATATAAAAGTATAGCACATGCAATTATGCACAGCACATACTTGGTAATGATAATGTCTTAGACTGTTTGTGTTGTTTAAAGGAATATCTGAGGCTGGGGAATTCATATAGAAAACAGGTTTATTTGGCTCCTGTCCTTCAGGCTACACGAGAAGCACGGCACTAGCATCCGCTTCTGGTGAGGGTTTCAGGAAGCTTCTACTCCTGGCAGAAGGCAGAGGAGCCCTGCCGAGATCATGGTAAGAAAAGAAGCAAGACAGAGGGGGAAGGTGCCAGGGTTTTTTTTAACAACTAGTTCTCTGGAGAATTAAGAGGGGGAACTCACTCACTCCTGAGAGACTGGCACAAAGCGATTGATGAGAGTTCCACCTTCATGACTCAAAGACCTCCCAGAGGCCCCATCTCCAACCCTGGGGGTCAGATTTCAACAGGAGGCTTGGTGGGGCAGAACAAATCATATCCAAACCACAGCAGATAATAAATGATTATGCTACTGGTTTATTTATTTACTATACTATATGTTTTGTTATTTTTTTAGAGTATATTTCTACTTATGTTTTAAAACTGACTGTAAAACAGCGTCAGGCAGGTCCTTCAGGAAGTCTCCAGAAGAAGGCATCATTATCATAGGAGACGGCAGCTCCATGCATGCTTTTGCCCATGAAGACCTTCCAGTGGGGCAAGATATAGAGGTGAAAGATAGAGATATTCATGATCCTCACTCTGTGTAGGCCCAGGCTAATGTGTGCATCTATGTCCTACTTTTTAACAAAAAAGCTTAAAAAGCAGAAAAAAATGATTATTAATTACTTTTTTTTGAGATATGGTTTTGCTGTCATCAGCCAAGCTACAGTGCAATGGCGTGATCTCAGCTCGCTGCTACCTCTGCCTCACGGTTCAAGCAATTATCCTGTCTCAGCCTCCCTAGAAGCTGGGATTACAAGTGCCTGCCACCACATCTGCCTAAATTTTGTGGTTTTAGTAGACACAGGGTTTCATCATGTTGGCCAGGCTTGTCTCAAACTCTTGACCTCAGGTGATCTTCCCATCTCAGCCTCCCTTAATTACTTTCAAAAATAAAAAATGTGGCCAGGCACAGTGGCTCATGCCTGTAATCCCAGCACTTTGCAAGGCTGAGACAGAAGTTCAAGACCAGCCTAGGCAACATGGTAAAACCTCATCTCTACAAAAACATTTGAAACTTAGCCTGGCATGGTGGCACGCACCTGGAGTCCAGGCTACTTGGGAGGAGGCTGAGGTGGGAGGACTCCCTAAGACTAGGGAGGTGGAGGCTACTGTAAGTCGTGATTGCACCACTGCACTCCAGCCTGGGCAACAGTGAA
>NW_016107388.1:5791781-5817234 GCF_001604975.1 Cebus imitator | reverse complement strand
CAACCTCTGCCTCCTGAGTTCAAGTGATTCTCCTGCCTCAGCCTCCTGAGTAGCTGGAATCACAGGCATGCACCACCACGCCCAGCTAATTTTGTATTTTTAGTAGAGACAGGGTTTCTCCATATTGGTCAGGCTGGTCTCAAACTCCCAACCTCAGATGATCCACCTGCCTCGGCCTCCCAAAGTATGGGGATTACAGGTGTGAGCCACCACACCCAGCCAATGCAGATCTTTTTAATGATCTTTTTTGTAAATATTTTGTAGGGTTTGGATTAAGTGACATATATCATGAGGACTTGGCAGTTTTCTTTAAGTTTGTAAAATATACATTAAATTGGAGACTGAGTTTATAATTGTATTTGATGTAACAAAATATTTCTGCAATTTTGATAGGGGTTTAAATTTTGTTTGCTGTAATACTTAAGCAACTCATTTATATTGATGACAGAAATGCTTTATCATGGTTATTCTCTAAAAACTGAGTGAAACAACTTGTATCTTCAAAGAAATATCATGGAACAAAGAACTCCACAGTAGGCAAAGCTAACAATTTCAATTATGCATAGACTTTGGTGGTTAGACAGAAGATAAATCAGTGCTATCCCTCAAAAGCATTCCTCCAGGAGGTGGCAATGGCAATGCAGACAATGTTGGGGGCACAGCCATCTACATTATTCCCCAAATACTGCAGCAAGGACTTGTCCTTCTGTTCATGATGCCCTTCCTTTTCTTTTTTGCCTACAAAAATTTTTCTCACTCTTAGATTCTGCTCACATGCCAGCTTCTCAAATGTGGTTGCTTATCCCATGTGTTTCAAACTTGAGTCACTTGTCAGACTAAGCTGCCTTTTTCTCTAGTCGAACAATTCTTATTACATCTTTTTGTATTTTTGGGGGTTTTTTTAGTCAGGCTCACACTGTCACCAAGGCTAGAGCACAGTGGTTACAATCATGCCTCACTGCAGCCTCCAACTCCTGGATTCAAATGATCCTACTGCCTCAGCTTCCCAAATAACTAGAACTACAGGTGCAAGCCATTGCATCAGGCTGACTTTTTTTTTTTTTTTTTTTTTTTGTAGAGACAGGGTCTTACCATGTTGCCCAGGCTGGTCTCAAGCTCCTGGCTTCAAGCACTCATCCTCTACTTTGTCTTCCAAAGTGGGATTACAAGCATGAGCCATCTTATTACATCTCTTATATAGCTGAAGCAAAATAGGTAAAGGAAAACTTGATACAACTAAAAAGGGAAATAAACATATCCACAAGTATTGTTGGAAACCAGAACTTCCATCTCTCAAAAACTGATAAAACAACTAGACAGAAAATCATGAAGGATACAAAACTAACACCAACAACTAAATGGGTCTAACAGACGTGTAGAATACTCCACCCAACAGATATGAGTTGTCTGTCATATATGTAGTTTGCAAATATGTTGTCCCATCTGAAGTGTGTCTTTTCATCCTTTTAATGGAGTTTTTCGCAGGTAAAAGTTTTTAATTTTGATGAAGTCCAGTTTATCACTTTTTTTTTTGATGGATCATGCTTTTTATCTCTAAAAACAATAATACATGCCCAAGAACTCTAATCTCTATGCTCTTTATTTACTTTTCTTGAGTTATTGCGTTATTTATTTCCTTTTCCTGTTATTGAGTTATTCTGGTTAGAACTTTTACCACTGTGTTGAATAAGAATGCTGAAGGCAGACAGTTTTGTCTTGCAAAACTTTTCCCTTAGGGGAAAAGCATTCAGCTTTTTGCCATTAAGAATAGTGTTAGCTCTGAGTTTTTTGTAGAAGCTCTTTGTCGATTTGGTATTCACACTTTCTCTGAGAGTTTTAAAAATTATGAATGGATGTTGAATTTTGTCAAATGCTATTTCTGCATCAGTTAACGTGATCATAGAATTTTCTTAGCTTATTAATATAATAGGTTACAACTGACTCATTTTCAAACGTTTAACCAGATTTGTATGCCTAGGTAAATCCTACTTGGTCATGGTATGTAATTCTTTTTTTGTAGATTACTGAATTCTATCTGGTAATATTTTGTTAAGGACTTTTGTATTGACATGTATGAGGAAAATTATTCTGCGGTTTCCCATTTTTGGGGATGACTTTCTCTGGGTTTAGTGATCAAGGTAACAATGGCTTCGTAGAGTGAGTTAGACAGTATTCTCACTTATTCTGTTTTCTGGTAAGGACTGTGCAAAACTAACAATTATTTAAATATTTGGTAGAATTCTCTAATGAAACCATATATGGGCCTAGAGATTATTTTCTGTGAGTTTCTAAATTAAAAATTCAATTTCCTTGCTGATTACATGGCTATTCAAATAATCTACTTCAATCTATTTCATATTGCGTGAGTTGTATTCGTTTTTTTCAGGAAGTGATCCATTTTATCTAAGCTGGCAAACTATGTGTAAAGTTGTTCGTGGTGTTCCCTTATTTTCTCTGCAATGTCTACAGTATCTATAGTGATAGCCCGTTTCATTTCTAATATTAGTAACTTATCTTCTCTCTTTTTTAATTTGTTAGTTTTACCAGAGGCTAAATACTCAATATCAAAAAAACACAAACAGTCCAATTAAAAAATAGGCAAATGATATACAGAGATATTTTACCAAAGAGGACATAGGAATGGCAAATAGGCACATGAAAAGATGTTTTGCATTACGGAAATGCAAAAATTAAGACCACGATGAGATATCACTGCACAACTATTAGAATAGGTAAAATAAAAGTTTAGAGACTATCAAATGCTTGCAGGGATAGGAAAAATACCTCAGATCTCTCATATAGTCTGGAAAACGCTTGGACACTTTCTTTATAAGCCATACATACACTACCGTACAACCTAGTAATTGCATTCCTGGGAATTTATCCCAGAGAAATGAAAACCATGTCTGCACAAAGTCTCATACACATTTATTCTAACATCTTTATTTATAACGGCCCCAAACTGGAAATGAACAAAATGTCCTTCAATAGGTGAATGGTTAGATAAACTGTGATATATCATACCATAAAATATTACTCAACAATAAAAAAGAACAAACTGGCTGTGCACGGCGGCTCACGCCTATAATCCCAGTACTTTTGGAGGCCAAGGTGGATGGACCACTTGCGCTCAGGAGTTCAAGACCAGCCTGGTCAACAAGGTGAAACCCCATCTCTACTAAAAACACAAAAATTAGCTGGGTGTGGTGGCACTCACCTGTAATCCCAGCTACTCAGGAGGCTGAGGCATGAGAATTGCTTAAACCCAGGAGATGGAGGTTGCAATGACTCAAGATGGCCCCACAGCACTCCAGTCTAGGTGACAGAGGGAGATTCCATCTCAAAAATCAAAAAATAAAAAATAAAAAGGAACAAACTATCGATAAATCCAACAACTTGGATGGATCTCAAAGGCATTATATTAATTAAAAAAACAGTGCCATTCTCAAAAGGTCACATGCTATATGATTCCAATTATATAACATTCTAAACATTATTAAGATATAAAACAGAAGCATGTTTGCCAGAGACGTTGGTAGGAAGGGTGGAGGTGGGGGAGCTGTGGCTGTAAAAGGACAGCAGCAGGGAGGGCTCCCTCAAGACAGAATAGTTCCAGATCTTTATTGCAGTGTGCGTGTGGCACGGGGGTGGGGGTGGGGTCACATGAGTGCTCTACACCTGATAAAACAACATAGAACTATGCACACACATTGTACCAAGGCTTAGATGTTGAACTATTACTATGTAAGATGAAATCACTGGGGGAAAATGGGTTAAGGGTACACAAGACCTCTCTATTATCTTTGCAACTTCTGAGGAATACGTAATTATTTTAAAATAAAAGTTAAGAAATTTGCTTATTAGCATTTTATTACAATTAGCAGAGCCACCTGGAGGTCTCATCCTAGAAGATGAGAGATTGCATGTGTGTAGTTAGCGCTCTTCTAGGCATTTGGCTAATTCACCATTTTGGAGCCCACAGTCAACCATTCTTTAATTGGCTAATGTTGATGCCTACAGGGCTGAGGCAGTCCTTCCTCATCTTGGTGTAATACCTGCTTTTTCATGGACTACTTGGATTACTCTGCGTAATGTTCTACAGGTTTCTCTTCCTTTCCACAGACATAGAAACAAGTTTGTTTTTTATACTCATAAACAGATATGTAATTAAAATGAGAAGCAAAATACTCATATATTCAAGATATCCATAAAATAAATGTGCAGTTTGAATTTTAATACATTTATATCTATAGAAGATATAAACAATTTACAAAATGTAGAAGAGATGGAATTTCCCTATTATTTAAACTAAATTGTTCATAATTTGTTTTTTTCTAATTTCTTTCTTTCATAGTCCAGGTAACAAAGAACTATGCTAGACTGAATGGCATCAATATTTTTATCCAAAGTCATAGTAGATACACTGAAAGATAAGATTCCTACAATCAAATATGCTACTCTCCAGATAAATTTTCTCAGTAGTATTTTGCAGAATGTTTACATCTTTTAAAGAAGTGAATTTATTAAAATTTCAAATGGCACAGGGCTTTACAGGAATCTCATTTATTAACACTCCTTTATTTATTAAAACCAATAAATAATTAAACAAACTATTATATATACCTTTCTCCGTATTACAACTACACTTTGTACACTTTATATTCACTTTTTTCTTTCAAATATAATTACTAATGCATGGCTTTTCACAGCCTCAACTTGTTTCAATTAACTATTATGATTATCACTATTATGATGATGGTCTTTGCAGCTCAGCCAATGGAAGCCTTAAGTTTGCTCTTCTGTCCTTTAGCATTGCCCCTGACATTTTTGAGCTATTGTTGATTTCGGACAACAAAAGGATATTCCAGACCAATCCAGTTTTTTCCTTGCTTGAACCAATTTTCCTCCCAGGTACCCCGACTCTTTTTGGTGGCATGCCTTATCAGGGGCAAAATACGGGCAGGACAGGACGCAGGGGAGCTGGTGGTAGATGAACAAACAGCTGCCACTTGAATAATTAGTGGTGACAAATTAGAAAATAGGCATCTTTTCATGGCCATGAGTTCATACTAATTTTTTCCAATTTAATACATTAAGTTGCTCTTAGAGTGTGAGATTTCAGCAACCACCGAGGCTGACTAACTGGTAGTTTAATCTTCACAACCAACATAAGAGGTAAATGTCTGTATCCCCTTTCTACAGATCAGAGTACCAGGTTTAGAAAGTACTAAATTGGTCTCTGTTGTGTAGTAAGGCAGAATGCAGAATCAAACGTCCATAATTACTAGAATTTATTTTAGATAACATAAGCCTATTGAAATCCATGTCAATATGTTCATGTAAGTCATTTGTACGGGTTGTCAAGCATCTATTTTTTTTTTGGATGTTCACCTGTGGGATTATCCTTAGCTTCCCAAAAAGCCATCAGAGTGTATCTGAGTGTGTGCATCTCTTTCCACTCATTTCAAGCCCTTTCATTTATATATGATAGCCTTTCTACAACTACAGAAGGTTGTTTCCATCATATTTTGGGTGGTTATTACTACATTTCCCCTTGTTTCTTCTTCTAAAATACCTTATTTACCATTTGTTCTCCATCTTCTGCACCTATCTTCTTTTCTCTCTTTTTCTATCTCTCTTTTTCATTCTGGGAGGTAATTTCTGGCGTGTCCCTCATCACTGAGTTCATCTTTGGCAGTGCTATTCTGTATTCGTCTGCTTTAAATATGACTTTTTATTCTGTTCTGTGCTTTTGTTTCTAAGCTATCTCCAGCTTCACCTCTCATCTTGCTGCTTTGTCTAAGGATATTTTCTCCTCGTGGATTCTCCTGCGGATTCCTAGGGGTCATGTTTTCTTTAACTCTTCTGAGGACGCCAATCTCCTGAGTGTGTTCTGGCGAGGAAGTGGAGAAAGATGGCCGAATAGAAACCTGCAATGATCCTCCACCCCCAGGAACACCAAATTCAACAACTGGCCACATAAGAAAACACCTTCATAAGAACCAAAAGTCAGGTGAGTGAATGCAGTACTTGGTTTTAAGATTATATCAGGGAAAGGGGCACTGAAGATGGCAGAAAAGACAACCTTGATGTGCCCACACCAGCCTTCCCCACCCCCTACAGCACACAGAGAATCCGTGTGCTTGGGGGAGGGACAAGTGAAGTGACTGTGAGACTCTGCCCCATCACAGTGGAACACAGCCCAGAGCAGAATTCTTCCAGTGCCCATGAAGTGAGCATTTACAGCAGTCCAAGCCAGAGGGGAATCCTCCACCCCAGCAGCAGAAACTCAATTTCCAGCTAACTCTACCACCAGCAGACTAAAGCGGTCTAAGGTCCTGTATAAATTTGAAAGGCAGTCAGGCCACAAGGACTGCAATTCTGAAGCAACTCCTGGTGCTTCACTGGGCTCAGAGCCAGTGAACTTGCAGTGTACACAACACAGTGCAACACAAGCTGGACTGGCCAAGGGAGTGCTTGCCTCACCCCTCCCCTAACCCCAGTCAGTGCAGCTCAGGAAGAAACTCCTTCCACTTGGGGAAAGGAGATGGAAGGGGACAGAGGACTTTTGTCTTGCTGCTTGGGTACCAGCTCAGCCACAATAAAATAAAGCACCAAGCAGATTCCTAAAGACCCTGATTTCAGGTCCAAGCTCCTGGATGGCATTTTAGACCCATCAAGGGCCAGAAGCGAAGTTGCCCTGAAAGGATTAACCAATCCTGGAAGGATTTGCCACCTGCTGACTAAGGAGCCATTGGGCCCTGAATAAAAATCAGTGATACTCAGGCAGTAGTCACCATGGGTCTTGGGTGAGACCCAGTACTTTATGTACAAGTACTCCCAGCACATTCCCAGCTCAGAAGTGCTTGTGCCATCCCTCTCTCAACTCCAGGCAGCCCTTCATGGAGAGAGAGACTTCCTCTGTTTGGGGGAAAGTAGAATGAAAGACTCTGCCTGGCATTCCAGATAATTTTTCTGGATCTTACCCAAGCCCACCACGGTGGTACCTCCATGAGTTTGTTGGAGTTGCAGCGTTGCTGGGCTTCTGGTACCCGCTAATGCAGATACTGCTGCAGTGCCCAAAGACTTAGATCACAACACTCAATTACTTTTGAATACCTGGAGAGCCTTCTCACAAAAGATGGGTACAGACAAGCTCAGACTGTGAAGATTAAAATGAATACCTAACTCTTCAATGCCCAGACATCAACAAATGTTTACAAACATCAAGAACATCCAGGAGAATGTAACTTGCCCAAGTGAACTAATAAGGCACCAGGGACTAATCCTGGAGAGACAGAGATATGTGACCTTTCAGACAGAGAATTCAAAATAGCTGCTTGAGGAATCTCAATAAACTTCAAGATAACAGAAGGAATTCAGAATCTTATCAGAGATATTTAACAAAGTTATTGAAATAACAAAAAAGATCAAGCAGAAATTCTGGGGCTGCAAAATGCAAGTGGCATACTGAAAAATGCATCAGAGTCTCTCAACAACAGAACTGATTAAGGAGAAGAAAGAATTAGTGAGTTTGAAGACAGGCTATATGAAAATACACAGAGGAGAAAAATGAATAAAAAAGAAGGAAGCATGCCTACGGCATCTAGAAAATAGCCTCAAAAGCACAAATCTAAGGTTATTTGTCTTAAAAAGGAAGTAGAGAGAGAGAGAGAAAGTTATAATGACTGTGTTCTGGGCCCTGCCGTGTATTTCACCTCCCCCCATCCCCACCCCTCCTCTGTAACATCCTCACATAGTGAGCAATGCACCCTGAGTTCTCTTCTCTGCTCCCACTTAAGCCTTCAGACCTGAAGACTCTCCTCACAGAACGCATTCCATCATTGCTGATTTCCTTCTTTTGCTCTATGGTTTCTGGGATTTGCAGTATTTGCCTTGTTCTTAGATCCTGTCAGTAAAGGTTTTCTCAGTTAAAGAAAATGCAGGGTAAATATTAATTTGCTTCTCAAAGTAGATCCACAGGACAAAGACAGGTAGCTGCCTTTCTCCAGGGGGCATAGACTCTAAGACTCAAGTTCCAAGAACCAAGGCAAGGACACTCTGACACCCCTTCCTGCCTTTCCTTAGACAGGAAAGGGTGTCAGAGTATCCTTGCCTTGGTTCTTGGAACTTGAGTCTTTACATCTTGACTGAGCTCCACTTAGAAGTCCTTCTGCATCAAGAGGTCTGTCATTAGCCTTAGTTTTCTATGTTGGAATTTTTCATTATTACTGAATCTGCATGTTTGTTGTGACATAGATGCTACTTTGAACAAAAAGTCTCAAACTAAGTAAATCTGATAGATTTTTATAAAATAGCATCTCTTAGGGTTGATGGAAGTGAGAGGACAGGAAATCTCCTGTCAGAACAGGCCATCATTAGCATAAGGCTTATTTCAGCTACAGTTTGCATTTTTGCAAAGACACTATTTATTGAATCCATTTCACAGTTGAGGAAATTGAGCTAAAGTAGCTAGTTGGAGGTTGCATAGGACGCATGCAAATGAAGAACGCAGAACTTCAGTGAACATTTGGTTTAAAACTGTCAGTCAAATTCATGCCTAGCCAAAGCAGCGTAAGATGACCTTGGCATGAAAAATCACCTAAGCAGTTGTTGTTAACATACTGCATCTTTGCAATGTTAAAAAGGATTGAAGATTTTTGGGCTTTTTCCTGTTTTTCTCTAATTTTATAGGAAAACTCTGGTTGTGGGCATTTCATTTGGTCAAGTTTTACGACAGAAAATACAAGCTCTGTAAGAGACAGTCACATTTCCCAATTATGCTTTCATAGTTCCTTTGTGAAAATAAAATTGAGTGCATATTAATTGTGACTTTCTCTGCTAGTGGAACTTTGCAATCCTACCCCCAAGTCTAATAAATTAAAATGAAGAGTGCATATTATTTTTAGACAAAAATGTTTTACTTTATGTACATCATACATCTGTAAACATCAATAGAGTTAACAGATGAAATAATGAGGTGTTCTAGAGTCATTTAACAAAAAGAAAGTCTTCCTACGTAAGTGAAGAAATTGTTTATTCCTCACTTATATTGTAACATAATTTCCTCTGTATTAAATGTAGTTTTATTTTGCTCACAGAAATATACTCTATTTTCCACAGAGGTGCCAACATTTTCTGTAAAGTTTTCAAGCATTCCCCACCATTATTCTGACTTCACCCATTCAGTTTCATTCCCTACCACTCTTTGCCTTCTCAACCGGCTCATCTGTCACCATGGCCAACATCTATGGGCTTTCCCCATCAGTATCTTCTCTCCTAACACTCCCCAGGCTCACAATGTGTGCCCAAGTCTCCCCTCCACCTTTCCAAGCCTTGGGCAAAATCCAGCTTGATCCCATCTTCTCCAAAAGCATCCCCAAGACACCAACCCTAACCTGATCTTCTTTTCTCAGTTCTCCCAGTTCGTAGCCATTGATTCAATCTGTCTCTCAGTCATCTAAAAACATTTAGTGAGTGCTTATTAACTAACAGTCATTGTTCTAGGGATTGGGAAGAGACAATAAAAATAGACAGGGTACCTATCCTTATAGAACAGACTTATGGAGATGTCTAATGAGATGAGACAGACAATGAACGCAAATGAGAAACAAAGCAATGACATGCTCAGTCCTCTGAAGAGACTCAATGGGCGGTTATTCTAGATAGGCTGGCCAGGGAAAGGCTCTCCAAGAAAGTGATATTCAGGCTGAGATCTGAATGAAGAAAACATACTCTCCTTAGCTAGTGGATTATCAGGGGAGAAAGCGTTGCAAGCAGAGGGGCTCACTACCTTAACCATTTCAAAGTTCTGCAGTGGAAATGAGTTTGGAGTGGTCAAGCTTGGAGCACAGAGAAGCTCCCTGGGCTCTTGGGACCTGGGAGAAGCACAGAATGGATGAAGGATGTGAAGGTAGCTCATTCCCTCAGGCAGGGATGTGAAGCCATGTGGGAATTTAAAGCAGGAGACAACATGTTCCGGTTTATGTTTTTAAAAGATTTCCTTACTTTGGGATGCCAAGGAAGGCAGATCACGAGGTCAAGAGATCAATACCATCCTGGCCAACACGGTGAAACCCCATCTCTACTAAAAATACAAAAATTAGCTGGTAGTGGTGGTGTGCACCTGTATTCCCAGCTACTCAAGAGACTGAGGCAGGAGAATCACTTGAACCCGGGAGGCAGATGTTGCAGTGAGCTGAGATTGCGCCACTGCACTCCAGCCTGGTGACAGAGCAAGACTCCATCTCAACAACAACAAAAAAGATTTCCTTGACTGTTCTGCAAAAAGATAAAATAAGAAGAATATTTTATTCTGTAAAGAAGTAAAAATAAAAGCCAGGAGACACAATGTAAGAGACTCATGCATGAATCTGAGCAAGAGAAGGTGGTGACGCTGATGGTAATGTTGGAAATGAAGGCAAGGAGAATAATCCTAAATATCTGGAGTACATCTTACGCCACATATTTTATCTAACAAAATCCTCAGTTTCTTAGATTGAAATTCCACCTTATTTGCCTTTATATTTCCAAGTTAAAGCTTTTCATTGAAAGTCCAGTCAAAGTTTGGTAGTTGCATTTTTTTTCCTGGCTTTTATACCTATTTGACCAAAGCAGGGAACTCCTTCCTCTGTCTTTGCTTTTAATGGCCATTACCATTTTCCATGTCTGCAGTAGTATGGGGCTTTTAGCCTTAGAGAGACCTTTTTGAAAAGCTCCTGCTATTCATTTTTATGTGTTCTTAATTTTGCCCCTTTATGCATTTTAGAACGCAGCTTTCAGAATTCTAGTTCATCAAAGAAATCTCTATGTAATCGATGACTTTATTAAACACTTTTCCCTTTTCTCTCATTGGGAGTGTCTATAATTGGAGGGTGAGGGTTTTATTTTTAACAATCAACCTTCCTTGTAAGCCGAATCCCCTAAGGCTTTACATTTACACCTATGAAAAAACAGTTAGGACTCAGCAATCATCACAAAGCTAGTAGACAAGAGATCTGTATGCTCAGAAAGTGTTATCCTCAAATTGGGATACATCAGTATGCTACAGGTTCATATTCATGGTGTATTAAAATTTCTGAAGTAATAATACCACTCAGAGCAAAGGCAAAATGTTCATGTCTAGACATAAGTCAATCCCCATTATAATAATTACTACAGCTGAGCCAAATATGAACTATCTTTCTGAAACTGTTAACATTAGCGAACAGAACTTTAAGTCAGACATCTATTTTTAAAATCTAAAATATTGGCCTGGTATTCTGCATTCTGTCTCTCTCTGCAGACATACAAACACAAAACACACACATACACACACACTCCCTTACTTTTGTTTTTGTAAAAATGCGGTAAGAATTAAAAGGTTGGAAAGAAGCTTCTAATGCTATCCAACCCATCTGTCTGCCATTAAGAGGTTTTAAAATGGGCCATCTTAGATTTTGAAGAAAATTCCAGACTTCCTTTATATCTTAATATTCACATTTATGTAAGGAATATTGTTACCAAGCTACATTGTCTAGAGTATAGCAAATCAATATTAGTCATATTCATAGGCTAGAATAAAGTGCACTCTTTACTTGAGTTGATTCAAATGTTAAGTATTGGTAAATTGATTATTTTGGTATTTCATTTAATAAAGGTATAAGAAGGGAGTTTTTAATTAACTTATTTAATAGCTTTATTGAGGTGTAACTGATTTGCAAAAAAAAGTGCATATTTGATGTATATCATTTGAGGGGTTTGGACATGGCATGAAGCCACCACCAGAATCCATGTAACAAACACATCCATTAACTCCAAAAGTTTATGCATGCCTCTTTGAATAAGAGAGTTAAGGGTTGATTTTAACTTAAAAATGAAACAAATTTTTCTAAGACTAAGAGTCATTCAACAAGCCTGTCATAAGACTACTTTGAAAATAGCTTTTCCTTAAACAACTTGACTTCTAAAAGAACAGCTCAATCAGAAAGGACAAAATTCTATGGCAGTGGCCAGGTGGGGCATTGGGTGAGGAAAGAGCGTGTGCATGTTGGTGCTTTCCAAAGACATACTGAGGCTTTTAAAAAAAAAAGAAAAAGAATAATTTGCACTCGTTTTAATGAGCCCAGGGTCACTGTCATTCTGTGATCAGCAGCAAACCTCTCCAGCAGAAAAACCACCAGCAACTACTCCATGCTGTATAATACTATAGTCTGAAATACTTTCAGGGGACAGTACAGTTACTTTGCATTATTTTTATTTTTGTTTTTAACTTTTGAGTGCTCATTCATTCTCTGCTGATGTCACTTTAAACTCATTCTTAGTATCCTGTGAACTTCATGGAGATTTTCATGGGTTCATTCATTTTCAGAATTACAACAAGAAAGTGCCTTAAATGTGTGCCTAACATATCTAAGAATTTTGACTTTTTATTTAAAACTGACCCAATCTTACATCCAAAACCAAGTCAAGAGTCAAGAGTCAAAATTTATCTGGTTTACTACCAATAACATGGACAAGAACAACAGGTCTGTTTGTTGAGGTAACGGGATTCTCTGCCAGACATTTTACATAAGTTGTTTTGAATCCTTACTGGAGCCATATGAGATACACACATAATTCTTCCTATTTACAAAAAAGGACACTAAGAGTCAGAGAGCTTATGCCATTTGCTCAAATCCCCAGCCTCCAAGATTCAGAGCAGGAAATTTTAATTCCAGATGACTGGATTTCATAGTGCTAGTCCTTACCACCACACCACATGCTAAAACATTTGGACAATTCTATTCTGAGAGATAAACCTGATCCACATAGGAAAACAAAAAATAGAAACAGCAAACATAATTTCAAATAATTCCTTATCTTTCCAGCCTCTGTATTTCCTACATAATTACCCCCGTGCAGACACAGCCTGTGTTTATCCAGTGCACGTGTGTAAATGCTGTGTGCACAAGGATGTCCATGTGACTGTACATATGAAGGCTGGCTCTCAAATATTTATAGAATATTTCCAGGGAATTAGATAATATCTTGTTTCCAAGAGCAAATGATGAAACAATGTTAAACTAATTAATTTTAAATGTCCTTTATATCCACGGAGTGGAAAAGCTTTTCTCATTCTGCTGTAAGTTTCAGTAGACCGGCAGTGTACATTCAATTACTCTCCTAAGGAATGACCAGGTTTTATCATGGCACGGATTTCTATTTGCATTCAGGGCAAAGGTTAACCACGAGTAAAGGGTGAGGCAAAGCACTGAGGAGGTGCATCCCCAGGTGTCTGGGCAGGCTATTCATGGAACTCTGGAACTCTGGCCCCAAGACAATGTGACAAATCCAGAAGCTAGGATTCTTTTCCTAGCATGCTAAGTTGCTGTCAGTTAATTCAGTTTCTGAGTCCAGGTAAAGGAGATGAAAAGTATTCCATGGGAACCATGTGGATGTTGATTTGATTGGCTACTGTTACTAGACTCAGGAAACTGCTAGAGACAATTTAGGCGTAATTAGAGTTCAATGCCTAAGGCTTCACTTTCTGCAAACTATAAAAGTTGGACTGGGTTCCCTTTAACACCTCCTCACCATTACCCATAATAAGATTCTTACAGAAAATGAGAGCAGAAACTAAATTTTGACTTGTGGCACAGAAGTGTTAATACCAATAAAATCTGTTGGCCAGATGGATTAGTAAGAATGAGTTACCACAGGCATTTAAGAAACTGAAATAACTATAGCAGCAAGCTGCTGGACTCTTCAGAGGAGTCTCAAGAATATCATTCTTGCTTCCTTTACTTTTTAATTCAATAGATAAATGATAGATAGATGAAATAGATAGATAGATAGATAGATAGATAGATAGATAGATAGATAGATAGACAGATAGAATAGGGAGAGAGAGGTACCTGGAATCATGTGAATGAGAATCTGCTGTTATGCTTGAGACCCAGTAGAATTTTAGGAAGATAAAATTAACATGTGCTTATGAGGCAAAGGAAAACAGAATTGGAAGTGAACACTTAAAATAAAATTAAATAACTTTAGGGATCTTTCTAAGGTTGGTTATTGACAAGCCATGCATGACCATGACATGTCTGAACTGAATCTATATATTACCGTATCATAGGAACCAAAACACTGACAGAAAATAATAATACATGCATTTTAAAAGCAAACAAAGGCTAAGCACACTGGCTCATGCCTGTAATCCCCGCACTTTAGGAGGCCGTGGTGGGTGGATAATTTGAAGCCAGGAGTTCAAGACCAGCCCAGCCAACATGGCAAAAACTCTCTCTACTAAAACTACAAAAATCAACCAGGATGATGGCATACACCTGTAATCCCAGCTACCCGGGAGGCTGAGGCATGAGAATTGCTTGAGTCTGGGAGGCAGAGGTTGCAGTGAGTCAAGATCACACCACCACACTCCAGCCTGGGTGACAGAGCAAGATTCTGTGTCTACATAAATAAAAGCAAAACAAAAATCTGACAAATGTACACATTTATTATTATATTGATGACATCTATAAGTTTTTCTCTTGGTCTTGATGTAGTATGGTTGTGTTCACTCTAATTTATAGACTAGTTTTGGAGAAGAACATACAAACTGTTCTTTGAAACTGAGTTGACAAATATTGTTCAATTATACACTCTTTTATTTAATTATAACTGAGCTACTTCTACAGGACTCCAAGTCAGGGCTTTGGTGAGGAACACCCAGAAACCAAGTCTTGCTGAGTAGTGTGAAGAAAGGAAATACATGGTAAGTGAGCTTTCAGTTTGAATTTATCTGTGCAGTCCTGAGTTCAATGAAAAGCATCAAAATGTCAAGATCAAGATATAAATTTGAATCAGTTAAAACCTGGAAATGTTAATGAATGTTTCCAATACACAACCTTTTGAATCCCTGATTCTCCCCATTTTAAAAATGGCTGGGAATATCTAAACTTTGAAATACGTAATTTGAACTCACTCTTACACTTAACTTTACCCACTTCACAGATATCTGAAGGCCCACGTCTGTCCAGTGCCATGCACTGAGGAAGTAGCACACATATGACACTTATGACTTCTTCCCTCACAGAGCACACAGCTCAGAAATGACTGCAGATCTTAAAATGTTAATTACTAATGTGACTGGCACTGCAAGAGGAGGCTGTGCAGGTATAGAAAATGTTGACTTAAAATAGTCTAGGTTAGACACTGATTTGAGCAATAATAAAATAGGATGGCAGGGAACATTGCATTTTATTATTAAAATTACAAATAGTGTTGATGATAATTTGCTAAAGGTGGGTTTGGGGATAATCATCACAAGAAACAGCCTGGCAGGAGGGCCCTATATATAATAAGGATGCTGGTGCAGTGCAGGCAAGGGAAGACAGGCCTGGCTTGGGTTGGCAGCAGTAGCAATTCCAGGGAAAGCTGCAAAGCAACACCAAAGCAAAACAAAATGGATAGAACCTTATACTATGTGTTTGTTCAAGATCAGGGGTGTCTCCCTTCTCTAAATTAGGCTTTATTTTGGTTGTTTCAAAATAAGAGGATGCTTCAGGGTAGCAAAAGACCTACAGACAATCAACAAGGGTTTATTCTGCTATCTCTTAATTCTCTGTACAAAACTATATTTCACGGCTTTTAAAGTTCACCACTTGGCGGGGCGCAGTGGCTCCTGCTTGTAATCCCAGCACTTTGGGAGGCTGAGGCAGGCAGATCACGAGGTCAGGAGTTTGAGACCAGCCTGTCCAATGTGGTGAAACCCTGTTTCTACTAAAGAAATACAAAAATTAGCCAGGCGTGGTGGCGCACGCCTGTAGACCCAGCTACTCGGGAGGCTGAGGTAGGAGAATCGCTTGAACCCGGGGGGCAGAGGTTGCAGTGAACTGAGATCATGCCACTGCACTCCAGACTGGGTGACAGAGTGAGACTCCATCTCAAAAAAAAAAAAAAAATCACCACCCTGGATGTATGTTTCACATTTTTCCATGCATTTGCACGGATTGGAATCTCTTACTGCTTGGGGTGGCAAAAACAAAGACTTGGCCTGCTAACAGCTTCTGCCTCAAAGCCAGCAGAATGGAATGGTGCCACCTTTTACACCCTTTTCTGTCATCCACGGTGGTGGTCTGCAGTTGTGAATCTTCTGTGGCATGTTGGACCGGGCCTTCTCCCTTCTCCATGAATAACATTAAGCAGCAGGCAGGCACAGTGCTTGAACAGGGATTTTCCACAGAAACAGTGCAAACATTACATGTTTCATTTCTTGCCATAATGTGAAATTTATCTTTCGGAGAAAGGAACACATGGACCTTGGTGGAACTTGCTTGGGAACAATAGTTAACAGTCAATTTATTTCCAGCTGCTTCCCAATAGAAGGAAAAACAATAATTCAATACATGGTGAGTTTCAAGAGATATCACGTCTATGAAGGGGATCTGAATGGGCTCTGGGAACAGCACTTTGACAATCAAATTCAATCACAACAAAGGCAAGAAGTAAAAGACAGAGTGGTGGGACTTAAAAAATCTATTTAAAAAGTGATCACCTGCCATGTGTAAGGAAATAATTGCCCAAATAATAAAATTAAGTATTCTCAATGTTCAGAAATACTCTTTCTAAAATCTTTATCCTGGGATCAAAACAGCCACCTGAGTACCTGGGTTCTCATCTTCTCTGGCTGATTGCCTTATGAGAAGCAGGGAGCTCTACCACCCCAGTCATTTTGAAATACTGTTTAGTATCTTTTTATTCTAAAATAAGTTCATGCTCATGCCAATGTAATTACGTTTATTTTTTTTCTGAAAAGCCAGCAGGGATTCTAATGGCATTCACTAGAGCATATGGTCAGGCTTGTGCCTCATTTTGAAAGGCTTCTCATGTATGTATTCTAGACACACATGCACACTGTTTCCAGTGGTGAAAGTGTTCACTGGTCTGAGCTTTCATCAATGTATTTCACTTTCAGATGAGCTTTTACCTGGACTTTCAGCAGTACTGAGTTATTAAAATGGTACCACTTGCCAACTGGAATACTGTCAAATGTTTTTCAACTCTCTTTCACATTGCGATTTGGAGAAAAATGCTTTTGCTATCACACCGCATCATAAATAGCTTTCTTATTCCCACCTTAAGTAATATAGCTGAAGTCACCCACTTAATTTTCAGCATCAACCTAACCATGGCAAATGGCATGCATGTAGTCCTTGGCATCAAAGTATGTTGCAAAAACTTGTTCTAGGAGAGAGTGCCATTTTTTCCTAGCAAAGCCACCAAACAAAATAGAATTTTACTTTCTTTACAGTACAATGACTGTGAAAGAAACAGTCATTTTTATGTACAGTATGTCTTTCTGGCATAAGATTGGAATAAATACAGAGAATTTGTTTGAATTTAAGACTTTTATCAACACAGTCCACTACTACCAGCATGCAGCATGAATCTAACTTTTATTAGTACATAATTCAGATGCCAGCAGTCGACTTCAGCTCTGCCACTGAACTCTCATTGCTGATACTATCTCACTAGACTATTTTGATATCCTGTGAGAATTTGGCCTCTTTTGGAAGCATATACATAACTCCCACAGATACCAATCCAAGTTTTGCATCACAGACTGAAGAAAGAGAATGTATGTGTAAGAATATGAGTTGTTTATTTATGATGGCATACGATGTTAGCAAGCTGTACGTACAACTTAACTTTAGAAAGAGCTCCAAGTTAATAAAAGCAAATTCAATCTTGTATATTCCCACACCACACTTCTTTCTTTCCAGGTAAAGGCAGTGAAGGAAGCAAAAGTTATTGCCCAGGATATATAACGACAGGAAAATATAGCAAATTGTTAAGGAATGAAGGTTGAAGTGCCGTGTGAAATCATTTCCATAAATACTAGAATTATTCAAATATTTGGTATAACTAGAGCTTTTAGCTTCACTGGTAGCTCTTCTTCATTAGCATTATAAAATTATATTTACTTATTGTTTATGCTATAGGACAGATAATGCTGTTAAATATAAGGAACTACGAACCTCAGTGGGCTCTGTGAAGCTGATCTAGGTAGAATGGGGTGTGGCCATCAAAGGCTACCCTGGTAACACAATCGGCAGAGTTTCCAGGGAGAAAAGATGAACGAAGAGATAAGCAACTGTTCATCAATCCCTTCCAAATTCTATGGGATTGTACCCATGCAGGAGTAACACTTTTCGTTTTATTTCTGACTTACATTTGGAAGCAGAAGAAACATTTTTTAATGAAGAAAAGGTAAAATAATGGTCAAGTGAAAAATGAATGGTAGGGGAGCTCTGCTCTCTTCTAGAATTCTAATGATGGAGTCATGCTCTGTAACAACTATCTGGGTGTTCCAATCCATAAAATAGGCTAAGAGTTCTTAGAAAATCAGGATTCTAACTCCCATGCCCTCTATCCCACATGTTAGCAACCTCAGTATTAAATCACAACTATTCAAAGCTCAGGCTGATGGCAAATCTGTGGAGAACGTCAAGGGATGCAAAGACATCCACTTCCACACTCTGGGCACCTGAGGGATCTTGGACGATGAGCTAAGGGAAGACCCTCTTCTTATATTTACCCCAAGCATCTTAAGTCAGCCTTGTGCAGAGCCGTGGGGAAGTCGGGTGGTTAGAGGGGAGTGGGCCTCCTGCAGTAGACTCCAGTTTACTGTGGGTAAAGGGCTTCTTGAGGGATCAGGGAGTAACCACCATTTTCCTGTTTCTGATTCTGGGGGAGAGAGACTTTATTCTACCTCAGTGAACCCCACACCTTAAAGCCCCTGTTCATTTGGTTGTTGAAAGAAGTTTCATACTATGATGGTCCCATGCTATGATGGTTACTGCACGTGTCTTCTTGACAGGGCCAGGGGGCCCAAATATTTGGTCAAACAGAATTCTGAGTGTTCCTGTGAAGGTGCTTTTTTTTTTTTTTTGGATAAGATTAGATTTAAATCTGTGAACTCTCAAGAAAGCAGAAAGCAGATTGCCCTTCACAATATGGATGGGCCTCATCAAGTCTGTTAAATGCCTCAATAGAACAGACTGACCTCCCCAAGCAAGAAGTAATTCTACCAGCAGATGGCCTTTGGACTTGGACGTGGACTGCAGCTTTTCTTTGGTTCCAAGCCTGCCAGCCCACCCTGCAGTATTTGAGTCTACTTCTCCACACTCACAAGTTTAAGGAATTGTGAACCAATTCCTTAAAATAAATCTCTCATGATGATAGATAGATAGATAGATAGATAGATAGATAGATAGATAGATGATAGATATAGATAGATAGGTAGGTAGATAGATAGATAAGATAGATGATTGATAGACAGATTAGATAGACAGATGATTGATAGATACATAGACAGATGATTGTTAGATCGATGGAGACAGATAGATGATAGATAGATGATAGATAGATAGATAGATAGATAGATAGATAGATGATAGATAACATAAATAGATGATTGATAGATTAGATAGACAGGTGATTGATACATACATAGACAGATTGTTAGATTGATGGAGACAGACAGATAGATAGATAGATAGATAGGTAGGTAGATAGATAGATAGATAGATAGATAGATGATATAGACGATAGAGATGCACACACATCCTGTTGGTTCTATATGGCTAGAGAACCATGACCAATACAGGTCCCTACATCCAGGTACCTCTCTAAGTTAAAGTTCTAATACAAACAAATAGACAAGCATCAGAAACACACATTGAATACAGCATGCATTTACACAAATGTGGTCAAAGGAGTGAAAGGACCTAGTGAGATGTCAACCTTGGCTCTGGGATATTTTAGCAAGGTAAGACTCTAACTATGTAAATATCATGATTTCCTCTAACTAAAAAAAGGAAAATATAATTTCCAGTTTAGAAGAATTTGTTCTTTGAAGGACTAGTGATAGCCTTCTTGCTGTTTTTTCGTGATGTGTGGGACTACTTCAGCCTCCTAATGGGCAACATGATATAATGAAAGGCTGATGGAGCTTGACAGACCTGGCCTCATAAAGTTGTGTGCCCATTGCTCCTTACAAGTCACCTGTCCTTTTGCATCCTACCTCATAACAGGTAGAGGAGATTTAATTATATGACACAAGTAGAATACCTCAAACAAACCTTGCCCTTTGCAGGTGGTCAATAGATATTAGTTTTGACACTCTCATACGAACAAGAATGAAACACTTCTGTCACCTAGAACATGCCTGTTTTGTTCAATTTTTCTTTCAGAAATCTAATTTTGTGGCAAATAAGACTTTAAAGACAAATGTGACTTAAATTAATGCAACTCTTAGCTTATTCTGGGGACAACACAGTTAGCATTTGGTAACCTTAACAATGATATTATCTCAGGATGAGGATAATTATCCATCTCCCCTTGAGATATTAAATGTTCTCTTCACCCATTACAATTTGTTAAAAACAAAGAATATTTTTGTAAAAATACAAAGAAAGAAATGGAGGCAAATATATGAGCCATCCCTAAAGTTTTTATGAAGACCAATATTCCATCTTCAAAACTATCACCAAATAAATTGTATGCCTGATTATCTGAGTTGTGAGCTCTTAAAACACTTATGTTCACATGTAGCAAGGTGTATAACTTTATGAATTGCATTCATGAAACAAATGTGGGGGTTGATTAAAAATGGCAACACTGTGAAATTTCAAAAGTAAAGCTAGTGCCATACTGCTTGCCAAAAAGCAGTTATGTCACCTTGCTAAGATGTGGCCAGGGAAACCTTGTGAAGAGAGAAAGGGTTTTGGTGTTTTCAATCAGCTCCAACTAAGATAAATGTCCATGATTCCACACTGAAAGGAAGTCCATTGATAAGCTCTGCAGCTGACTCTATGTTGAGGTTGGAAAACCCCACTGACAGTAAGTTTGTGACCTTCCTCTCTTGTATTAGATATGAACATTCTGTAAAAGAGAAGGTGGACTCACTTAGAGGAATCAACGTTTATCTTTTAGCATCTAACATATCCTGGAGGCTGCTGGGAAACACACTTGCACTAGCCATAAGACACCATCATTCACAAAGTTTCAGATGCCACATATAATGACTGGATTCTTTAACAGCCTGGAAATCACCAACAGCATTCATTTGCCTTCCATTCATTTTCAATCACCTGCAGAAAATGAAAAAAAATCTAGAGAAGTACAAAACATTTCCACTCCATGGGTATGCAGCTGGTGTCACTGCCAGGATGTTGTAACTAATGTACCAACAAAACACCCAGGGTCCAACCAGGTTGCCTGCATTTTCCAGTTGTATAAACTCTGTCACTTTTTGGAACAAGGTCCAATTAACTTGGCACAGTTTCACAGGGTATAAGTTACAACAGGGAAGCCATTCAGAATAATAGGATTCAAGTCATGGGTGTAAAATATGCCACTGTTCATTTTGTATTATTTTATTTTATTTTGGTATCCCTGTTTTTGTGGGCAAGTTGAGAGCATTAATTTTATTTACTGTGATGCTAGAGACCAATACTCAAACTTAGTGAAGAATGTTAGTAATTCTGCCATTATATATATATATATATATATATATATATATATATATATATAAAACCTGAAAGATAGATTAGAGATGGAAATAAATAACCAGCCAGGCATAACTAATATACACTGTAGTATATAACTAGTAAATGGGCATATTTATTGAAAAGATATTCAAAAAACAGTTAAATGGTCTTGGCAGAGAAAAATCAGAGATGTTTACAAAACTCCCTATCCAGGATGATCTGAAGTAATCTCAGTATCAAATATTTTGTTCAGATTTCTCTCAGAGTTCAGATACTGCCAATGTTGTTGATTCTATCTCCTTTGTCAGTGACTTCAGATGCAGATGAAAGTCAGAATACTGAGAGCAGCTTTTCAGACCTTGGAATCCTATAATCCCAAGGTGAAAACTAAGCACCTGTATTTGAAAGCTATACCAGTATTTATATTGTCACCCAAATTTTTAACAATTCCATGTGCATTTGAAAAGAGGAAACATTCTCCATTATCAGGGTATAATGTATAAACAAAACAGCTACCTTATTTATTACATTGCTTAGACTTTTTAAAAATATAATTGCTTACTTTTGGAACACTTGACCTCTCTTGAAATAAAAGTCATATATTAAAGTCTCTTATATGACTGGGTTTCACCCAAATCCTTGCATCTGTGTGGTTTTTGTTTCACATGAGTACTGTGTTACTTAATGTATTGGTGTTGCATCAAATGTAGCTTTCAACTTTACAAAGCGTCCTTTAATCTCATTTTATACTTTTTGGTTTTAATGTTTTTTGTTGTCAGAATTGTAACTGTTGCTTTTCTTTCAGTTAACAGCCAAACACATTAACTAATTGCGCCACAGAGACACTGCCCTTGCTTTCCTTACTGCCTCTTTTTGCCAGGTAAATTTTTGTCCATACTTTTTTTGTTAGCCTTTTTGAAATCACCAAAAAATAAATTAAGTGGTTCTTAATGACAGCTGTGTCATTTTTCATGTGCTTTATCCCACATTACACAAACAATAGTCTCAGGTTATGCATATTAAAACTAGCACCGGCTAAATGATAACTGTCTACTCTATGAGGGTTACGCCATCAAACTGCTGGGTCTTCACGTCATTTGAAATAGTCCCTGGCTGTATGTGCTTACGTCATCATCTGGCTATACAATTTCATTTGTTTCATTTTCTAAAAGTAAAAGCTTTTAGAAATTGCCTTTTTTTAACCAAATTACACAAATGGGATCTAATTACTTAGAAACTTCTGCACAGCAAAAGAAACAATCATTAGAGCAAACCAGCAACCAACAAAATGGAAGAAAATGTTTGCAAGCTACTTATCTGACAGAGGGCTAATATCCAGAATCTACAAAGAGCTAAAACAAATTTACAAGAAAAAAACAAACAACCTCATCAAAAAGTGGGCGAAGGATATGAACAGGCACTTTTCAAAAGAAGACACTTATGCAGCCAACAAACAAATGAAAAAATGCTCATCATCACTGGTCATTAGAGAAATGCTAATTAAAACCACATTGTGATACCATCTCATGTCAGTTAGAATGGCAATCATTAAAAAATCTGGAGACAAATGATGTTGGAGAGGATGTGGAAAAATAGGAATGCTTTTACACGTTGGTGGGAGTGCAAATTAGTGCAACTATTGTGGAAGACAGTGTGGCAATTCCTCAAGGTCCTAGAAATTGAAATACCATTTGACCCAGCAATCCCATTACTGAGTATATACCCCCAAAATTATAAATCCTTCTATTATAAAGGCACATGCACATGTATGTTCATTGCAGCACTGTTTACAGTAGCAGAGACTTGGAACCAACCCAAATGCCCCTCAAGGATAGACTGGACAAGGAAAATCTGGCACATATACACCATGGAATACCATGCAGCCATAAAAAAGGATGAGTTCATGTCCTTTGCAGGGACGTGGAAGAATCTGAAAACCATCATTCTCAGCAAACTGACACAAGAACAGAAAACCAAACACTGCATGTTCTCACTCATAAGTGGGTGTTGAACAATGAGAACACATGGACACAGGGAGGGGAACATCACACACCGGGGTCTGTCGGGGGATGGGGGGCAAGCGGGAGGGATAGTAGGGATTGGGGAGATTGGGGAGGGGTAACATTAGGAGAAATACCTAATGTAGGTGATGGGGGGATGGAGGCAGCAAACCACCATGGCATGGTATACCCTATGTAACAATCCTGCAAAATCTGCACATGTACCCTAGAACTTAAAGTATAATTTTAAAAAAAGAAGTTGCCTTTTTAAAATTAATTTTCTAATTATATAAAATGTTTATACATTTTAAATCAAAGCTGCAAAACAAGGTTTATTCAAACAAGCTTAGTTTCTCTTCCTAACCCCTCTAGCCTAGCTCCTATCACTCACATATGTAATTATTTATTATCTTACAGTTTACCTTCCATTCTTCATTTTTAAATTAAAAACCATGTATATGTGTAATATTTATGTATATAAAAATATGTATATGCATATATTCCCATAACACTTCCTTTCTTAAATTGTAGCATATATGTTTTTACCTTTTTTTTTTTTACTACATAATACATCCTGGAAACCTTTTGTAATAGTAAATAAAGATATTATACCTCACTCATTTATACAGTAAGCAATTCTTTCTTTTTATTGTACTTTAGGTTCTGGGGTACATGTGCAGATCATGCAGGATTGTTGCATAGGCACACATATGACAAGGTGGTTTGCTGCCTTCATCCCCCCATCACCCACATCTGATATTTCTCCCCTCATTATCCCTCCCTACCCTCCCCACTCCCCACTGTCCCTCCTCTACCCCCCCACAACTGTCTGCAGTGTGTGACGCTCCCCTCCCTGGGTCCACATGTTCTAATTGTTCAACACCTGCCTATGAGTGATAACATGCGGTGTTCAGTTTTCTGTTCTTCTGTCAGTTTGCTGAGAATGATGATTTCCAGATTCATCCATGTCCCTATGAAGGACATGAACTCATCATTTTTTTTTATGGCTGCATAGTATTCCATGGCGTATATGTGCCACATTTCCTTTATCCAGTCTATCATTGATGGACATTTGGGTTGGTTCCAGGTATTTGCTATCATAAACGCTGCCACAATGAACATACAGGTGCATGTGTCTTTATAATAGAACAATTTACAATTTTGAGGTATATACCCAGTAATGGGATTGCTGGGTCAAATGGAATTTCAATTTCTAGGTCCTTGAGGAATCGCCACATTATCTTCCACAACTGTACTAATTTGCACTCCTAACAACCATGTATACCCACTGTCCAACCAGACCCACAAAATGAACCTGGTACCTCGTTTGGAACTATGGAGACCACTCGGCTTTTGCATCTCTCTCGCTGGGAGCTGCTTTCTGGAGCTGCCTCTTATTCAGCCATATTGGGATCCCCCTTCACAATAAGCAATTCTTTTAAGGAAATCATTCAACAACATTGTACCCTAAATAACATCTGAAGGATGATAGTGTAATATCATTATTTGTTATATATTTTCCTGGACCTTCAGTTTTCTTAGGGGAGTCTTTACAGTTATTTCAAATCCATTAACTATTATGAGAGTCAACATAATTTTCATCGTCCTCAGAAGATATGTCATAATCCCTGGTGTTACAACACAGTAGTGTCCATCATTTCCCCCTGTGTTTATCTGTGACATCTAATTGTAATATCAACAGTTCCAAAATTCTGTCCATGTGTCTCTCTCCAATCCTATCCATGAGACAGTGAGGACCATGTTCATATAGAGTCCCAGTCCCTTTATCACATAGACTCCAAAAATACCTACAAAAACTCATTTAAAAAAAAAAAAAACCCGGCTGGGCGCGGTGGCTCAAGCCTGTAATCCCAGCACTTTGGGAGGCCGAGGCGGGTGGATCATGAGGCCAAGAGATCGAGACCATCCTGGTCAACATGG
>NW_016107388.1:5785124-5791566 GCF_001604975.1 Cebus imitator | reverse complement strand
ATTACACTAAAAAATAAGACAGTTTTTAATGAGGTTTTAAAAATAATATTTTGTAGTCTTGGTGTCCTGGCAAGTTTGAGAAGATGTAGAAAATGCTCAGAAAAGGGGTAAATGCTGCTGTAACTGAGTTTGAGAATTTTACATGGGAAACACAAAGATGCACAGAAAAAAAAGCTATGAATCCCAAGAAAGACAAAGCATTTTTCTCTCTTGAGCTTAGTAAGCTATCTTTCTTCTATAGGACACACTTCCAGCACACTCTGATCCCAGCTGAAAAGTCCACTAGTCAACAGCTATAGAAGATTCTGTTTCATCCAATCCCAAGAGAGAACTGTAGATCCTTAAAGCTTTTTGCATCTATCCTGCTTAATGGGGCACTAACGCATAACATTTCTGGCATCTTGCCTTTGTCATGTGTATATCTCCTTTCTCTCAGTGGGATTGTTTCTCATTTCATAGCTCTGTACTCTTCAAAGACCTGAGCACAGTGTTAAACCTATTATGTGTACTGTATAAATACTTGTTGAACGACATTGAAATGAAGAGCAGCCTTTGAAGACCTTACCTTTTAAAAAGAAATAACAATTTGGTTTTCCTAAAATGCCTTTTGAGAATCTGGATAAAACATTTTATTTAGATTTATCATATCTTTCCTAAGAACTTTGATAGAGGTTTTCTGGTCTCTTCACTCCAAATTGAAATTTGAAGGTATTTCTCATTTTGTTTTATTTTATCCTTACTAAAAAGCCTATATTCTCAAATGTTTAACATTTTCTATTGAACACTGTGATTAAAAAGTCTTTTATGGCTCCATTCTCTTACTTATAGGTTGGATTCATTTGAATCAAGACATACTGGAAATGCCTCAGTTGTTTAATATTGTCATAGGGAAAGAATCTATAATAAACATTATTACAAGGCTATTTTACCTTTACTAGTTAGAAGGTCTTTCTTAAATATGTCTTTAGTTGCCTTTTTACAGTCTATATTATTTATTTTCTTCTCAGAGAAAATAGAGAACAGTGGACTTATGTTTGTAAATAATATCTTAGTTGCCTGGCTGGTTATTGAGCCTTTATACATTTTTAAATTTTACGTATTATCTGCAGCTTCTTAGTGACTACAATTCTCCAAAAAAGAAAAAATCTAATAAAAAGAAAATACGTAAATCTGACTACACATCTAAATATTCCTAGTTTGAGCTCAGAGATGTAGAGACTTGGAAGAGAGTCATTTTAACAACAAAGAAAAACCTAGAAAAACTGCAAACTCATGGCTTTCCTTGAGAACTAGATTACAGGGTAAAAATCTAACCAAACTCTGGAGAGAGACAGGTTTCTTCAGGGAGAAACAAGACCTAAGCATGTGCTCATATGGGTTGAATGCCCACAAATGTCCTATACACCAGTAAAGAGTGCACCTAGAAATGTCCAACAAATTACTAGAGACTGGATGTAGGATAGCATGAGAGTTTCCACTCTCTTGCAGACTTTTCCTTCAAGAACCCCACCAGGCACTTGCAGGCAAGTTTGGGATAAACATTGAGAAAGAGTCCTTCCTGGTGCTGGCTGGGGATAGTAACGGCAGCCAAGGCTAAAGTCATGAATCTATCTCCTCTATCTCCCTGCGGAACAAAAGGATTAATTTGCAAATTGAAGAGAAACAAAAACTGTCACCTGAGAGCACTGATAGAAATTCATTGCAACTGGGAAAGGGCAACACGAAAATAAAGTCTGTGATGCTGAGGGGAGTGGCAAAAACACATCCTAGGCCTACTGCGCCTGGAGGAGAAGCAGGAACACTCGTGAAGGTTCACAATGCCTGGCTAAGACTGAAGCTTAATCAGAACATCTGAATGTACACCTCCCCCATCTTCTCAACATATATTAACAGGTGCTGAGTAAAAGTAACAGTGGAATACAGCTGTGAGCTGCAACAGACAAACCAGAAGAGCCAAGGACAGGTAGAGAGACCCAAGCCAATTGGAAAACAAATATTGAGAAACACTCTCTGGCAAATTAGACTATTTCCTAAACATAAGGTGTTACTAAAGGAATGTGAAGATACACTGAACGTAACCATAGCAACAACAGACTTTAAACTCAGCCCAAGTAATGGTTACATTAGTACAAATTCCTCCACTAAATGCAGAGCAGAAGGAAAGTGTGCTTATGTCCAACTATCAACAGTATTTATTTTACTATCTACTGTTCTGTACAACACAGCCAGCTTCTAACAACAACAATAAAACCTACGAGGCTTGGGGAAAAAGCCAAGAAAACCACAGTCTGAAGAGTCAAAACAGTATTGTCTCAGATATGACACAAATGTTAAAATTATCATACAAGGAATTTAATGTAACTATGATTAAATGTATTTAAACTTCTAATGGGAGATGTGGACAACATAAAAAAATAGATGGGTACTTTCAGTAAAACAACTGGAAGCTGTAAGGAAGAACCAAAGAAAATTTTGGAAATCAAAAATAGTTACAAAGGTGGAGAATTCCTTTGATAGCCTCACTGACAGATTCAGCATGGCCAAGGGAAGAATCAACGAATATTTAGATTGGTTAATTGAAAGACAAAGATTTTGTTAACGGAAAAAGAATAGAGCATCTGAGAACATGGGAATATATCAAGCAGATAGTCTCATATACATGCAGTTGGAATCTTTTAAAAAGAAGAAAGAGAACAGGGTATGGGAAATCTTTTCAAAAGATAATGGCCAAAATTTTTCAGAATTAGATACAGAAACCAAATCACAGGCCAGCATAAATACTAATACACACACACACACACACACACACACACACACACACACACACACGCACACACCACATACAAACTGCTGTAAACCAAAGACAAAGAGAAAATGTTGAAGGCGGCCAGAGAAAAAGATACATTATGAATAGAGGGAAGGATAAGAATTACATCAGCATTCTTGTTGGAATAAATGTTAGCAGAAGACAATAAATTGACCTCTTCAAAGCACTAAAGAAAAAAAAAACTGGCAATCCAGAATTCCATATCCAGTGAAAACATCATTTTAAAATGATGAATAAATAAAGACTTTTTCATACAAACACAAACTAAGGATATGTATTTCTAACAGACCCATTCAACAAAAAATATTGAAGGAAATTTTTCATTCAGAAGGATTGTGGTCTACACAAAGAATTAAAGAATGTCATAAATGAAATAAAAGTAAAATGAAAATTAATTTTCTTATTTTTAATTATCTAAAATATAACTATTTAAAATAAAATCCATTATTATATATTGTATGTTTACACATATATAAAGGTGAAAGGTATGACAACAATGCTATAAGAGATGAGAATTAGAAATTTGGATTATTCTAAGGCCCTTATATTCCACATGGGTTAGCATATTATTTGAAGGGAGACTCAGATTGTCAAGTTGTAGAAGAAGGGTTATCTAAAATTGGAAGGATAGTTTTAACATCAGATCTGAATAAGTATGGTTTGTAACACATGCAGTGAACTGAGGCAGCTGGTAGATGTTTGAGGTGTGTGTGTGTGGTGCATGCGTGTGTGTGTGTGTGTGTGTGTGTGTGTGTGTGTGTATGGCCCTATGTGACCAGTTCAACTAGGTAGCGTTTTCTGCCAGCCTCGGTCTCCCAAAGTGCTGGGATTACAGGTGTGAACCAAACTGCCCAGCCGCTGGTCTGATTTCTAAGGTATAGGAGAAGCCAGCAATATTTTTATGGTGGAATTTCATTTGCCCAAGGTAATGAACAAAGACAGAGATGGATTAGAAAGTATACGAAGATTCCAGGAATACATTAAGGAAACAAGGGAAACTGAAGTCCTGACATTATCTTAATTTTGGTGGTTCTATTATCTACTTGTTCCCTGAAACTTCATTACCAACAAATTCATAAATTTTATCATGTAGGTTAGGCCAATTAATAAATTGAGCTTATAGCTCAAGTAACTTTCAGGCAAAAGGTAACAGACAAAAGATCATCATCAGATGATTTATTTTGAGGGCATTAGTGGTCTTACTGCACATTAGCAACATAAATTTGAAGTGATTTGTCCTCAGAATATTTCAATTATTGCAACATATATAAGAAACATTCTTCATCTTTTTGGTTGCCATTTAAGGAAGAAAAAGTAAATTACAAAGTTGTTCTTATCCTGGCTTGACAGTATCACAGATAATTGTACATCTATGATAGTCTGCATTCACCTAGTGGTTCTCAAGGACAAAATATGCATAAGCAAATGTGAAATTCCACTTATGTTCACTGTTCTTTAATACATCAATTATGTGGGAACAAATTCATATTTCCAAAACAAATATTACAGCCAAACTAATTGTAGTTTATTTCTACCTTAACATCTATTACTACAACTATTTCCTAGCTTAATTTCTGGTCACATTTTCTAGGGTTTCCATAACAAACTGGGTGGCTTAAAACAATAGATCACCTGAGCTCAGGAGTTCAAGAACACTCTAGACAACATAGTGAAACCCTGTCTCTACTAAAATACAAAAAAATTAGCTGGGCATAGTGGGGCATGCCTGGGCATGCCTGTAGTCCCAGCTAGGAGGGAGGCTGAGACAAGAGAATCACTGGATCCCTGGAGGTGGAGGTTGCAGTGAGGCGAGATCCCACCACTGCACTCTAGCTTGGGCTACAGAGTAAGACTCTGTCTCCAAAAAAAAAAAAAAAATGGAAATCGGACCATCCAGGAGGAGCTCCTGCTATATGTATATATGTATAGCCAGTTCTATAATATGACATGTGTCCCTAAAATCACCGCACTGCAAAATTTTATGATAAAAACCATAGGCTTATGGTTAAAAAAAAAAAAAAAAAGGTTGGGAAACAACACTTGGGAACTTCATCAATGACATCAGAAAAAAGATAGGAAGCTAACAAAAATGGTAGTACAGCTATATACACGTTAATGGTTAAGAAATACATAAATGCTATAATAAATATGATATAGAATCCAACAGTCAGATGCTTCACAGAAACGAGGAATGAAAATGGAAAGGATATGGATATATTTGCCAATAAAGAGGATATTAGTGCCTTTCAAAAAAACCATTTTACTAACCTTGCTGAGAGATATTATAGGGAATGATAGAGTCTATCATGGTGTGAAGAGAAATGGTGGTTCTGGATATTGAGCCATTCACCCATTATGTTTATGAGAGGGAAACAGGTATTAATTAGAGCACAATGGTGTAAAGAGTAGGGCCCTTTCCAGGGTTAGAAACATTATCCATTTTTGCGTGAGAAGGTGGCAGTGGAGAGACACTTTTGTATGTAAGACTTCTGAAGACAGATGGAGTAAGCGTTAAAGTCAGATCCCTCTAAAGTCAAGAGATCTACCCTCTTAGCTGCTACCAAGGATGCAATTGGAAGAATAGATTTTATAGAGGAGGATGGCACCTCTTCATCATCTTTGAGACTAGATGCTTACTCTCTCACCATTCTGGAGGCTGGAAGTCTGAAATCAAGAGGTCAGTAAGGCCATACTCCCTCTGTCTTTCTCTGTCTGACTTATTTCACTAAGCACAATGCCCTCAAGTTTAATCCATGTTGTGGCAAGTAGTGAGATTTCTCTTTTTTGTAGCATATATAGAAATGCATATTATATATGTGTATATGTTTATATATGCATATATGTGTGTATATGTTCATAAAACCATGCATACTGTATTATGTGTATATGTTTATATATGTATATATATTATATGTGTATATATATAAATATACATATATATTTGTATATGTTTATATATACACATATATAATATGCATGATTTCATATGTATGTGTGTGTGTGTGTGTGATATTATATATATATATAAAATATGGTCAGGCTGGTCTCCAACTCCTGACCTTGCGTGTATATGCACTTATATAAACAAAGTTTATATACCCATAAATTTTATCTACATATAAACTTTATGTCTCCATTCATTGATGCAGACATACGTTGTTTCCATGTCTTGGCTATTGTGAATGATGCTGCAATGACCACATGGGTGTAGAAATCTCTTCAAAATACTGATTTTGTTTCCTTCAGATATATACTCAGAAGCAGATCATGTGGCAGCTATATTTTTAATTTTATAGGCCTCTTCTTACTGTTTTCCATAATGGCTGTACTGATACATTCCCACAACAGTATACAAGGGTCCCCTTTACTCCACATTTTCAGCAAAACTTATCTCTTGTTTTTTGGATGATGGCCATACTAACAGGTCAGAGGTGGTATCTCATTGTGGTTTTAATTTGCATTTCCCTGATGATTAGTTATGTTGAGTACCTTTTTGTGTACATGTTGGTCATTTATGTTTTCTTTGGGAAAAATGTCTACTTCAGGTCTTATTTTTAAATTGTTATTTGGGTTTTTCTTTTTTACTTTCCTTCTTTTTTTTTTTTTTTTTTTTTT
>NW_016107388.1:5761231-5785034 GCF_001604975.1 Cebus imitator | reverse complement strand
GCCTCCTGGGTTCAAGCAATTCTCCTGCCGCAGCCTCCTGAGTAACTGGGATTACAGATGCCCATCACCACCCCAGCTAATTTTTGTGTTTTTAGTAGAGATGAGGATTCACCAAGTTGGTCAGGCTGGTCTCCAACTCCTTACATTGTGATCTGCCTGCCTCTGCCTCCCAAAGTGCCGGGAGTACAGGCGTGAACCACTGTGCCTGACCTGGGTTTTTCCACTATTAAGCTAAATGAGTTCCTGATATATTTGGGATATTAATCCCTTATCAGATATTTGGTTTGCAAATATTTTCTCCCATTCCCATTTCATCTTATTTCCTTTTTAGTTTGTTGATTGTTTTCATTTCTGTGCAGAAGCATTTTAGTTTAGCCAGTTTGTGTATTTTTGCTTGTGTTGGCTGGGTTTCTGGTGTCATAGCCAAAAAATCATGGCCAAAACATAGGGAAAATCTAGTTTTCCCTATGGTCTCTTTCTCTCCTAGAATTTTAAGTGTTTAATTCATTTCTAATTAATTTTTGTGAATGGTATAAGACATGGATCCAATTTCACTCTTTTGCTTGTGGATATCCAGTCTTCCCAACACCACTTATTGAAAAAGATAACCTTTCTTCATTGTGTATTGTTGGTGCCCTTGTCAAATATTGACAAATATTGTCAAATATTGGCAAACAGTTGACTGTATATGCATGGGTCTATTTCTTGATTCTATTCCATTTGTCTTTGTGTCTATTTTTATGCCAGTAAAATAAAAATACTGTCTTAGTTATTATGACTTTAGAATATAATGTGAAATCGGGCAATGTGATGCATCCAGCTTTGTTCTTTTTTCTCAAAAATGCTTTGACTATTTAGAGATTTTAGCGGTTCCACATAAATTTTTGGATTTTTTTTATATTTCTGTGAAAAATGCTGTCAGAATTTTGATAGGAATTTCATTGAATCTGTAAATTGCTTTGGATAATATGTACATTTTAATAACATCAATTTTTCTGATCCATGAACATGGAATATCTTTCCATTTAATTGTACATACTTTAATTTCTTTCAACAATGAGTTATTAAGTGTAGAGATGTTTCACCTCCTTGGTTAAATTTATTCCTAATTATTTTATTGTTTCAATGGGACGAAAAATTTTTTTCAGATAGTTCATTGTTAATATATAAAAATGCAACCGATTTTTAAAATGTTGATTTTGTAGTCTGCAGCTTTGCTGAGTTTATTTGTCCTAACCACTTTTTGGTGGAAATTTTAGAATTTTCAATATATAAGATTATGTCATCTGCAAACAGATGATTTTATTTCCTTCTCACTGATTTGGATGCCCTAGTTTTTCTTGCTTAATTATTCTGATTAGGACTTCTAGTACTATGATGTATAGAAGTGGAAGAATAGGCACCCTTATCTTCTTCCTGATGTTTCCGGGAAAGCCTTCAGTTTTTCACCATTGAGTATAGTGCTTCCTGTGGGTTTATAATATTTGGTCTTTGTCAGGTTGTGATACATTCCTTCTATATTCAATATGCTGAGAGTTTTTATCATAAAAGCATGTTGATATTTGTCAAATGCTTTTCCTGTATCTGTTGAGATGATCATATTACTATTATCCTTCATTCTGTTAATATGGTGTATCACAGTTACTGATTTGTACATCCTTATATCCCAGGGATAAATCCCACTTGATTATGCTAAATCATATATTAATGTGTTATTGGATTGTGTTTGCCAGTATTTTATTGAGGATTTTTGCCTCTATGTTCATCAGGGATATTGTCCTGTAATTTTTTTTTTCTTCTAATATCCTTGTCTGGCTTTGGTATCAGGGAAAGGCCTGCCTCATAAAATGAGTTTGGAAGTATTCCCTCCACTTGAAATTTTTTGGAAGAGTTTGAGATGGTTTGGGATTATTCTTTAAATGTTTGGTAGAACTTATAATGAAGACTAAAGGTCTTGGTTTTTTCCTTGTTGGGAGACTGCTGATTCAATCTCCTTACTCATTATTAGTGTATTCAGACTTTCTATTTCTCCATGTTTCAATCTTTTTAGGTTGTATGTTTCTATAAATTTATCCATTTTCTCTAGGTTATTCAATTTGTTGACACATAATTGTTCATAGTAGTCTCTTATGATCTATGTATTTCTGTGGTATGAGTTGTCATGTCTTCTTTTTCACTGAAAAATTTATTTATTTGACTTCTCTCACTTTTTTCTTGATTAGTCTAGCTAAAGGCTTGTTAACTTTATCTTTTCCAAAAACTAATTTTTGGTTTTATTGATAATTTCTATTGTTCTTTTACTCTCTATTCCATTTTTTTCTACTTTAATATTTATTGTTTCCTTCTTTCTGCTAACTTTGGTCTTATTTTGTTCTGTTTCTCTAGTTCCTTAAAGTGAATAGTTAGCTTGTTTATTTGAGATCTTTATTTTTTCATAATGTAGCTATTTACAGCTATAAACTTTCCTCTTGGCACTGCTTTTGTATCATGTAAGTTTTGGCATATTTGTGTTTGTCTCAAGTTATTTTTTGATTTATTTTTTGACTTGATTATTGAGGAGTGTGTTTAATCTCCACGAATTAGTAAATTTTCCAATTTTCTTCCTGTTGTTTCAAGTTTCATACTATTGTAGTGAGAAAAAGATACTTGATACAATTTCAGTCTTCTTGAATTTGTTAAGACATGTTTTGTGCCCTAACATATGATCTATCCTGGATATTTTATTTGCCCTTGAGAATAATGTGTATTCTGCTGCTGTTGGATGAAATGCTCTGTATATGTCTGTTAGGTTCACTGGGTTTACAGTACTGTTCAAACCAACAGTTTTCTCATCAATTTTCTATCTGATTATCTATCCATTGTTGATGGTTGAATATCAAAGACCCTTACTATTATAGTATTGCTGCTTATTTCTCCTTTCACTTCTGTTGCTGTAAATGTACTCACTTTATATATTTTGCTTCTCCATGTTGGGTATATAAATTATAATTGTTATATCTTCTTGATAAATTATGTAATAATCTTTGTCTCTTGTGAAAGTTTTGGACTTAAAGTAAATTTGTATGATACAAGTATAGCCACACTTGCCCACATTTAATTACCATTTCATGGAAAGTCTTTTCCATCCCTAACTACACTATGTATGTCTTTAAAGCTAAAGTGAGTCCCCTGTAGGCAGCATATTATTGGATCTTGTTTTTTAATCCATTCAAATGCTGCACATCTTTTCATCAAAGAATTTAATCCATTTATATTTAAAGTAATTATTGATAATTAAAAACGTATCCTTACCATTTGGTTAATTTTCTGATTCTTTATATTTCCTTTATTCTTTTCTTCCTTGCTTATTGTCTTCCTTTGTAATTGATGACTTTTGTGTTGGTATTCTTTGATCTCTTTGTCTTAATCTTTTGTGGATCTACTGCAAGTTTATTCTTTGTGGTTAACATAAGACTTGCATACAATATCTTATTTTCACATCCTACTTTAAGCAGATAATTTAAATTTAATTATCTATAAAAATGACACTTTTAACTCACATCTAACATTTTATGTTAATGATATTACAATTTATAGTTTATGTATTCCATACCTAATAGCAAGTTATTGTTGTTATAGTTATTTTTAATACATGCTTTTTAACTTTTCTAGTAGAGTTGAAATGAGTTATGTATCACCATGATAAAAATTGAAAGAATTCTGCCTTTGAATATATATATATTTATTTTTATAGCAAGTTTCATACATTCATATATTTTATGTTGTAATTAGCATCCTTTCAACTTGATGAACTTCCTTTAGCATTTCTTGTAAGGAAGGTAAAGTTGTGATGAAGTCCTTCAGCTGTTTTATGGGAAGTCGTTATCTCTCCATTTCTGAAGGACAGGTTTGGTGGCTACAGTATTCTTGGCTTGCAGTTTTTTCTTTTAGTTTTTGAATATACGATCCCACTGTTTCCTGGCCTACAAGGGTTCTGGTAGAAATCCACTGATAGTCTTGTGGAGGCTCCACTGTATATGATGAATCATTTTTTTCTTTCATTGCTTTCAAAATTCTATTTGTCTTTGACTTTTGACAATTTATTTATGATTTTCCTTGGGGTTCACAAATCTGAATGTCTATTTCTCTCCCCAAATTTATAAGGTTTTCAGGGAACATTTCTTTAAATAGGCTTTCTGTCCCTATCTTTCCTTCTTCTCCTTCTGAAATTTCCATAATGCATATATCATTTCACTTGATGGTGTCCCATTAACTAATAACCTTTCTTCAGCCTTTTTAATTATCTTGTTCTTTTTGCTCCCCTGACTGACTATTTTCAAATGACCTGTCTTCATATTCACTGATTCTTTCTTCTTTGAGTCAAATGTTGAAGCTCTCTACTGAATTTTTCATTTTATTCATTGTATTCTTCAGCTTCAGAATTTTAATTTTAAGGATTTATATGTCCTTGTTGAACTTCTATAATAGTTTTGATCATGCATTGCTTAGCTAACTTCATTTAGTTGTCTACCTGTTTTGTTCTTCCTGAAGTTCATTGAACTTGTTTAAAGGGACTAGTCTCAATTCCTTGTCAATCAGTTCCTAAATCTCCATTTCTCTAGGATCAATTATTGGACATTTATTAGTTTTCTTTGGTAGTTTCATGTTACCATGACTCTTTGTGATCCTTATAGTCTTTGTGATCCTTATAGTGCCTATGCATTTAAGGAAGCGGTCAGGTCCTCCAGTCTTTACAGGTTCACTTTGGCAGGGAAAGACCTTTACCCATCAGCCTAGCCTGGGGTTTTCGACAGAGCAGCTGGTAGCATTCACAGGTAGGTGGGGCTTTTTGTCAAGATCTCTAATTGGGCAAGACTTCCGTGCATGCTCTGAAGTTGGTGGGACTACAAGGTGGTCTCTGCAACCAGTAGGTCTGCCAACCCAGGTTGTGGTCAGGCAGAACTTCTGATTGGGCTCCTGGTAAAGTGGAACCACTGGCTGGGCTCCACATTTGCCTCTGGTTGGGCAGAGTTATAGGCTGCTTTCCCTGACCAGGCAGTGCTGCTGGTTGGCCTTATGATTGGGGGGGCTATAAGCTGGGTTCCACAATCACCCCTAGTCAGAAACCTAACCTATGCTCTCTGACCAGATAGTGCTCATGGCTGGTCTTCACATTCATGCAGGCTGAGCTCTGCAGTTGGGGTTAGCTGCAGCCTGGGCTCTGCAATTGGGAAGGGTCACACGTTGTGTCCCACAGTTGGGCAGGGTTATTGGGTGGGTTGCCTGATCATGCAGAAATGTTGGCTGTGTTCCACAGTCAATGAGGACTTCTACTCTCAGGTTGGAAGACTCAGGTTTAAGAATCTGTAGATTGTGCCCTACGGTTTGGTGGGGCTATAGGCTGCACTCCATGATTGGGTGGGTTTACTGTCTGGACTCCCTGCTCCATCAGGCTATGCTCCACAATTAAGCAAGGCCATAGGCTGGGTTTTATTGCCAGGTGTGGCTGTAGGCTAAACTTCACAGTTGAGAGGGGCCATTGACTGGGCTTCATGGTAGGCTGGATTGCTAGCCTAGCTCCCTGTTCAGGCAGGGACATAGGCTTGCCCTGTAGTTGCTCAAGGTCACTGGCTGGGCTGCCTTCCCTAGTGGAATCACAGGCTGGGTTCTATGTCCTAGCAGAGACCCTCTCTGGGCTTCTTGGTCAGGCAGGGCTACAGGATATGCTCCAGAGTCAGGCCGGGTTATTGGCTTGGCTCATTGCTCAGGCAGGGCTGTATGTTAGGCTCCATGGCTTGGCCTGACAACTGGCTTAGAACCAAGACAGGGGAAACTGCAGACTGCATTATCTGGTCAGAAAGTACCATTAGTTTTGCTCTGTGGTTGAGCAGAGCCACTGACTAAGCTCTCTGATTAGTCAATGATAGTGATAACAGCAGGAATGCAGTGCTATGGCCAAGATCTGTGCACTGATTGCTGTGAGCCCTGCCATGCTTCTTTGTTCCTGGCTGACCACATATAATCTAGCCCTGCCAATTCCCCCAGTATACCCTATGGAGGAAAGCAGAAGTGAGTTTTCCATCAAGCACCCCAAAATGTTGAAAAAGCTAGATGCCCATCTAGAACTAGCTTGGTATGATGCCTTGCCAGCATGAGGGAAAGATGATGCAAAGTATAACTGCTTCTCTTAATGAAACTTTTTTGAGTTTCTGTGGGGTACATCAGTCTCACCCCCAGTTTATGGGGTTTTCACAAAGGGCACTCTTCTCTGTAGATAATTGTTAGTTTGTCTTCCTTTGAGGAGTACTGAAGCTGAGAAAATCCTATTCTGTCATCTTGCTGACATAATCTGAACTGGGGTTTTTATTCCTGTAATTTATTATATATTTAAGGGAAGCACCATTACTAACTTTTCTTAATAAGTATTTGTAAGTGAAAATTTGGTGACCCAAAAGTAGAAGATGTCATTTTAAAAATATTTCTACTTTTGTAACTAAGGAAAAAGTTTAAGCTAAATTATCCCTAGGATCTGCCATCCACAGGAATATCATGTAAACAAGGAACTGCTTAGTACCACCACTCCTAAACTTCTGAATAAAGTCAACGTAAAATATTACCAACCTCCAAGTTTTAGGATCCCTAAAAAAAGAAGGAAAGAAAGGAAAAGAAGATAAGGAAGAGGGCAAGAAGGAGGAGAGAAAAGAAAAAATATATAAAGAATAAAATCATAGAGTTGTGCCAAAATCAAAATGATATGCTAATACTCATTAGCTAATGGCTAATAGCTTGTAGGTCCACATGGACATCTAACCTTTAAACACTGAAAAGTCCCAGAAAAACACTCTTGATATTACATACTCACTGCCTTGCTCTAGCTCAGCCAACCTAGTCTTGTTTTCTTATGTTCCTTCCTCCTACTCCAGCCTCCAGGCATTTCTACACATACCCCCATGCCAGCAATAGCCACCTACTAACCATATGCCAAGTTGCCTTCCTGCCTTCATTCATCTGAAAAATTATCTTAAACCCCATCCCATCAGGAAGTCTACCACAATTTGTAGGCAGGATCATAAGAGTCAGCCTAAGGAGAATAATGATGAGTGTTTTATACTTTATATAAAGTGCATTGATGTTTAACTCTTTCAGTTTGCAGAGTTATATTATAAGGTATTGTTGCACTCATTTTACAAAGGAGGAAATTGAAGCCTACAAATGTTGAGTGCTTTACCCATGTTTCCTTATATAGTAAAGGGCAGAGTTGGAGCTCAAATATAGATCTTCTCATTGCTGCTGATATAAATTGTTTTTACAAAGGTAAAAATGTATTATCCATTTCTATTCTAAGGAGCATAAGGGATATTCAATGATTAGGCAAGTGCCTTAAGAGTTCACAATAAATATTAAACCTATTCATCTACAAAATTAATTGACTTTATACAATAGTAAATCAGAAGCAGAAAATGACTTTCTAGGAGTGAATAGCATAAGCACTAACTTTTTCCAAGCAACAGAGAACACTATTTAGTGTTTCAATTTGCAAAAATGCAATGAAAAGCTCAACTAAATCTCTGGGCAGGTTTATAAGCAAAACATATTCAGATAAGATACACGGGATGCCTTTACGATTTCCTCGGAGTGAGAAGGTCCTCAAGAAAAATTCAATGATGGATGCCCCCAAGATAAAGCAGCCAATATTAAACAAATTTCAGCAAAGTCATTTTTATTAAATTTTCATGTTTTCAACAGATATTCATGAGTGTCTAGTGTATGTTAGGCAATGAACAGATTCAAGGGTTAGCAACTTAACTAGGTCTATTCCCCCGTTCTCTAGAAACTCCTCTCTGCCTACTCGCTCCAACTTTCTGCAGTAATGGACTTTTGCTCTTAATTTTGCGTTGGTTGTTTTCTTGAGGATGTCTCATTTCCTTGATCTTGGTTCTCAGTGATAGTCCAGGTGCAACCATAGAGCTGAACTCTATAGTCTATAGAGGGTAGATATCAAAATTGCTGCAAAGCTACTGACATCATTTTGCAAGCCCTTTTTGAAACTAGAATCCTCCTCTTTTTTGTAGTCCTACAATCAGGTTCCTCTTTAAGACCTATGATTGGGTCAGAAGAATATTACAGTTACCCTACGTTGTCACCTACCATATGACTCAGTTATATAAAAGGACATTTTTACTGTTCTGACAATAATAAGATAGTCAATGTCTCAAGAGCCACTTGGACGGTAGCTCTTACATTTCAAGGAGTTGGTAACATGACATAGGCTGAAACCCAAATTTATATTGGGCCAGTTTTATTTATCTTCAGCAGTTTATAGAAATCATGGAAGAGTTCATGGAGAAATAGAAACTTCAATTAAAAATAACAAAATATGATCAAGATAAGAACAAAGCAGGACTTCTGAAATGGCAGACTGAGGCCCTCCATAAATCCAGTGCTGGACAACAAAATTGCTGAAATGAAATTATCTAGAGCTCTGAAAATTAATTGAAGGCTTGTAACAACTTGAGGAGCATTTATTCAATGAAAACTATGAACATTGGTAGGAACATAAGAGTGTGTATTGTACCTTGATCTACTCTCTCCCACTCTCCCCAACTCCACCATAGTCTTGAAAATTGGCAACCTTGCAACCACGGTAACTATGAAAACCAACAATAAGGTGATCTACACCTAAACATAACGTAGTAAAATTGTTGAAAGCCAAAAATAAGCAGATAATCTTTAAAGCAGCAGAAAATAAACAACTTATTATATGTACAGGATCTTTAATAAGATTAACTCCTCACTTCTCATCAGAAACCATAAAGGCCATAAAGAAGTGGAATGACACAAAGTGCTGAAAAAAAACCTGTCAACCAAGACTTATATATGTAAATTAAGACTTTATCAGATAAACAAAAATAGAGAATTCATCACTAGCAGACCTGCCCTACAAGAAATACCAAAGGGAACTCTTCAGGCTGATTTGAAAGGACACTAAAAGGTAACATAAATCCATACCAGCAAGGAAGTTAAAAGATAACTCAAAAATGGGAGAAAAAATTGTAAAACATATATGTGATAATAGATCATATTCAGAATACATAAAGAACTCTTAAACTCATTAATAAAAAGACAAATAATCCAATTAAAAATGAGCAGAGCATTGCTTCTCAGCCTTTTGGCAAAGATCAAGTATAAAAATGGACAAGTCATTTGAATAGATATTTTTCCAGTGAAAACACACCAATGGCCAATAAGCATATGAAAAGGTGTTCAATATCATTCGTCATTAAGGAAATACATAGCAAAATCACAATAAGATATCACTTCACATCCACTAGGATGGTTAGAACAAGAAAGCAGATAAAGCAAATGTTGATAAGGATGTGTATAAAGATGGAACCTTGTACATTGCTGGTAGAAATGTAAAAATGGTGCAGCTACTTTGGAAAACAGTTTGGCATTTCCTCAAAGTGTTACACATATGATTCAGAAATTCTACTCCTAAGTATATACCCAAGTTTATGTATGAAATGATATACACATAGTGAAATGATAACATGTTCACACAAAAACTTGTACATAGATGTTCATAGCTGCATTGTTCATGACAGCTGAAAGTGAAAACAAATCAAATCTGTATCAACTGATAAATGGATAAATAAAATGTGGTTCATCCATATATATAATAGGATATTATTTAGCCATAGAACAGAGTAAAGTACGGATACATGCTACAACACTGATTACACCCAAAAGCATTCTTTACGCTAAGCAAAAGAAGTCAGACACAAAGACTCCATGTTGCATGAGTCCATTCAAATGAAGTGTCCAGAACAGGCAAATGTATAGAGACAGAGGGTAGATTACTAGTTTCCTGGAGCTGGGAGAGAGGAAAACAGAAAGTTTCTGCTAATGGGTGCTGCACTTCTTTTTAGAGTGATAAAAATGTTCTAAAATTAGATCGTGGGGATTGTTTAGTACATTCACAAGGTTTTACACTTTAAATGGGTGAATGTTAATTATCCTGATTTGATCATTATACAATATATGTATGTATTGGAATATCACAGTGTATCCCCAAAATATATACAACTATGTGTCAATTAAAAACAAAACTTTAAAACATAAAAAAATTAAAAATGGATGAATTTTATGATATGAATGCTAGGGTGAACTATACTGCAAACAAGCACTTTTAATAAAAAGAAATGAAGACAACTTCCATTGATCCACAGTCATGTACTCTAACTTTCACAAAGAAATTGATAAATTTTAATTAAAATTATTAAATATGTTATATGGCAAAAATAGGTAACATGATTTGGGATGTAGTAATGATTTAATGACCATTAAAATTTACCAGTTGTTTACTATGTCTTTGCAGGCAATGTGTTATGTAAATCAGATATTTTTACAAAGTAGTTTGTCAAAATGGATCAAGAACAATACCATTTCTCAGAATTTGTCATAAGAAAATAGGTAGCTTTGGTTTAAAAAAAAAAAGACGAAGAAGAAAGCTAAGGTTAAAAGTATGTTCAGCCAGGTGCGGTGGCTCACGCCTGTAATCCTAGCACTTTGGGAGGCCAAGCAGGGTGGATCACAAGGTCCGGAGTTTGAGACCAGCCTGGCCAAGATGGTGAAACCCCCATCTCTACTAAAAATACAAAAATTAGCCGAGGATGGTGGCATACACCTGTAACCCCAGTTACTCAGGAGGCTGAGGCAGAAGAATCGTTTGAATCTGGGAGGTGGAGGTTACCCTGAGCCAAGATCATGCCACTGCACTCCAGCCCGGGTGACAGAGTGAGACTCCATCAAAAAAAACGTATGTTCATTGCAGCATTATTTGTAATAGTAAAAATTTGGAAGTCATTTAAATGTCCAACGACACTAAAGTGTTCTATTTATCCATAGTACATAACTTGGTATTTAATCAATAAAAATTGTAAATAGGAAGACTATGTAGCTCCTTGCATAAATGGCAATATTGTATGTAAAACAGGTTGCTACAAAATTGCCTATGTAATACAATCTCAACAGCAAACATTTATTGAGCATTTCAGACACTACACAAAGGATTAATTTAATCCTCATTCTAACCCCTCTGAAGTAAAGATTATTGAGGAAAGTGAGGCACAGAAAGGTTAAATCACATGTCCAGGTCACCATGCTTTAAATGGCAAAGTCAGCATTTGAATCTTGACCCTTTGAGTCTTTAGCCCATATCTTAGTCATTAGGCTGCACCACCTTTCCATCATGCCATCATGCTCCATCATACGTGTTAGTGTGCTTGTGGAAAACGTGTGGACAGATATTCAAACATGGAAATACTCAACAACAGGATTAGTAGTAAATTTTTCCACTATATTTTTTAATGTTCTAAAATGCATGTACCTTTTTGCCTTTATACTAATAAAAAATGAGGAAGAAACAAAAATCTCATGTCCCCGTTGTTATTACTGTTTCCCAGCTCCCGTGGGATAAAACATTCCATGTATACCAAGAAAATTTAATGCAAATGTATACCAAAAGAACAACAAAAAATCACTCTGTTTCCTCTTTGGGAATGTATATCACAATATATCTTAGCAAACAAGTTATAGCCATATCATTTTTACCTTGAATATATCTGCAGTGTTAGGGTTAAACAGCTGGTGTTTCCCAGATCCCAAAATAATAGGACCTGAACATTTTGTTTCTCCATAGACATAAAGGAACACTGTTGCTGTGGTGCCAGCATTTTCAAGATCCCCAGTGACAACAGTCACCTTCCAGTCTCCATCTGTAACGGAAAACAGAAATTAATATACAATGATTGAGGAAAAACATATTAACATTAGGAAAACAAGGATTCCTACTAAATCTACGTGGTTATGAAATGAATAGCTTGTGAAATCAAGCACTACAATAATTGCTTATCACGGATTTCCTCCTTGAATGCTAGCATATGAAAAAAGTTTGGGAAATATTGTAGCTTCGTTACAAAACAAAATAGCAGTGGGCTTTTGAGAACAATACATATTTTGGGCAAAACAACAAAGTTGGAGGCATTTAGCACTAAGTGTTTAGTTGAAATACTTAGGAGTTTATTTAGACAAATAACTCAAATTTGGGGATGGGAATGGATGTCAGGCATCCTGATAACCTGATGTTAAGGCATCACCTGTGCTAGAGGAGAATCTTATCAAGCTGGACTAGTAACAGTTTGGTGATCCTAGCAGAAAAATGCTAAGGATGTAAGAGACATAAAAACAAGGCAAAAAAGAGCTTTCTTTTTCATGAAAAATTGCCAGAGTTCCCTGAGAGTTGGAACAAACCAACAAGTACGGTGGAAAATGCTGTACCAGATAAATAGGTCCTGGCAAAAAGAGTTGGGCTTGGGGAAGGAGGATGAAGAAAAGACACATTTGAAATAGGGAAAGGCAATGCATCATGCAAGCAGACGAGATCATCGAGCTTCCTGCTGCGGTGATGCTGAGAGCACAGAAAGGCTGAGACAAGCAGAGCGTGACAGGAACAACTTTGAAAAACATCTATGAGTTGTTTTATGGTTGGCTTAGTTAGGAAGACAAAATAAGCCTTCATTTTATTATTTTGTGTACTTCTTTGGGAAACTACACCATCAACCTGCAGCAGTGAATCCCTCTTACCCTGAGTCCCCACCACACAGCAGGCACAGCAAAGGACAAAGTCCTGCCAGTGAGAACTCTGTGCAGGGCGTGCACCTCCACTCATCACAGTCTGTCCCTGGAGTGCACAGGCAATCTGAAGATGTTACTGTTGTTTTCCAAGTCTCCATAAACCTACTACCTTGTGAGCATTTTTCATATTTCCAAAATGTGATTAAAACCACACTACTCTGCCTGCCAAGTTCTCAGCAATTCTTCCATTAAGATGTGATTTTCTTTTTAAAACAAGAATACTGTTCCCCACCCGCCACTGTCTGTATATCAACTGAAACATCATTTAAAGATCTCTAAATAGTTTGGTGAAACTTACTTTGAGAAAATTTTGCATAATGTCATCTTTGTTCAGAAAGATGGAGCCAGTACCTCAGTGCCAAAGCCAAAGGGCAGCAGAACTCAAAAGGGTGCACTCTGCTACTTCTACCTTGCAGCCAGCTGGCTTGCAGGAGCTACAGTTCATGTGGGAAAATAAGAAAGATGCAAATCTAAAACTATAATCCCATTGAGAATCCTGTCATAATTTAATTCTGACAGAAAACCTCACACCTGTGCTTTGATGCATACTTCAAGAAGTTAAAGGATCTCTTTCCTTTTTGTAGGTCTTCTTTCTTATCTCATCCTTATCTCCTTCCCTGGTCATCTGGGCCTGCTCTCATGCTATCATGGGGAGAGGGACAGGAGTAAGTTTGCATAGAGGCTTGATGTCTTGTTTACTGAAATAGAGGCAAATAGCAAGAAACCACTGATTCATATAATATGTCTGTGTTCCTCCTTTCTGGAATTAGCATGTCACCATGACATAGGCCTTAAGGGTGGAATAACTAATGAAACATCTTCTGCAGTTATTTTTATTCACTTTTGAGTTTTCCTAAGCATATTTTTTCTTTTCTGAAACTGGAAAATAATAAATTTTACATGTCATGCTTTAAAAATCTAATCACTTAACTTATCTAAGAATGTTTCACTACCTAAAATACAAAATAGTTGAGAACAGTTGTAGAAAATAACATAGAGGAACATTCTGAGTCTATATTTAAATTAAAAGTTCCACTGCCCTCTGAAATAAATTTATTTATAACAGGGCTAAAAATGTGCTTACAGTCTTTGTATTGCTTGTATACGTGCCAAAATTACAAGTATTTGTCTGTAATTTTCTATTGCAAAACCTTTTTCACCAAAAAAATCAAAAGAATAAAACTTCAGATATTTTATCTATATGTTTCTTTTTCTTTGCCTTATAGCTGTTGTCTATTCAACCCCAAGGACTAATATCAAAAAAATGTTGTCATCTGGTAATCCTTTTGGAAAATTACTTCTATTAGAGCTCTCAAAAGATAAAAGAAAATTCCATGTAATTGAAGGCTAAATATTTATCTTGCATTTACCAATGTTTTGAAAGGTTTATAAAAAGTTTGCTGACTATGCAATAAGTCGTTACTGACAATCTACCTCACACTGCGCCCTTTCATTCTCTTTTCCAAGCTTAAATTGAGACATACTATAAAAATGTCTTTCATTTAAATAAACCCTACTGTAGATAAAAGAAAATTTTCTTGGAAACCACATCCTTAAAAGGCTTTTCTGTTGTGTTAAAAATACTTTTAAAGTAGTTTAGATATACTGTATGATCTCCAAATATTTCATAATAAATTTGGATTTCTTCTCAACAATGAAGTAAAGCCTAACAGGATCTTCCACTTTTACAATGAGATGTATGTGCTCTGCCACTTCCATTCTCATGTAACTAGGTACAATCAGTATACGTACAACTGACCTAGACAATTCCAAACTTCAGCCTACAGTTGTTCCTCAGTATCTGTGGAGGATTGGTTCCAGAAACTCCCATAGATACCAACACCAATAGATACTCAAGTCCCTGATATACAATGGTGTAGTATTTCCGTATAACCCACACACATCATTTACATACTTTAAATCATGTCTAGATTACCTCTAATACCTAATACAATGTAAATACAATGTAAATAATTGTAATGTATCTTTTAGGTAATAATGACCAAAAAAAAAAAAAAGTCTGTATGTGTTCAGTACAGACACAACCTTCCTTCTTAAAAATAGTTTTATTTGCTGTTGGCTGAATCTACGAATGTGGAACATCAACTGTAATGCAGGCCAACAACTGGAATTAAATTAATATCTGTTGGCAAGTTGACTTACAGATACTGTGTCCACATTATGCACAAGCATTGTGTTTAACATTCGAGAGACTGTAAGGGAACATGTGAGCTCAATGATCAAATCAAACTCGACACTGTTAATACATCTTACCTAGTACGGAATTTACTAATGATTCACTAGCAAGACACAGGATAAGCATTCTTCCCTTGCAGAGATCACAGTCCAGGGGTTGACAAACTATGGCCCATGGTTCAAATCCAGCCTGCCACCTGTTTTGTAATTAAGTCTCATTGGAACAAAGCCGTGCTCATTTGTTTATGTATCATACACGGGTGCTTTCACACTACAACAGCAGAGCTGAGTAGTGCGGCAGACCATGTGCCTGAAAGGCCCAACCCACGCTCATCAGCTGGCAGCATCTCTTCAGATGTCTGCAACTGCAACACTAACGTTGTGTGAGAAGCTCCAAGCAAAAAATCACCTCGCTGAGCCACATCAACCCACTGAAGGTGAAAGATAATAATAAATTATTGTTTTAAGCCACTGAGTTTGGGGGTGGTTTTTCACACAGCAATAGATAACCAGAACAGCTGCTGAAAGCATTTCACAGATAAGGGCTCTCTATTATCTTTTTACTTATAAATACCATTAGCATTTTTATCAGGATGTCTAGTTATTAGCATGTATGCAAGGGGATTTGACTGAGTCACCTCTTTCATGTATCCCAGGTAGAGGTAAAAAATAGATTGCAGACCTGTCATTAACTGTTTCCTTCCCAACGTTTTCTTACCGATTGGAAGTGTATTCTCAGGAAAGCATGGGAGAGTTATTTTGGTGAGCAAAGTTCCTACAGCTAGTGAAGTTCAATAGCCCGTCCTTAGATCATAACATTTTTTTCTTTACCTAATTCTGTGTATTCTGTTACAGGGGTTACATACATTTGACTTTGTAGTTCAGAAAATTAACCCTGTTGTTGAATATACTACATCTGTGTCTAGACATGTTTTCAGTTACTTGGCAACTACTCATTGAATACTCAAAGAAAAGCAAAGAGGATGCATGTAAATTAAGCTTTTACATGCAATTAGTAGTTGGGCATACTGACACACATCTGCTTAAGTTGCTGCAGTGCAATCATAAAAACGATAGGACAGTCTGCTTTGCCTCATTGGACAGCAAACGTGGTCGCATGACTCTTACTCTGACAGAGTAGGACATAGGAAGATTCAGTGAAAGCAAAAAAACCTAGTCTCTCTGCAGACTGCAGCCTCTCATTTCCCTGTCTATAATAATCAGGGGTAGATTGAGACAGCCCAAAAAGACCAAGAGCCCTGTGCATGAAATGTCTGTTTGGCTCTTACTTGGAGAAGCTGAGTGTTGTGGCAGGGAAAAAATGGAGGAGAACTGCAGGTGACTTGGGGGGATAAAGCTCAAAAGTTGAATAGATCCACCCCCAAAAAAGCCCTGTGAGAATCCCCCAGATTTTAGGTGGGGAGGAGAGGTCAGAATAAACAAAACTCTCTCTATCCTTACATCCATGCCGACGTAACATTACATATAGGATGATATGCCTGTCAAACGTTTAATCTAGCTCTTTACAATATTGATGCCCACTGCCCATAACACCCACCTCCAAGTAGCCACTGGCCCCACTACAGCCTCCCTCTCACACAGTGACATTCCCTGTGCCAACCTTCAGCTATCCCGAAAGCCTCCTTTCTTCCTCCAGGACTTGGACTAAAATCTTTCAGCCAAAATGTCCTCTCTTTCACCTCTCTCTTCTCTTATTTGGTGAACATCTTAGTTCAAAGGTCACCTTCTCTAAGAAGCATTAGTAAACATTCCTCCCTGTAACCAGAATGAACCACCCTCCCTCTCATGCCCATACTGGACCCTGGCACACTTCAATCTTTGGACATGCAAACAAGTGCCTTGACAAATCTGGACACTCCCCGCCCAGATTGTAAGCCCCAGAAGGGCAAATTTTGGCCTTAAATGTCTCTGTATTCCCAGTGCCTAGTATAATACTTAGCACATAATAGCCTTTCAAAAAATGAATAGGTGATTTATAAAACGTTTTAGGATACATTAAAATGTATTTTGAAATGTTTCCTTCCCAACATTTTGCCCCAACGTTTTGAATATCTTGAAGGATATTCAAGATACTATTAAGATTGTTTCAGCACAATATATATTTTTAATTAACAAAAAACAAGTCCTTCTAATTATGTGTCATTAGTGTCATTTTTCATACAAAGGACAAGGACATTGTTATTTGCCTCATAATTGATCTTATTAGCACAAAGATAATGGAAACAAATATTGACCTTGTATGATCCACATTTTCAAGGTCATGTAAATATATTTAAATGAGATTCAGCAAAGATACTGTAAACAAGACAGATTACTTTATTCTAATTTTTATTAATTTTATCTCCAAATAATTCTATGTATATAAATTCACTGGTCCTTCAAAATATAACCTCATAAGAGGATCATGAGAATTTTTTGAATTTTTAAGTGCTTTACAAATATTTTTATTCTTTCAAGAGACAAATATCATTAATCCTATTATACATGTAAAGCAATAGAGAAATTCTGTACTGACTACCACAGGAGTTGGGACAAATTTGACACAGAATTAGAAACAGTTATGCTACCTAGAATAAAATGGTTTTAAACAGTGCTCAATTTTCTCCACTTTAAGTCCAGAAAACAACCATAAAATATTATCAGAAATGAATCTGTTACCTATTTTATCTTGATATTGGTCTAGGATGAATCTCTTGTTATTCTTGTGATTATTTACCACCTATTATTGTATGATGTAGTAAAGGACACTCCACTTTACAGGGCTGAATAGAGAAAACCAAGAAGAGTGACAGAGTCAGCCTACAGGGTGAGAAGTGCTTGCTGTCGTCCAAACACGTGCACAGTGGGACTACAGCCGTGGCGCTCAAGACACAAGTGATAATACAGTTTAAAAGCTAATGTTTTTGGATACATAAGATGTACTAGGTGCTGGCAAGGTGCTTTATGGATATTATTTAATTCTCACAATAATCCTAAAAGTTTCTACTATTACCTACATTTTTAGGAAAGAAACCGAGGCACAAAGAAACACAGCGATTTCCCAAGCCATGCAGTGGGTAAGTGGTGCAGTCAGAATTCAGAATCTGTGCTGCTAATCAGAACACTCAGCAGCCTCCTGCATGTGACAGCTTGTTGTTTTCACGATTCGGGTAGGACAATTATACTTCAGTGCAGTTGACCATGCATCCCCTGCCTCTCTATTTAGGACATTCAACTGCACCTCAAATCTTGACCCTTAACAGGGAGGAGAGTGTGACAGTTAAATACCAAATTCTTGCCAGGTGCCCTAGGTTCCCTGTGACCATTTTGACCTGGATTCTAACAGCTCAGCTTTGGCATTTCCACCTTGTCCTTATCCCAAATTCCCTTCCAGTGTGTCCTTGATACTTCCTGCCAAACCTCTTCCACATCCCATTGCCTCTTTAATCACCCACCTTATCTTGGCTTACATGGAAACCTTGACTTGCCTTCCTTTGACTACAGTCATCCCTCGGTGTTTCAGGGAGTTTAGGTCCAGGACTCCCCTCATATCAAAATGCAAAGATGCTCATGTTCCTTATAGAAAATGGCATAGTTGGCCAAGAATAGTAGCTTACATCATAATCCCAGTGCTTTGGCAGGCCAAGGTGGGTGGATCAAGCCCAGCCTGGGCAATACAGTGAGATCTTGTCGCCACAAATTTTTTTTTGAAAAATTAGCTGGGCATGGTGTCATATGCCTGTAGTCCCAGCTACACAGGAAGCAGAGGCAAGAGGATCCCTTGAGGCCAAGAGGTCAAGGCTGCAGTGAGCTATGATCATTCCACTGTACTCCAGCCTAGGTGACAGAGCAAAACCCTGTCTTTAAAAGATAAACTAACCAAACAAAAACAACAAAATGGCACAATATTTGCATATAGCCTATGCACATCCTCCCATATACATCAAATCTTTAGATTACTTGTAACAAATATAGTATAAATGCTATATAAATAGTTGTTAATATTTTTAAAATTGTATTACTTTCTGTTGTTATATTATTATTTTTTATTGTTTGGGTTTTTTCTGGAACTTTTCGATCTGTGGTTGATGGAATCTGGGGATATAGGACCTGCAGATACAGAAAGCTGACTGCATTTGCTAACAGTTCCCGAGTGTGTTGTGTCCCAACATCCTAAGCAATAAACTAGGTTCAAATCTACTTTCAGACCCACATTACTGTATACTGATCATTAGGAGAGCAATTCATGATCCTCAATATATTTAGAATCCAAGTCTTGTCCTACATATGCAGGTCTATGTGAGCCTATCCACTACCAATTCTACTGCTCTCATTATCTATTCTGGCATAACAAACCATCCTAAAACTTAATGGCACAAAACAAAGACAGTCACTTCTTATGCCATTGAAACTATAGCTTGGTTCAGGCTTGGCATGGAAGGATTATCTCTGCTCCACATAGTATCAACTGGGGCAGTTCAACTGCAGCCAGGAGGATTTGCTTCCAAGATAGCTCTCTTAATGTGACTGGCAAGGCGGTGCTGGCTGCAAGCACAGCCAGGTGTCAGAGCAATGGCCTTTGTTCCTTTCCATGCAGACTTCTCCATGTGGTCCAGGCTTTCTCACAGGACAGTGGCTGGATTCCAAAGACTAACATTCCCAGAAAGTGAGCCACACAGGAGTGGTATCATCTTTTGGCCTAATAGTATACAGCAAAAATGTCACTTATAATCATTTCTGCTTTGCACAATTAGTCAAGGCAGTTTCAAATGTCTGCCCAGGCTGAGTCCACCTTTTGATGAGTTCAGAAGAGCACAGAAAATGCTGTAGTTGCAGACATTTTTAGCAGTCTCCCACATTCTCCTTCCCAGACTTTTCTGTCTCCACATGTCTCTGCATACTTTTCCAGCAGAACCACTATTTTCTAGGTCAGCAGTTCTCAACTGTGTGTGAGTTTGCCCCTTGGGGGCATTTGTTGCTGTCTGGAGATACATATATATATATATATATATATATATACTTTTTTTTTCTTTTGTTGTCACAACTAGGTGTGTGCTGTTGCCATCCAGTGGTGAGTTTAACCCGGGAAAGCTGCTAAACATATTGTGATATTTATGAGTCCCCCACAACAAAAAATTATCCAAACCGAAATGTCAGTACAGCTAGTGCTCGACTTACGGCCACGATTGGTTCTGACAGACTGGTCGTAACACGATTTGGTCATAAGTTGAGTAGGCTATATGTACAGTACTGTGAAATGATGTTATAAAAATCTTTAAGTCATATTTTATCATAATTTTCTTTCATTATTGTCATATATCATAATTTTCTTTGTTCATTTTATGCCATTTGTATCATCTCTACACCATTTTGTTTCTTATTTTTACATTCGTCAGGTTTAAGTAAAACACTGCATTACTAGTACAACTGGCTTAATATTTGCAAAACATACAAAATTACAAAATACAAGTGCATACAAAAATACAAAATACAGGTGTAAAAAATACCATAGGAAACATTTTCCCAATTGCAAAACATATCAAAATATATAAACATGCATGAAACATTCGATTGGCTGCTGGTGCTTGGCTGCGGATGGTTGATGTCATCATCTGAGGCAGCAGTTGGGGTTACCGGAGTTCGTGTTTTCATAAACATGGTGAGCTTTGTCTGAATTTTATGTTTCTTTTTTTCTTCATAAATTTCACGATACAGATGAAACACATCATGCGCCATCCGTTCAATCCTTGCAAATCGTTCAATGTTTGGGTCCATTGCTTCAAAATGTATAAGAAGTTTATTCAGTAAAGATAAACCGTCTGAGAATCCCTTAGTGGTGAACTTTCTTTCTGGCTCCTCCTCTTCTTTCTCTGCTTCTCTTCTTTCTTCTTCCGCCACTCTTTCTTCTTCCAGTCCGATTAGCTCTTCATTTGTAAGTTCTCCGGATTCTTTGTCTAGCAACTCTTCGATATCTTCCATTTCACACTCCAAAGAAAGGTCTTTAGCGAGTTTTACTATTTTTTCCCGAATCGTTTCAAGTTCATGTTCACTGTCAAATCCGTCAAAATCATTAACATAGCGCTTAACATAATTTTTCCAGATGCCATTCATGCACTTTGTCGTCACAGCCTCCCAGGCGGTAGCAATATTCTTGATACACATCAAAATGTTGTAGTGTTTCCAAAAATCTACAGCGGGGCAGTCGTGGCTAGCGATTGTGGTCATAAAGTCGAATGGTCGTAAGTTGCATAGGTCGTAAGTCGATCAATACCTGTAGTCCCAAGGTTTAGAAAACTTGCTTCAGATTAATAAGACACACCCTGATTAAGTAAGACTATTTCACCCCAAACCATCCTATGCTTTCTACGAATTATTTATAAACACAAAGTGGTTGAGGTGTAGGCTTCTGATGATGATGCTTCTGCATGGCTGTTAGAAATTTTAAGATGCTGAGTGTAACGTATTACTGTTTCAGTGTCAAATCCATTCTGTTCCACTGCTATGTTGAGTTAGGAGTATTTTGTCTCAAACCAAAAAAAGGGTGTGAACCAATGTTCTAGAATCAAACAAAAGCTAAACACTAGCTATTTAATGTAGAGAGAAAATAATGAAGCTAAAGCCAAGCCAGGGCATGGGTAGCACTGCACTGCCTTCCTGGTTGCTCACTTAATGCTTCCTGGCCTGCCCATGCCAAAGGTTTTAGGCACCAAACAGTAAGTAACGGCAACATCTGGCCTCTGCTAGGAAAATTCCTCTGGGCTCACCCTCTCTCCTTTTGATTCTAAGCTTGTTCACAGGTAGACTTCTCTTTTCCCACTTAGCCCTACTGGAATTTGTTAACCTAGTTTCAGGCTCTAGATGTTGGGACTGACAAGACAATCCTGAAAATGGTTCCTCTGGCATCTCAGCTTCACAAGTTATGCACACTCATCAGAGACACTGATTCCTGAGGCCTGCCCAAGCTCCCCGGTAACACAGTGTGTCTTCCTACGCAGGAAATGAGGTTGACACAACAGGCAGAAGGCTCCTACATAAAAGGAAGGCTGTCACCTTGTTATTATCCACACCACCACAGGAAATGGTACCCTGAAGGATCAGAGTAGAAGGCAATACAAAGCCATCTAGAGTTGATTCAGAATGCATGATGATGTCATAGAACGTTTTATGTTCTTAATCATGTTTAGCTGAGACTAATCATTAAATTTAATTTTCTTTCTTTGAGAAGACACTATTTGGACAGTGAGGCCAGCCAAGCATGTATAGGCATCAGAATCGAGAAGACAGAAAAAATGTTTTAATAATCTTTACCACAGATAATCCACCAAATTGTTAATGATCATACTACAAAGAGTTGGCATTGCCTATAAATAAATAAGTGCTCCAAGACTTTTTAAATCCCTCAAGTCAGAAATCCTTGAGTGCACATAGGAAGCTGAGTCATTAAAATGAAACCATTTTGTATAATAGTTAAGAGCTAAGTTCCAATATCGGTTCTTGCATTTACTAACTGCTTGACTGAGGACAAGGTTCTTATACTTCTGAGCCACAGTTTCCTGAGACGGTATTTTCGTTCTTTTTTTGAGACAGGGTCTTGCTCTGTTGCCCAGGCTGGAGTGCGGTGGCACTATCTCAGCTCACTGCAACCTCCGCCCCCCTGGGTTCAAGCAATATTCCTGGCTCAGCCTCCCAAGTAGCTGGGATTACAGGTGTGTGCTACCACACCCAGTTAATTTTGGTATTTTTAGTAGAGACTGGGTTTCACCATGTTGGCCAGGCTGGTCTCAAACTCCTGACCTCAAGTGATCCACCTGCCTCGGCCTCCCAAAGTGCTGGAATTACAGGCATGAGCCTTCATGCCTGGCCCTGAGATGGTATTTTAAAAGCCATTTCACTACAATACAATGAAATTCTGGATAAATTACAAAAAAAAAAATTATTTTTAGCACATTATTCTAATTTCAAGGAAGAAAAATTATTCACTGCATATTAATAATAATAATGAAAGGGGCCACTAGCTGAAAGTGAATGGTGTGCGCTCAGCAAACAAGAAGGCTAGGACTGCAGGTGTGATGGATGCCAACACTCCAAGCCAGGAGAATAAGCAGTGACGGCCACACAAGGGTGGGAGCTGAACCGGAGACTTTTTAAGTAAGCCAAAGGGGATACACCCTTAGTGAAAGGTTGGGTTCCACCAAAGAGGTGGTAAAAGGAGCTTCGCAAAAACCCAACCTGTCCCCACAAAGGTCCTGGGTGAAAAAAGAGTAATATAATAATATAACAACAATAATACTCTCCCCTAACGCTTAAAAACATCCTTTCACTTGGATCGGAAACAAGGCTGAAAGCTAAATCTAGCTTAATAAGTTAAATATATACATAACAAAATAAATCCAAAAATACAGAAGATAAATACTCTCTCAAGAACACATTTTTAGTGACCGGGGGCAGTGGACAGTGAAAATCAGTTCCTCTAAAGCCAGAACAGTCTCTGAAGTCTAACCACTTGCATTCAAATTCTAAATCTGTTTGTGTGACTTTAGGCAAGTTATAAAAACCTCTCTGTCCTTTAGTTTCACCACCTGTGAAGAGGAATAATGATACAATCTACCCGACAGGGTTATTGTGAAGATGAAATATACACATTTATCTGGAACACTTAGACTACCCAACAAATAATATACACATTCACTATTAATGTTACCATCACTGCTTCTATTCCATGTTGTACCAGGGATCTAGACAGCATATTAGGACAAGAAAAGGTGTCATTATTCACATATGATAGGACCTTCACAGATCATTCATATTGTATCTTGAAAAAATTTCTTAGAATTATAATTTAAATTTTTTTATTATAGAATTAATATATATTTTTTCCATTTATTTTATTGCATTTTAGGTTTTGGGATACATGTGAAGAACATGCAAGATT
>NW_016107388.1:5677374-5756497 GCF_001604975.1 Cebus imitator | reverse complement strand
GTTCTTAGTTTCTTTGCATTGGGTTAGAACATGTTCTTTTAGTTCACACAAGTTTCTTACTATCCACCTTCTGAAGTCTGATTCTGTCATTTCATTACACTCGTTCTCCATCCAACCTTGTTCCCTTGCTGGTGAGGAGTTGTGATCCCTTGTAGGAGGAGAGGTGTTCTGGTTTCGGGTGTTTTCATCCTTTTTGCACTGATTTCTTCTCATCTTTATGGATTTATTCACCTGTCGTCTTTGTAGTTGCTGGCTTTCAGATTGGGTCTCTGAGTGGATGTTCTGTTTGTTGATGATGAGGTTATTCTGTTTCTTAGTTTTCCTTCTGACAGTCTGGCCCCTCTGCTGTAGGTCTGCTGAGGTCCACTCCAGGCCCTGCTTGCCTGGGGATCACCTGCAGCAGCCTCTGCGCTTTCACTGGGAGCTGCAATCCTGAGTTGTTCCTAAACGGCCATCTTGGATCTACCCCCTCGGGAGGACAGTCAGAATTAATATAAATTTATTGGAAATAATGAAAGAGTTTAGCATAGTGGCTCGATATAAGAGCAATATGCCTAAGGCCCTGAGAACAATGAGGAAATTCAGTCCAGCAATGGATACTGAAAATATTCTCTCATAATCAAGTTCAGTCTAAGTCAGTAATGTAGTTAGTTTTGCTATGAAAAATGATTTTACCTATATGAATTATAAATATTTAAGATTACATAAGGTGTCAAGGTTTAGAAAATATGTCCTAGATGATTGTGGGAATTCATTAAACATGGCTAGGAGTTAGTAATGGTGCATAATTGTATTTAGTGTTAATCACCTCAAAATGAAAGAAAAATTATCTTGATTGAGTCCTTCTTTTTCCTTTCTCCTTAAAATACCATTTTGGTCTACTTTCTTCCCCCTGAAGCTACATAGAAAGGCATAAATGACATACATGTGCTTCATATACTTTCAAAATCTAAGACTCATGTTTGCTTTTCAACACTCTTAACCACAATGTAACACTGCCTCAATAGATTAGATTGCTTAACCTCTCAATAAATTAGCTCATTCACATAACTATGAGACCACTAATGTATTTCCAGAATTATATCCTAAGAAATATTAAAGTTTACATTCTTCAGAATTTAAAAATGAAATAACAGAGGACCATTCACAATGACAGTGCCTGCCTCATGAACTAACTAAACTCATTAATCCACTTTTGAACTATAAAAATATACATTTTAATTAGGCCATAAAAATTAAGACAACAGAAATAATTAATTATAAGCAAGTATACTAAAATAGCTTATTTTAATCAAATTGCACTTGATGAAGCATATCTAACGGAGTCCTAGCTCAACACTTTCCTTGTACATGCCAACTTCATGTTTGACATCACTGATATTGATTACATGGCTTACATCATTGACAAAGGACTTCTGACTTCAGCCTTAATTACAGCCTTCATTTTAAAACTATTAGCCTTTATTACCCACATATGCCCCACCAAGTTCTGGTATTAATGGATAATTTTTCTACTTAGAATGTCATTTCAAGCCTTATTACTTGATGATTTATTGTAAGACACAGACCTCTTGAGGTCCCTTAAAATTACTAAGAAATTTTGCAACATTAGTAAAATTATGACCATACTAAGAGTCTGACACATGAACAGACTTTTTCTTATAAAATAAATAACAAAAACTAAACTGAAACACAATTCCTAATATAAATAGATGAAAATACAAGTTTAAGCTTGAACTGTTTATGTCTCAGTAGCCATCTTCATCATAACAGGGTTTCATGAATAAAATAATGTTAGCACTAACTTTTGACTAGTTTCAAACTACTGTACAAAGTACACCCATTTTCAAAAACATAGAGATGTGTTAACCTGGTATGCATATTAGTAAACAGTATTTACCCATTTCATTCAGATCAACTTTAAAATGTAACATATTAATACTATAATTGCAGACTGATTTTAATTAAAGAGGATCTAATAGAAAAAGATAATTACAAAAGACTTTAAAAGAAAACTAAGAAAAATATGCAAATAAGTTTTTTAAAAGTAATTATTATAATTTAACCATTTGGAAAATAATTATTTTCCCCATATATTTAAATTAGTGAAGGGAAGCATTAAAGAAAAAAAAGCATTTGGGGCTAAAGTTGCTGTTAGTCTCTTCATAAATCAACTATAATTTAATGCTTATACCTGTGTTCGTTTTAAGTATTTTTCAATCAATAGTTAAACTCAATAAGAATGTACTATAAAAAATGTGTAAGGTTGATAATCTTGAAACAGAAATGGATTACTGCAGATGATTAAAAGATGAAAAGTGGCAACAACATTTACCATTTGCTTCCTCTTGTATTTTAGGTTGATGATTTATTTGCATTTCTGCAAAAATAAAAGTGAAGTGCAGTTAATAATAGATCTGTCTGATGACATTGTAAGTGGGAAAAGAAGAAACGTGAGTTTAACTCTTTAACAGTGGCAAATCCTATATTGATTTTTAACTTTAAGTAGGGTATATAACAATTCTAAGACACAGCTTTACATATGTTTTTATTTTTACCGTGAGGAGCACTATAAATCCAACAATAAAAGATAAATGATCAAAGGGATGTTCTGAGGAAAATTGGGGAATATTGTTCCATGATGTCCAGATTTAAGAAAATCAACTTGTACTTTCTTCTACTGATGGTTTCATTAATCCTCACCTTGAAGATGAAGTTCAATTTCTGAATGAATTATGCCCTGAGACATGAAAGGAAGCCATCTGAGAAAAAAGAGAGAGAGAGAGGGAGAGAAAGGAAGAGAGAGGAGAAAAAAGAGAAAATTTGTTTCTGATTTTCTCTATTTTAAAATAAGGTTGATTCTGCACTAATTTTGCACACTAAATGTTAACTATAAAATTACTATTTATATAGTTAAACACAATCCATCCTATTAGATACTCATCATATCACTAAGAATGATACCATACCTGTAGCGTGGAGAATGAAATTGATACGTTGCTAACCCTGATAACCACCCACCTCTCCAGGTTTGGCAGTCCTCTCTCACTATCACCTGTAAAAGCAACTGGGGCTCCAGCAGAGCACTCCTAGTCCCAAGCTGGAGCAAAGGGCAAGGGTGGGTTTAAGATTTTGAGTGTGGTACCTGGGCCAGCCTAGAAAGTATGGCCTGCACATTGGTTGCAGGGAAACTTGGCACAGAAAAATAGGCTCCCTATTTTAATATTTCCTCTGTAAGAGTTTCTGTCTTGCTTTCACCTGGCTTCCTCTAAAATCTCTTTCTCAGTGTCTGCAAAAACAATATTATCATCAACATTGGTAAAAATATTATCATGTTGGAAAACATCCTTAGGGTGAGCTAACAGCTAATCCTGGCAGCTTTCCCCTAAACCACGTAAAAAGACTGGACTCAGAAAACCAGCTTTACCATTTACTAGCTTTCTGATCTTACCCTCTTGAAGCTTACTTTCTTTGACTAAATTACCTGCCTCATAGCACTGTTGTGAAGCTGAAATGGAAAGTCATGTATAAGTATTTTTTTGTAGTATTACATGGTGTATCAATTTTATTATTATACCACAAAAACCACGGTTATTGCTATCCCACACACTTACACATGCTCTCATTCCTTCCATCCTTTCATCTATCCATTCAATAGATACTTAGAAAGTGCCTTGTGGTACAGGCATTTTCCTAAGTTCTGGGGCTACAAGAAAAACAAAAGAGAGAAGAAACCTGACCTGAGGAGCTTCCAGTGTAAAAGAAGTAAACGGATGTGTAAAGATATAAATGTAACAAAGTGTGGTCAGTGACTTAAATACAGATGTTACAGGAGCAGAAAAAGAGATTGACCAACTCAATGACAGGAATGGGGAAATGTAAAGGAATGAAGAACAAAAAAAATTCAACAAAGAGGTGATACTTGAGCTGAAGTTTGGATAATAAGTAGGTCAGGAAGGGCACCGTAGAAACAGACAACAGCACTAGCAAAGGTACAGAGTCCAATGAGATTCCACATGACTGATGCACAGGAGGCTGCTGGACAAGACGGGGTAGGAGCAGGGGTTGTGTATGGGTTACTGAAGGATCTGAGAATGTCAAGGAACTTAGAGTCTTAGAGTCTGAGCTATAGGACTGATGCCACCACACTAGCCTTGCAATCAGCAGAAGATGGGAAAGTGTGGGGTATAAAGGTGAACTGTGAGTTCACAGTCCTACCCAGCTGTCAGGATTATTCACCTCTCCATTTTTCCAAAGCTATGAGAAATATCATTTTCTTCTGACCACTTTAGCTCACAGTGTTCTTTCTCTTCCTCCTCTGGAACCTAATAACACACATACAACTTATTTTACACATTTAGCTCCTAATTATGCAATCTTACTTTATTGGTTATGTTCTAATTTATGTATCCCATCTTTCCAGCCACATTGTTATGTATGTCAAGAATTTACTTTATATGCCAGGATAAAGGCAGTTAGCTTCATATTTAAGAATACAGACTTTAGGAAGGGGCTCGGTGGCTCATACCTGTAATCCTAGCACTTTGGGAGGCCAAGGGAGGTGGCCTTGGTTAGGAGTTTAAGGCTAGCCTGGCCAACATGGCGAAACCCCATCTGTACTAAAAATACAAAATATTAGCCAGGCATAGTGGTGTACACCTGTAATCCCAGCTACTCAGGAGGCTGAGGCAGAAAAATTGCTTGAACCTGGGAGGTGGGAGGTGAAGTTTGCATAGGGCTGAGATCACACCACTGCACTCCAGTCTGAATGACAGAGCAAGATTTCATCTCAAAAAAAAAAAAAAAAAATACAAAGTTTAAATTTCAAGTGGTGTCAGACTGCCTTGTTTCAAAACCTGGCTTCAACACCTATTACTTGTGCAATCTTGGCCCATGTTCTTAATCTTTGTAACACTCAGTTTCCTCATTTGTAAATTATGGATGCCAATAGTACCTACACGAAGGATACAGAATTAAACGTACATACATGTATGACAGTAAAACAGTTACTGCTGCATTTTCTGACTGCCAAACACAGTGCCTTGTACATAGATGGTGTTACAGAAAATATATTTGGGGTGACTGCCAGTCAACCAACAACCATCCTACTTTGCTCAGATGTGCCATACAACAGCGGGCCTTGGATAGTGCAGCAAGTTCTTGCATTAGGACAAGGAAATTCCCCCAAAGCCAGTGAATAGATGGGAGAATTGGAGCAGTGTGGCTTGAGAGGCGCGATGATGACACTAAAGGAGTGGAATAAAAAGCCAGCAGGAGAAGGTTGCTTGGCCAAGAACACTATCCATTCTCTGCAGCCATCAGCTAAAGAATGCCTAAAGCCCTAGGTCACCAGGAGGCTCCCTTTCACTGTCCTAGCTAGGAAACGCAGGCCAAGGGAAAACAATCTCTTAGTCTTTTAAGATTAGACAGCTATGGAATGTGTTGGGGTGCTCCTGCCCTAAAACATGTAGGGTGTTTTGCTGGGGGAAGATGCATAACAAGGTAAGGAGTAGTACAGATTATATTTAACCTGAGATATATTTTAGATTTGGCAAGCATTCACATTGAAAATGGCGGAAGAAATATTTGAAGATTCTATGTCTCCGTCCCATCCCCCAAAAAATGAGCAAGACTCATCCCTGCACCTCATTCTGTCAGTTTCCCACTGTCACTACTTGTCACTTTCGCACCAAAGAATGGTACAAACTGACAAAGAAGAGCACAGAAATCTGCAGCAGCACAAATGCATGCTCAGAATAGCAAGAAATGATTAATAGTGGCCTCTTTCAGGAAAAAAATTCAGTAAAGTTTAATGATTGCTCACTGCCTCATGATAATTTTTATTATTCCCTTCTCCCTATAAAAATTGTATTTTACATTTCTGTACTTTATCAAAATTTCAACATCTTTTTTATCTGTATCATTTATCATCTCCCCCCTTTTCCCAGAAAGGGAAAATAAAACCATTTGTACATAGGCTGAATTATTTCGAAAATAAATAAATGCATAAATTATTTTTAATGAGATATCTGAGTATGTTACAGATGGAACTCATGCAAAGATCAGGTGACCTCTGAGGTTTCTTCCAACTTGGGATTCCATTATGTTTTCTATCCATCATCCTTATCCCCTCCCTCCCTTCCTTCCTTTCCCCATTCCTATCTATAAATATTTGCTAAATCCATATTTGGTACAAGAAACCATACTGAACAATAAAGACAAATTTATGAGACCCTAGCCTTAAGAAGCATATCATCTGGTACCTAAGACAAACACGTTCACAAACGACGGCAGTGAATGACATTATGTAGCAAGGATTGCACAGAGGTCTATGTCATGCCCTGGAGGAATTTAAAGAGGGTAAGGATGAGCACATTTCCGGCTGGGCAAGCAGAGAAAGCTTTATGGCATGGAATAACATTTTATCCTGGGCCTGAGGGATAAGAATTTCAATAAGCAGAAGAAAGAATAAAATGAGCTAAAACAAGTGAGAGAAAAGAGTAGCAACATCCCTGGAGAATGCCTAGGGACAGAAGCAAAACGTACTCTACTGGGGAGAATTGGAAGAAAAGCCTAGAAAGGTAAATGGCCAAGGTAAGGGGATAATTCATTTTTAATTCACCACAAACTAACACCTTCAGACAGGGCTGGCCTAGGTGTAAAAGTTTTCTTGTCAACCGTACTTACACCGAAGAAGGATGCTGTTTAAACAGGGCTGCCCCTCCTTGTTTTCCTGACCCTCTTCACAAATGATATACTCAGCTCGTGATTTACTCACCAACTGACTAATTTAGCACACAATTCCTGAGCACCTACTATGTTCTAGTATTTGTCCTGTGGACACTGAAGGACTTAATTACAACCTCCTAAGAGCATGTGCATCGTGTTTGATTTTCTTGGAATAACCGCCAGAGTTGCCACAAGACAATTAAGCAATTATTATAATAATGGGATGGTAGAGGGGCGATTTTTCAGCCTCGCTTCCACTTAAGAATCTCATGCATGGAGATGTGGCCCTCCTAGTGTGTGAGGCTGCAGGGACAGAGCAGCAAAAACTCCCCTCTCTGACAGGCCGTCAAGGTGGAGCCCCCTTGTGGTCATGATTGGTCAACTAGCCCTTCAGCTTTCAAGACTGAGATCCTGAGACAACTGAATCACATTTTGCTTAAAAATCTATACCAGTGGGACATGTCTTTTTTTATTTTTTGAAACTCATGGTAATTCTAAGAATCACTCTTTGGCTCTTTGTTATCATTAACACTTAAAAATGAGAATTAAGTGGCAATTTTGTTTACATATGTCTTAGTGAGGTTAAGATACAGTTAAGCCTTTTAAATTTTGTGTCCTAATTCCAAATCTGTCCTTTAATATGACTTCCATTTGGGCTTATAGTGTCTTGATTAATACATGCACTTTGGTTTAATCTATTGCACATGTAAATTTAACCTATTCTATTTCAGAAACCATGATATGAGCTAAAAGTAAAAATATAAGACATCAGCCCAACCTTCGGGAAAAGTGTACTGAGCTAGAGAAGTAGGATAGACACATAAACACACACACATAATTTAATGTAGCAAATGCTGAGTTAACGTCACATACCTTGTGAAAGGTGTACAGGAAAATTAGTTTCCCAACCTGTGGCTTCAGGAAAGATCTCCTGGGAGAGGGGACACATCTTTTGTCAACTTACCAGTAAATATACCCATGAAAGCCTACAGGGCTCCAGGCACCAGGGAATGGCCAAGAGTTAGGTAAGCTCAGATCCAACAGCACCAACTGAGAACACAGTGAAGGCCAGTGAGGAGCAGAGAGGAACGAGTTTGCTAGGCCCTGGCTGAGCTGTGGGCCTGTCGTGTGGCCAAGGCCAGCTTTTGGCTGCAAGAGGTCCCCCAGAGTGTGATCTCAAGGATGCATCCAAGGCCTTTAGTTTGGCTTGCCCGAAGGCCAGCCTTACATGATTTTTTCAGTGGAACAACAGACTCTTTTTTTTCAACAATTAGTAAGAAGGTGCTGAGGGCTGTGAAAAGGGTGTGGGTCTGGAGTAGAGGTGGCACTCCACCTACCAGAGGTATTCGGGCTTTGCTGATAGTCTATTCTATCTGTAGTGGAAAGCTTTTAAAATCTTCTTTTCTTATACTTTGCACAAAGGAAATAATCTCAACGTTTCTCAAAAAAAAAAAAATATTAAAAGTCAAGAATCCTGAATAGAAATGAGATGGGAACACCTTAAAGGTGTTAGCTGCAATGTCAACTCTACAGAATGCTGTGCAGCATCTTGTCCTTATCCCTCAGGTGAGTGTGCCTCAGGGTCACTCTGACCACAATTTGGTTTTGGGAGGACAAAGCTGGTCATGCTCCCCTGCCTTGATGAGTCAAGTTAGATCATTTTAAAAATATGAGGTATTTGTAATTATTTGCATTTAACTTTTCAATTTCTGCATCTATAAATTTTCCTTCTATTTAGAATTTCCTTAGGTAGGGCCTTTATTTCAAATAATTTGCTTCTGCAAGCTCATGTCAATGTCACTTCCCAAACCAGTCAGGGGTGATGGAAGGAAACACTGAGAGGCTTTTGACCACTCCTTGTCTCCATGCCCTCTAGGCCAAGTAGGTTATGAAGTATATATTGTAAATGGCATTGTTTCTATCAAAAGATAGATGCTTATTTTTAATGATTTCACATTCAAGTCAAGGCTCATATATATACACATGTATACAATATTTCAAGTTTGGTAACAGAAAAATCTGGATATTCCCTAATTTAATACTAAACAGTACATTACAGAATCCACTCAGAAAGTATACTGGATTAAATAGTGTTCCTCCAAAATTCATGGCCACCGAGAACCTCAGAACATGACCTTGTTTGGAAATAGAGTTTTTACCGACATAATTAGTAAAGATGAGGCCATACTGGAGTAGGATGGGCCTAGTCCACTGACTATAGTGTCCTTACAAAGAGGCAAGAAACCCAGACACACAAAAGGAATATAGCCACGTGACAACGGAGCAGAGGCCAAAGTGATGCAGTTGGAAGCCAGGGAAAGCCAAGGATGGTCAGAGCCCAGCAGAAGCAGGGAGGGTGAGGAGGACCTGTTTCCCAGGCCTTCAGAGACAGCAAGGCCCAATGACACCAGGACTGTGGATCACTGGCCTCCAGAACTGCAAAAGGATTCATTTCAGTTGTTCAGTGCTATCAAGTCTGTAGCAATTTGTTACGGCAGCCACAGGAAGCGAATACAAATGGTAAACAAAAATATTTGCATTAATTCATAAAGTCAGTTGAATGTCTGCCTTATTCAAATACAAATTTTGCTTGCTGCAAACCTCAAATAGCCAAACCTGCAGTGTAAATGGTAGAAATTTAGTGGTCTACACCCCTATCTATATTAAATGTACAAAAGACAGAAAAATAATACCTTCAGGCATAGAAATAAAATAAAGCCATAAGGATGTGGGTGTTCAGTTGAAGAGGGAAAAAGGAGGATGCATGCACTCGCAGACAGCCTCTGTGATGCACAGCGGAAGCCTCCTCCCGCGGCTCTGCTTTGGGTCTCACCTAAGCATTTCCCCCGAGCCCACAAAAGGAACAAGCACCTGGTGGTCTTTCTCTCTGCCCTAATTCAGCTGTGCTATACTGTAAATTCTTGTTCTCTGAGGAAGCTCTAAAGAACATGATTGAGATTTTCTTTCCTTTTCTCTTCTGTGATGTGCACCTGAGCATTTTGGCTGCCTGCACCCCAGAACTGACTAGCCACAAGGAACACACCCAGCATCACACCCTACCCAGCTCCCCGCCCCAGGACTGTCCGGTCCAGCCCACGTGTACCCACAGCTCTCCCTTCCCCTCAGAACAGCCTTCCAGGTCCCATGGACACTGACCTTCACCTCACATGCACAGGAAAGGCTCTGGGAGCACAGAAGTAACTGTAAGTGGCTTCAGAATGGCCTTTATCTGCAGTAGAAAGGAACCTGCTGTGCCCCAAGTTCTGTTCCTGGTGACACACTCTTCTGCTTCTTTAATAATGAGGGAAATAGGACCTGCCCAATCTCTTTATAGCTACAGAATAGTAAAGAATTATTTTTGCAACTTACTTTCTTCATCAGGGTATTGTATGAATGAGCACCAGCCACCATTTCTTAAGGACTTACTACGTGTAGGGTATTAAATATTATTTAATATGTCATATCTGATACATTACTTTTTATTGTTCAATATATTTTGTAACTAAAATCCTTTCACATGCAACCCGTTGAAATTATAATAATAAAGCTCTCACTTATGTTCCTTCTTCCAAAGGAGGCTACGGTGGCACAGCACAAACAAGAAGTAAGGTAGTGCAAGGGCCAGGTGCCATGGCTCATGCCTGTAATCCCAGCACTTTGGGAGGTCAATGAGGGTGGACTGCCTGAGGTCAGGAGTTCGAGACCAGCCTGGCCAACATGGTGAAACTGTCTCTACTAAAAATACAAAAATTAGCTGGGCGTGGTGGTATGTGCCTGTAATCCCAGCTTCTTGGGAGGCTGAGGCAGGAAAATCGCTTCAACCCACGAGATAAAGGTTGCAGTGAGCAGAGATCAAGTCATTGCACACCAGCCTGTGTGACAGAGCAAGACTCCGTCACAAAAAATATAGTAAGAAAGTGCAGGAAATGATGGGTGGCAACGTGAAATGTATGTGTAGACACGAATGTGGCAGTGAATGCATCTAAATTATGCACCAGGAAATTTCATATTTAAACAAATCAGCTAAATTAATGTGACAAAGTATATCAGAACATAAAATGAAAGTGCTGGATGTAGCATCTCTACCTCTTCTGATACGTGGAATAAAACAGAGCTGCCACCAGTGCCCCAGAGATGCCTGTGAGCTGTGGGTGGGAGCAGGCTGGGAAATGACACCCAAGTCCTCTTAGTGCTACGTGTTACTCATCACACGGGGGTGCCTGTGCTGTGCTAAGTTCTGAGTACACATTGGGAGAAGAGAAAAATTCTTTCTTGTTTGGCCAATTAAGTCATCCTACAGGCCAAATTGGAATCGGAACTTGAAGGATAGACAGGATTATAATGGGGAGAACAGAGCAACAAAAGGCCCTCCTGGGTGAAGAATAGCACTCCAGGGGACAGAAGCAGAGTGGAACACAACTTGTCTAGTTAATGATAGGGGTCTAATTTCACTAAGATCTTGCAAGAGGACAGCTATACAAACACATTGGAGGGGGAAATACAGAGTCAGATGTTGTAAAGCCTTGAATGGAAGTTCTTTTTTGTATTGCTCTTTGGGTAGGCAACAGGGATTACTGAAGGTTTTTAAACAGGGGAGTGATGTGGTTAAAATACAGCTTTTAGAACATTATTTTCCACCACATTTTTCTTGAAAACTTTTTAGGCAAAACTATACAATAAAATACTAAAAAATGAATTCAAAATAAAACAAAGGAGAAATGAGGGAAGAAAAGATAAAGTCAGAATGACGCTAATAAGTACCGTAGAAGGGCTAGCTTGGAAGGTGGGCAGGAAGGCTGGGGAAGAAAGACACGGAAGACAATTGGGAGATGACTGCGATGAGCTGGTCTTGAGGAACCAAGGGCATCAATCAGGGCAGAGGTAGCAGTAGGAGAAAATAAAGGATTAATTAAGCAGACACTCTGAACAAGGAATTGACTGAATTTAATGGTTAAAAGGCAAAAAGAAGAGGCCTACTGTGGATCTCACAGCTCCTGTGCATCTGCAGTCAGCTCCACTCATCTTGGGTGTTGGCAGTTTTTAGTGGCATGCCTTTAGGATTTTTAGTCGAATTGCCTCATTATTTTTTGCTTTTTGCTTAGGACTTGAAGTTGCAATTTTCTTGGCCAAATCCAGACCCCTGAATTTCCCCTTACCCCTGTTTTGCCTGTACTTTGTTATCTCATTTCCTGTTGATTACCTATTTGGAAAAAGAGGCTACAGGCAGCCCTCGATACTGAAGATTCAAATTTTCAAAATGGAACCCCAAGTTTCTCCTTCCCATGTCCAAACAGATTGGGTTTCTACTCAGTTCGTGAATCTGGGGCCCAGCCTCTTCCCTGTAACCCAGAGACCAAACAATAATAAACATGATTGCCCATCTAGCCAAAGCTAAACATTTTCTTGAGAAATAGCAAGTCTCAGCAAAGAGCCAACATGGTGAAACCCTGTCTCTACTAAAAATACAAAAATTAGCTGGGCATGGTGGTACACACCTGTAATCCCAGCTACTTGGGAGGCTGAGGCAGGAGAATCACTTCTTCTTGGAAAAATAGTGACATTTTCTTAAGCAAGAAGGTATGGGATTTCTATGAGGAGATTTCAAGAAGGAAGTATATGTGGGACCTGTGTCTCAAGCCTGGCCTGTAAGGGCCAGGTCAGGAATTCAGAGAGCTGCTTTCAGGACTGATTCTCATGGGGCTCAAGTGAAAGTCCAACTTATCTAGAGTTTAATCTTTGTCTTTCTTACATTCTGTTCTGAAAGTTCTTCTCTGTAAAATTCTCCACACTTAATTCCCTTATGAAAGTGTTGTAACACTACAATTTTAGTAACGTAAAGAAACCAACAGTTAAACAAATATTCTATTTATGTAAAAATTTCCAGTATTAAACTTTTGGTCTTTTGTGACACACAGAACATTGTGGTAATAAGAAATTATAAGTCTTCCTTACAATGCTTAGCAAAAGATTGTTTATTTAAGCAATCAGTGAGTGATACATGATGTGGAATCCTGACTTAATGAAACAAACCTGTGATCTAAAAGATATACACACACACATGCACACACACACGGCATCATCCACAGTGCAGCATCTTACCTTTGACAGGTGAAGACGTACTCGGCTGTGGTGCCGGGCTCTCTGACTATGACTTTTTCACAGTACCAGTACTGTGATTTGTCATTGGCCTCACAGCGCAACAGCACCTTCTGCAGTTTTCCAAGTGACACTGCGGCTACTTGAAATTTATCAATCTAGTACAGGAGACAGAGAAAAAATCCCACAGAAATAACTAGTCTGACGCACGACAAATGCAAGCAATAATAATAGCCCAGTGACTGCCAGAAGCAGCACAATACCTTAGAAGAGATAATGTTACTACAGTTAGCATCAAAAGGGGCAATGTGGTAGGAAAAATAAGCAAATTACTTTTTATCTATTAAAAATATACTTCTGGCTGCTTTGTCGCTTTTGCAGTTTTATTTTCTCCATTTGTAGTAGCATCCAGAGTAACAAAGGAACAAATCCCAACACAAAGGCTTTTCTCTTGTTAAACCCTTACCCCGAGGAGCAGTTCATTAAGGCATCAGGTTAACAACCACGCAGCCTAATGTAGAGCACGTTTCCTTTCTATGAGTGCTGATATACTTTGAGACATGTGGGACAAATTTTCTTTCTCCTTCCTTCCTTCCTTCCTTTCCTTCCTTCCCTCCCTCCCTTTCTACTACAATTTTAGTAATGTAAAGAAATCTTCCTCCTCCCTCCCTCCTCCCTCCCTCCTCCCTCCTTCCTCCCTCCTTCCTCCCTCCTTCCTTCCTCCTTCCTCCCTCCATCCCTCTTTTTCTCCCTTTTTCCCTCCCTCATTCAATACATCTTTCCCCTGCATCTTCCTCTGTAGATGAAAATAGAACATATTCTTGGGTTTGTTGTAAAAAAGCAGTCTGGAATCCTCACTCCTAAACAGAATTAGTTTGTTATGTCAAAAATACACTGGCATTTCCAGAGAGATTCAGGACCTGAAGTCAGTGCTATACTGATTGAAATAAAAAGATCTCCTTCACACATTACTCCCTCATAGACTGTTGTTGAGAATAGCTATCCTAAAGTTATCTGAGGAAAAGGTCATGAATTTAGGTAAGTCTGAAAAGTTACCAGAAATGACAGTTGACTGTTAGCCACAGGTACTCTATAGTAAAAAATGTGACTCTAGTATCGCTTGTATTGCCTATGTTGGGAGCTGTCTTAACAGCTCCCTGCATTGTTATCAGATTAAATTTCAATTTGAAACGTGAAGACACACTACCTGAGTCTCAACTATTGGCTCCATGTTGTTGATGGAAACCTCTTGTGGCATCCAGACCAAAACCATTTACTAGTCCAGTAATGACGGTGCTGTAAACCAGATGATGGGTATTTGTGCATCTTCTCATGTGTACACGGACAATCTCAGTGTCACTATTCTGCATTCTCAGCATGCCTTTACAAGAGACATTTCATGAGGCATGTCACCTGTTGTAGCAAATGCAAGTGATGCCCCATCTCATGTCCTTTGGGTCCATTTCTAGCTGCATCTGCTGCTTTGATAGACAGTTTAGGTGTGCTAACAGCTTTCTATCTCAATCCTCTAACTCCTGCTTCTGTGCCTGAGGGCTTCCCCTGGTGGGACAGATCTGAGGGATGTTTCACAGAGTTTCTCTGAAGGTCTCTAGCAAGAAAAAGGAGCCACAGCAGTAACCAGCTCACTAATGTCCCCATATTGGCTTTTCTCCTTTCCCGCCTCACTGTTCCCATTCCTTCACTTCTCAAGTGCTTACTGGGATTATCTCCCAAATAAATGGCTTGCACTGAGGTCTTTGGTTCTCAGTCTGCTTTAGAGCAAACCCAAATACCTTAAGGTCTGGAAAGACTGACTGAGTCAGCTTTCTGGTTTCTTCTTGTATCTTAAAGTAACTTTAGGTTTGAATACAGAATTAAACTGGGTCTGTTACATGTATTGCTACCTTTTATCATCCTGATAGGACGCCTTGTAGAGAACATGACAACTAGCCCAATAAGTGGTTTATGATGTGAGTTGTGGCTGGTATGAGCAAATTCTGATAATGAAACTCTCAGACTATTACCACAGTCTCTTGACTACAAAACTCTTGAAATTATTTGGCATTTCCATTACATCCCAATCACTGAGGAAAATAACAGAAAATGTAAAATCAAAAATGAACCAGAGAAGAAAAACACTTTTACATCTTTAATTCTAAACTTCAAAGCAGATACCACTAAATCCTCACTGTACTCTTCTTTATACACTGATTGCAACTATATCTCCTACCCAATTTTAATTTCAGTCCATAAATACACCCTCCCTATCGTCTGGAAAATGCTAAACACAATGATGAACTGAGGAAGATCAATCATGAAGATGACTTACAAAATCTCAGTAGGTAACATCCCATGATACAGCACTGCTGCAAAATGATACATGCTGGCGGCCAACTAGCAGGCAGCCAGGGGACAGGAAGCCTCTACCATTTATCCTCCAGTGGTTGAATGAAAGAGTCTGGGGCTGATGCAAAAACCAGCAGGATTCTGTAGATCACTTCACTGATCACTTAGCATAATATTAATAATAATACCATGGTATCTAAAACTGTTTCTGCATCAAATTAATAATTCATTCATGACAGCAAAAGTTAGACCTAATTTTGCTATTGTCTCACCCATGGCAGAACTAGCTTTCCTATTCATTCTGATGAGAGCTTTCGTATAATCAACAGTGACAAATAAAATGTATAGGTGAGCTTTAAGATAGCCAACGTTTCATAATGTTTCACAAACTACAACAAAAGGTCTGAAAAACAGCACCCTCTAACTGGTTTAAGGAGTCTCTCTTCCTTTAAAATATGCCTTTATATTACATAATCCCCAAACTTAATTTCAGACCCTCAAATAGTACCTTCTTTCCATATACAACAAAATAACTTAATAATATTCTACTGTAACTTCTCAAAGAACTAATATATAGAAAGACTTATGCTCGTCTATAAGGACAAAAGGAAATAAGGAAGGGCTTAAGTGTCAAAATAACACACTTGGCTCCACTCAAGATGTTTTAAAGATTAAAGGCCAATGTATTATTATATGAAATATAGCATAATGGCATTTCTATGGCCTGCTGTTTTAAAATAATGCCTTGTAACTTTCAAGCCTGAGACAGCACACACACACACACACACATATATTTCCTCATCTTTTCAGTTCATTTCTTTTCTTTTTCTCACACGATCACTAATTTTTATATCTTTTCTTTGTTCTATTACTTACTGTTGGGTTAGTTTGTCCCATTTTTCTTGCAAGAACAACTTCCAAAACAAAGCACATTAGGATGTCAGGTCCGGAAAATGTGTTAAAGATGTCTTAAAACTAAAATTTGAGGAGTACCAAGCACCTTTGAAATTTTAAATCATATATGGACATCTTGAGAGAGATTGTTAAGAATCTGGGAAATTATTTATATGGACTCACCTGTCCTCTTTGAAATTTTACTGGCATGTTAGATTTGTGCAGCAGTCTGAGGCCAGAGTCTCCCCTCTCCCCAAAGAGACAAAGGAAAACCTCGGACTCCGTTTCTGCATGCTTCAGCTGCCCAGTGTAGACGTCAACCTGATATCTGACTACTGACAAAGCGACAGTGAGAGAAAACAAGAGGAAATACATTACCTTGGAATCCACACAAACAGAGCCCAGATCAATACGTTTTCAGGTTATAGTAAAATATATATATATTATATATATATTTTGATGTGAGTTGTGAAATAATGACTATCTCATATGGTTACTGTGGATATTAAATGAGATTATATGTAATTATGTTTATCATAAAATATATGATAAACATATATCATATATATAAATATATCATATATATTTTGCTATATATATATATATATATATCATATATATATGAGAGAATTCCTCTAATCTGAACTTCTGTGTCTATTGACTTTTGAGCTTCAATTATTTTTAATTACAAATGGGCATTTTTACACTATGAACAAATGGCCACAAGTTTACTGCTTTTTCAGAAAGAGAAGCAAAAGATTTTTTAAAAGGTTGTTCTTCTATATATGACTTAAGAGGACATTTTATGCTTAGTATTTTAGTGGTAAAGGTGACTGTTATTGTGCATTATGTTTAAAGTTTAAAATGATGTAAGGTTTGATGAGGAAAGAAATCAAATGAGGAGGTAAGCTGGCCCCAGGCGAAGCTAGGTGAGTCACAGTCATGGCGTTTCTTGTTTCTTACAGCCTCAGCCTCTGTGACTGTAGCTGGGCCACGAGAACAATTCTGAGATTACGTTTAATCTCAGATCCACCAGCAACTCATGCTGTGACACTGAAAAAGTCCTTCTCAAGAGTAAAACAACTCTTTTAGAAGCAGGAAATATAGTCTGTTACAAAATAGTTTAGAAGCAAATTTAAGCAACTACCAAAGAGTTTGTCTATGGAATAGATTCTACTGAAGATTAATAACACACGTGGAAAAATAGCTTGTCCTCCTTTTACTACAGGAAGTTCATGGACAACATCTCCATCTGCCTGGATCTGAGACAGCCACACGTTTGCTGCAAAATCTAGGATCTTCTTGCTTTTCGTATGTTGCATGGTCACCTGGAATTAGAAGAAGAAAATGACCAAATTGGGTGATCCCCAATTTCTCAAAGAATCTGCAATTTGAAATGGACCCCAGGGATTGCAAAAATTCACTGCACACTCTGACGACGGCGATAGTGGTGACGGTTGTTAGTAGTGGTAGTAGTAGGTTGGTGCAAAAGTACTTGCCATTTTGCCATTACTTTTAATGACAAAACCACAATTACTTTTGCACCAACTTACTAGTAGCAGTAGCATCAGTTGCTTATTAGGCAATTTTTATTTGCCACATATTACGCTAGGTGGCTTATTTTAATTATCTTTCAACCATAACCAATCAGACTGGTAAAATTATTTCAATCTTATAGATAATAAAATGGAGGCTTGAAGATTTGAAACAGACTCTAGCAGATTCAAAGCTCTCAATTTCACCTGTGGTAGTGATTTAAAAAAAAGCAATCTAAGAGAACTCCAAAGGAGATTTTGTGTTCACATTAGTCACCAAAGCATGCAATACATCAGAACTTGAAAAAAAAATTGAATGCCTTTTAAGTGTATTTCTAACATCTGTAGGCTCTAAATAAAGCCCTAGTTACCATATCCCAAATGCCTGAACCTTCCAACATGCAGGCAGCTGCCTTTCCCCTAAGCCCAGTGAATCTTCTACAGACCCCTCGTCAGCCTTCCCCTTTGGTAGCTGTTCCATACAAAGGCTCATTCCCTTCATTTTCACCTTCACATGCCAGCAGACTAGCAGAGGACTTCCAGAAGTAACTGCACTATTGTTTGCCTTGCCTCCTAACACAATAGATAAAAATGTCCTCATCCTTTTAAGATTCCAGCTAATTTTCTAAATAAGAAGTCCCGGTCCCTCCTCACTTTCTTTTACCTCCTGGCCTTAGCAGCAGGTGCCACCATTTCTTAAGTGGCTTATTCTTCCAGCTTGCTGCTGTTCTTGCTCTCCTCCAACCCTGCCTTTAGCCTGTTTAAAGAGATTAATTTAAAACAGAAATCTGATCATTTTGCACACTGCATACAACTTTTTTAACAGTCCTTCCTACAGTATAAAATCCCAAATCCTCAATACAATGAGCAGTTCATGGTCGGGTCATAATCTTGCTAGAAACTTCTCCCTCATGTGCTATGTTGTAGTTGGACTGATCTGTTCATGGTTCCTCACCTGGCCACATTGCCTCTCATGTCAGTTTTCACATACACTCGTAACTCTGCTTAGAACAGCTTTCATTCCGATTCATTACCATGATGAGTCTGCCCATCCTTCATAGCTTATACATAACCTCTTCCAAGAAGTGTTTTGTGAGCCCCAAATTTGGTTCAGCAAGCCTCCCCACTCATGATTTAGCAGCTAATATTTGACTCACTTGAGGGAAGGGACCATGTCCTACCCATGTCGATACTGCCTCAAGCTTTCACAAGGCAGTTCTTAGGTCGTTTTTTGAATGAATGATTAAATGAATAACTACATGAAACAGGTATTTGTCAGCACAGGTTACAGACTAACTCAGCGCACCTGATCATTAATGAGTGATGATTGTATCTTACTTGCTCCAGAAAAGAGGTCTTGAAAGGAACACCGGACGGCTAGAAAAACCATGACCAAAGTCTAGCTCTGGCATTTCCAACTGACATGAGAAATCATGTAACTACTTTGAATATCAGTTTTCTCATCTTTAAAATAGAAATAATGACTATCTCATAGGGTTACCCTGGATATTAAATGAGATTATATGTAATAAATGTGTAAAACCTTACATGAGCTATATACATACTTCCTATTAACATTAGCAACATAAACACACACACACACGCACACACATAGATTAATATTAAAAAGGTTAATATAATATATTCTACTGAACTTGGAAGTGTTCTCTTTGGATGATATCATTCTTTATGCAGACAGGGGCCACTGTCTCCATGGAGTTTGCATGTTTTCCCTAAGTCTGCATGAGTTTTCTCCAGGTCCTCCAGCTTCCTCCAACATCCCAAAGCTCTGCATGTTAGAGGAACTGGCGTGTCTACATGGTCCCAGTGTGAGAGAGTGTGGGGCTGTGTGTGAGTGAGTGCATGTGTGTGGGTGTGGGTGTGGGTGTGAGTGTGCCCTGCAATGGAATGATGGCATGGTCAGTTCCCACCCTTGCACCCTGAGCTGCTAGGACAGGCTCTGCCCACCCACAACACTGAACTGGCATAAGCAGGTTGAAAAATGAAGAAATGAATAAAAATGATTATCAAATAATAATTTGTAATGTCTATAATAATCATACAAATGTACAATAAACAATTAGAGGAAGAAGGGGCTCAGTCAGTTGCCATGTTTGTGACGGTTTTTGAACTATATGGTGGGCGAAGGTGGTCCTGACAATTCCCCTTTGCAAACATTTATTCCTTGATTTAACTTACCATAACTGCGGCTGCTATCACTCACTGATTCACCAAACATGGGCTAAAAACTTTCTTGTTTTCATCAATCATTATTAAATTTATGTATAGTTCACATTTATTTCAATAGTTAATATTTGAAGTGTTTTGGACTTAAGAAGTTTGGTGATGTTTTTGGGACCAGAAATATGCTCTGGAAATTTAACTCTTGTTATTAGCTGACAGGCATTGTAGGTAAAAAAAAAAAAANAAAAAAAAAAAAAAAGGAAAGAAAGAAATTTAACTCTTTTTTATATTGGTTAGCCTATGGTAAATTAGTTTCGTTATACCAAGTTTTGCTTGAAGTCATAGTTTCTGAGAACCTACAACAATGTTAAGTGATTACAAGGTCATACTACCTAAAACTTCAACAGGTTCTTCTTCTACATTAACCTCTGAATGTAAATTGGCAAGATGCCTCTGGTTTCTGAGGCCCCACCATCCCCTCAACCTTAGAAGAGCCCACTGATAAGAGAGAGCCTCATGGATTTGACTTAAGTGCAGTCCCACTAACACCACTGCAAAAGCCTTCATGGTAAGGGCCCTAAATGAGTTTCATTTACCTTCAAAGTCATGATGTCTCAAAACAGAAAAACAAAGAATCTAGGTAATCTCCAGTTGTGTTTGTTTTTATTTTCACAAAATAATTTTTTCAATTGTTAAATTAGTAAGAAGGACAAAATTCCAGGACAACCACGATGTTTAAGTCCAGTTTTATGATAGCTAATGGCAGGACTCAGTAGAAGTCATGTGACAAGTGAAACAAACCTGGGTTTGAATTACAAGACCTTGGTTTATGTCTTGGCACTGCTACTTACCAGGTGTATGGCCTTAACCATTAGCCACTGAAATAAATGTGAGCTATGCATACATTTAAGAAAGATTAATGAAAACAAGTATGAAAGTTTTTTACCTCATTTTTTGGTGGATCAGTGAGCAACAGCAGTCTTGTGATGTGAGTTAAATCAAAGATTAAATGTTTTCAAAGTAAAAATTGTCAGAACCACCTCCTCCCACCATGCAGTTCAAAAACAAACCATCACAAACATGGCAGCTCGCTGAGCAGTTTTATAAAATTTCCACAAGAGGATCTGTCATCTTCAGGCCCACAATTTGCAAAACTGGCATCATATCTCACCAAGTTGTAAAGTGCCTTATGTAAGATCAAAATGCCTTTGGAAAACAGTTTGTAAACTGTAAATGATTAGACATAGGAAGTTATTTCCCAAAGCAGAATTTTCTCAAGAATGGGTGGTGATACCTAGGAATAGTGTAAGAGGGCTTGATTTCAGAACATCTAATTTTCCAGTTAACAGTAAGAGAGTAATTTTTTGTGCCTAGAAGTAAAATCACTTCTTTCTAGATCCACATGCTAGCTATGTGATATGGAAATTGCCTAGTGCTCCAAACTTCAGTGTTCTCCATTGGGATAATGACAGTATCTACTTTGCTGTGGCATAAACATTAAAAGTGATCATGTATACCATGAGTGCTCAACACGTTTATTGTTATTAATAATAATTGTATCAAAATTAATCTCAGAGATTAGAGATCAGAATTCTTAACAATTATTTGGAATTGTTTGTTGTTCCTCACTCTTCAACATCCTCCTAAGAGACTGCACAAGAAAAAATTTAGCCACTCAATTGTCTATTACCAGAATGCAAAATTCTACTCCAATTCCCTGACTCCTACAGTACTTAGGAGACCTGACCACGACCTGCTGGGAAGACAACTAATGGCCTCCATTACCTCTCCTCCCCTTAGCAAATCTGAAGTATCTTCTCCTGCTTCCTGTCTCCTGGGCCCCTCCATAAATTCTCTATCCCATCAGTCAAGGAGTTCATAAACAAAAGGAAAAATGTCTAACTTTGAAAAAAGAATCCTCCAAAGCTTTGGAATTCCAAAGCTGTCCTCTGAGCCAGGTCACCCATGCATCCCTCCTCCCAAGGAAGCTCTCCAGCACTTCTAATCTCCTGGGTTCCTGTGCAATCCTTGCCTGCTTTCCCGAAAATGACTCGTATTCTGGTTCTTTGTACCTGAGAGGAGAACTTTTAAGAAAAAGAAGACCATTCCTCTTTAAACTGTAGGGACTGGCACTGTCCCAGCTCCTCTCGAAGGCTATATCTCTTCTTTCATGTCCTCCCCTGAGACCTTCCTCTAACGGTTCTTAGTGGCTGTCTTTAATGTCAACCTAGATAGCAATGGAGCGAGGATCAGGTCCAGCTGGGTCAGAGGGAGGGTCATCACTGTAACCGAAAGACTCAGGGTTTTGAGGGCAGAGTGAGCCAGCTGCCCTCTGTCCTTAGCCTCGCTCCACAACCTGACTAAATGTAATTAATAACCAACAACAATTGACACCCTCTGTATTTGCATTCTACCTTTTTATAAAACACCCTTCACCCATTTTATTTAATCCTAAACAAAATAAATAAAAATAATCTTATCTCTTCTTAGAGGAGAAATGACATAGAACCAGAGTCAACAAATACTTTCTGAGAGCTACCCATGTGGCCAGTTTTCTGCTGGACACTGGATGTAAGATAAACACCGGATATAAGACAAAGAATACATTAGGATGAGAAAGTTTGAGAAAAAAGTCCTTTCAGAAATCCTGCTCTGAAATATCATAAACCTTTGTTCTATAAAACAAAAAAAAAGCAATATTTCTACTCTCATTACAGATTCCATAAACACAAAGTTTTTTTCTGAAAAAATAAAGGCAAATAGTCACCAACACATTTGTTGGACACAAACAGTACTCTATAAGATCTGGTACTGAGGATGGTGGATGGGGCACTCATGTCAGTCATTAGCATATTCTATGCATAGCCAGAAATATGAAAATGTAAGAAGGTTTAAATATATTCACAGAGAATGCTTTAAGTGTTCTTGCAAACAAGACACAAAGTCAAAGCTTGACTCTAAGTGTCCTTATTTCTCATCCTGTGCCTTGTGATAACACCCTATTTGTTACAAGGACTGTACAAGGGGACCAACCATGGTATTTACAACTGACTGAGGGACTATCAAATACATGAATTTATCTTTGGTTCAAATAAGCTGGTACAACTTTGAGAATGTTTCTATAAACTACTGGAGTCTTTTGAGATTAAACATTTGCCTGGAGATTTTGTGAGAAGAAGCTGGTGCTTCCTGCTGTTCACTGAACTAGAAAATCCTCAAAAACAAACTATTTTTCTTACTGTATTTCAGAACTCGATCTTTCCTTTATGTGGTTCTTTCTAGAACCCTGACATAAAGAAGTAACTGGAAATGAAAAGGAACTAGAAATATTTATGAGATACTTTAAAACTTAAAAAAAAAAGAAAAGCCATTTTTTACCTAATTTAGTTAATCTCAGGACAGCCTGGGGGCTCATATCAAGTAGGTCACCATATCATATAAAGCAGCAGTAGGTTAAAATAATAACAAATTCACCAAAACCTATGACCCACTTCAACTCAAAGGCTTAGAAGAATCAAAAAGTTTCGAGAGAATTCCTATCCTACTTGAATCTATTTATCCAGTTAATGCATAGCAAATATGTGCTGCAGAAGCAGTCCAGACATTGGAGATAACATCAGGCCATGGGTCAAGAGAAGGGGCGCTGGCCTTATCTCACTGCTAACTCTCTGTAAATGGGCCAAACCTCCAAGACTCTACAGGCTGTATATTTGAGACAAGGTCTCACTCTGTCACCCAGGCTGGAGTGCCATTGTGCAATCTCAGCTTAGTTCAGCACATTCAGCTAATATTTTAATTTCTGTAGAGACAAGGATCTTCCCATGTTGCCCAGGCTGGTCTTGAACTCCTGGGCTCAAGAGAACCTCCAGACTTGGCCTCCCAAAGTGCTGGGATTACAGGTGTGAACCACTGCACCCAGTCGTATTTCATATATTATAAATATTTGTTATATAACAAAATGTGTTTCATTTATTCATTCATTCCACAAATATTTATCTAACATCTACTACATGACAGGCAATACTCTAGGAGTTGGGATTATAACACTGAATAATATAAAGTTCCTGTTCTTAAGTCACTCACTTTCCAGTGGAGGTCAGACAATAAACAAATATAAAATATCAGATAAGGGATGTGTTATAAAGAAAATAACTGATGTGATCAAGAGCAAATGCAGGCTCCCTTTAGATTGTGTAGCAAAGAACCTCTAAAGCAGGAGAAGACCAGTGTGGCTTCCACCACATGAGAAGGGGCAGAGAAAGACGTGGGCAGGGGACAGATTAAATGAGGGGACATGATCTGACTGATGTTTATAAGAGATCACTGTGGCTGCTCTTTGAAATCTGGATACTGGGGTGTTGGGGGAGCTGGAAGACTATCATAAGAGACATATAGAGCAGAGAGAAGAGAAAAAATGGCAACTTGGAGTAAAGTGATGGTAATAAGATGGAGAAAAATAGACAAAATTGAGGTATGTTTCAGCAATAGAGTCAGCAGGGGATTCCTGAGGGATTGGATTTTGAAGGGAAGGGAAATAAAACAAGCTAGAAAAATTCGTAGGGTTCTGGCTTCTATACCTAGGTGGACAGTGACACTGTCTATTCAGACAAACAAGACTGAAGGGGAAGCATATTGGATGAGGGAATCAAAAAGGTCTGATTAAGTTTTATTTTTTTTTTACTTGATATTCACAACTTGTGAGATACCAAGTACTGCTGAGCTCTATTTTACAAGAAAAACCTAGACAAAAAGTGATTTTTAACTTTCTAGAAATTAAATATCTTTCAAGTCTTTTGACTTCAACTCTAAAGTTACCTCAATTTGAAAGAGTCAAAGTCAATTTCAGAGAAGAAAAAAATAGAAAGCCTAAGATTCAAAAACAATTATTAGTTTTATTTAACAGCATTTGCTAAAATGTGTTCTTATCATTCTTTTTTTCAATATTCAAAGTTAATTACTATCTATCTACATTCAGTTATAGCCATCTTGTTTTGGGTCCAAGCTACCCATTACCTGAAATCAGTATGGTGACTTGGATTAATATTCTATAATAGTATTTTGGATGCTAGACTGCACAGTTGGTTAATGTGTATTAATATGACTCAAATAGCAAGTCAGACCTTCACAAAGGCCTCTAAAGCATGACAAGGAAAAAAATGTTTAAGACTCTGAATGACATCACAAGACCCAGCACTAAATCAAAAGCCCCAAAGTGCCAGAGTATCATGAAATGGGCAGGTGTTCCCTGATCAAAATGCTATGTCAGAAACTAGGTTTTCACCCACTGTTACTTGGGACACTAGGATTAATTTCCACAAACACTAGTTTAGAAACAACAGCTTCTCCCAAACAATAACATTCCATAAGTGCTTGCATTGTTCATCATAAGATGAATAGCTATTGGCTATAAATAGTTGATCATCAATGGGGGAACCCTCATGGCATATGTCCTTATAATGACAGACTTTCAGATTTTCCAAGTCCACAGAAGGCAGCCTTTGGTCATTGTAAAACCTATCATTTTCTTTTTTGGAAATAGTATTTTCTTTTGGCTTTCAGACTGAAGCATCATCTAGTATTATTCTATCAATACTAAAAATATCCAAAGCCTTGACTTTTGCTTTAGCTCTGATACAGAACTGCCAAATCTGAGTACTATGAGTTGATATGATTGAGAAAAAGTACACTGATATTAATCTTCAAAGCCAAACTTTATGTTGGGATAGATGAGAAAGAGAAAAAGGGTCAATTTCCAAAACCATTTGTTCACTGAAACATATATTAATTTTCCTTGAAAATAAGCAAATAAACAAAATGTTTTTTAAAAAAAAGGAAAAGGACACAGCAGTGCCTTATCACATAAAATATTCAGCATTTGTTTTCATTTCCTAAATGAATAGGAACAATTTTAGGAATGACTTCAATAGAAACTAAAGTTCATTTGCTAAGCTCCCCCTGCTGATTTACAACAGCAAATATTAGTTGTTTCACAAGAGAACATTACTATAAAAACTCATTCTCATTTCTTAGAAACTTAAAATTCCTGGATTACTTTTAAAAATTTCAACAATGTGGTTAAATACATATCCTAAAAATAGCTGACTGGAACAGACATATGGTGGTACTTACAATGCCTGAATTAACATGTTAGAATTCAGTAATGAGAACATAACATCTAGGTCAGGTTACCCAATCTTTCTGCTCAGAACTTGAAAAAAGGGAGAAATCAATTTAGTTCTCACCATAAATCTTTTGGAAGACAGATGTAGAGAGAGTGTGTGCCATTTTCACTGGGACAATTACAATGACAACTTTATGGATAACTAAGCCCAATCTGGTTTATAGGCAGGTTAATTGTGGAATGTGTTCTTTAAAGACAAGAACTGCATCTTGGTCATGTTGGCATGTTCAAATGACCAACAGAACTCTTCCAACTCTTACCAACTCTTCTAGTAATACTTGATAAAATACTTTGAATACGAGTACAATTGCTTTCCGAATATGAGTACAATTGTATACTTTTATATATCTGTGTTATTGTTTATTTTAGCACCGAAGTCCAAGGAGAAGCTTGCGCTCCCTCCCACCCTGACAAACTGAAATCTATATATTTTAAAATTGCCTTGGTCCTAACCTGTCCTAAAATATAAAGTTAATTTGATTAGCATAGTCCATATAATATAAGAAAAGGGAAATACTGATAAGGAGGACTATACAAAAGACATAAAGGTTTCTGAATTGTGCCACTGAGCAAATGCATGGGGAGGAATAAAATTTTGTACTGTATAGCAATAAACTCCCATGAAATAACAAGAGAAGAAATAATGACTGGAGTTTAATTACCAGGCAGAAGGTGGTAGTCATCTATACAGAATTTTTTCCATAAGCTTGAATAGGTGTAAGAGATGGTAATAAAATGTCTGTAGGTCTATGTATTTATCAAGTGACTCTACCTAAACAAAGTCAAACAGCTTGTGTCTGACAAATTCCAGTCTATGCAAAGATCATTCAAACACAAGGAAACTATTTCAGCTTTGCAAATAGATACTTTGCCTCTCATTGGGGAACAAATTATTTTACATATTTAGGATGCAACATATCATAACCGTCCCTTCAGGGCTCTCTGACACATGTCCCCCACTATGCACTCAGAGGCATCACCTAGGCTCCTTAGGGAGCTCCCTTGCCCTCTTCTTTTGAGTATAGACCTGCACTCTGGCTTCTGGGCATATTCCTGCTGGAGGGGACTTCCTCCACATGCAACCTTGTCACAACATCACCTAATAAAATATGTGTGCTACTGCCTCTGCACCATGGTCATATCTTTTTCCTAAATCAAACCCCAAATGCCTCAAACCCCTACAGTAATGCACAGTATTCCTTTCATAGAATGTTAATAGATTTTACCTGAAAAATATGACTCCATGGTGAATTTAGTTTTAGAAATGCTGTTAAACAGACTTCCTTACCACAGGGCATCCCAGAGCCTTTGCTATATTTATTTGCATTGTGACTCTCCAAGAGACGAATGAAAAATTCAGTGTTTCCAAAACTCATGTGGGAAACTCAGCATTTCCCAAATTGGAAACATTTACTGGGGAGCATATTGGGAAAGCAGGGGCATGGGCTTTTCACATCAGGGGAAGTGGCCTCAGAGCTGAAGTGAGAGGGCATTAGCGAGGAAAGTAACTTCTCTGAATGGCTCACATAAATACTGGTGTCCAAACACCATTCTCCACTAAATTAAACCAGGACTCCTCAAGAAATAGGTAATTCCAGGGCTTAGGAAAAGAAAATGCTAGGTAAGCCTGAAACATCTTCTCAAATCAGAAAGTAAAGACGTCCTCATAGAATAGACAGTGACACAGAGGCTTACAGGACAAAATGAAGGATGATTTCAGCATCAAAGCAAATTATGTTTACAAAAGATTAACCCATCAAATAAAATAAGAATCTGCAAGTACACACTGGCATAAATAAATAAATGAAATTTTGAAATGGGGAGAAGGAAAAAGTTCTACCTTGTAGTAGAATGCCAATTAATAGAGAAATAACAATAGAATATAAACATCACCATTTGGCAACCATCACAGTAATAACTGATTAAGGCAAGAATCATCAATGAATCCTAAAATTAGTGGGTAAAAATTTTATGGTGAATAAGATATTTACATAACCGAAGAATAAAAGGATATCATGTCAGTAAATATTTCTCAAATGCTTAAAACACACACATACATACATACATATATATTTTTTAACAAGGAATGGTAAACTAGATGAAATGCAACCTTAACAACTGGGAATCTGGGTGAAATTAGAGTTCTTTGTTCCATTCTTGTAATTTTTAAAGTAGATTTGAAATCACTTCACAATAAAAAGTAAAGTAAGCTACAGGAAAAGTCCCTTCTCTTACATTGCTTTGGTAATTACAGTTCGAGTTGTTCAATTTGATCAATTAATGAATGTTCTACCCACTTTACTCTTCACAGAAGCCTTTACCACTGACCAGAGGAATGAATGACCCCTCCCTTGGTTCCCAGGACTGAGTGCTTCTTTCTCGGACGGCTTCTGCGAGAGATGTTTTTTCCTCCAGTTGAAGAATCACCAAGTAGTGATGTTGCTATATCTCTCAACCACTTTTCTCACTCACAGGTCCCAGAGAAAGCACAAGCCACGCTATTGACTATAGGCCCACTTAATTCATTGTTAAGTTTCTTCTAAAACATTCTGACTCGCCTTTCCCAGTAATTCACAGGCACAGAGCTTGTGATTTTACTACACTTTGCAGGTTCCATGGTTTTTGCATCTTCTGAAAAGGTCACCGCTTTTCTCTACTTCAAATTCTTTCAATGCTTCTAAATAGAAACTTTAAAGTCACCAAATGGTTTCCTCACATTCTCCATATCAACTAGCATAATTCAGGGCATATATTAGGTGCTAAGCAGATATTTCTTGACTTACTGACTGGAACAAATTTACCTGTTCCTGTATGATTAGAAAACATTTCACTATATAGACATGTGCTAAGAAATACTACAATAAGCATTTCAGCAAAATTAACATTTTTCTCAATTGCTTTAATTATATAACCAAAAATATAATAATAAAAATCACAGATAAAATTAAGAAACACTTAAAAAGAAAGAAATATTTTGCTAGATTCTATCAGTGGTATTCCAAATTTGAAACCTCAAGCATTTTGGAATAACATATCATGTACTGTAAAGGAACCAGTGACAGATACAGTATTTAAAGCCAGAAAGCAAAGATGTTCTATGATTGAAACCATTTCATCTGATTCCACTATAATCTAGTGCTACCATACCGAAATCTCAAGTCCTTTTACAGTTTAATTATCATCTATTTTTGAAAATAAACTTAAGGCCCAATGATAGTGCTTAAGATCTCAGTCTCTGGAGTCCACCATACAGTAAGACCATTTACCGAGGAGCCTCAGGCGAATTACTTAACTTTATCTAACCTCAGTTTTCTCATGTGTATAATAGGATATTAATGATACCTAAATCAAAGAGTTGCTATTAGGTAGAAATACAGTGGTATTTGTAAAGTAGGTGGCATATGTTAATCACTTCCATTTACTGAGGAACCTCAGGCAAATTACTTAACTTTATGGAGCCTCAATTTTCTTATATATAAAGTATTAACGTTACCTAAATCAAAGAGCTGCTGTTAGGCAGAAATACAGTGATATTTGTAAGGTAGGTGGCAAATGTTAAGTGCTCAGAAAATACTCATTATTATTATTATTGTTATTACTGCCATGATTAAATAAAAAATAAAAATAAAAAACCAGGATCCCAAAGTGCATACACAGCATGATTCAATTTCACTAAAAGAGCAAAGTACATATAAACATATATATGTGTGTGTGTGTATGTGTGTGTGTGTGTGTGTCTGTGTATTTATGTGTATATATTTAAGGTATTTATTTATACATATGTTTTTATATATATTCACATGTGGTTTCATAATGGAGATACTTTCCAAGAAATGCACTGTTAGGCAATTTCATTATTGTGTAAACATCACAGAGTGCACTTATACAAACCTAGATGGAATAGCCTACTACACACATAGGCTATATGGTATAGCTTATTGCTCACAGGCTACACACCTGTACAGCATGTTACTGTACTACAAACAATTGTAAAACAATGGTAAATATTTACATATCTAAACATATTACATATAGAAAAGGTAAAGTAAAAATATAGCATAAAAGATTAAAAACAGTACACTTGTATAGGGCATTTGCCATGAATGGAGCCTGCAGGATAGAAGTTGCTCTGGGTGAGTGAGTGAGTGAGTGGTGAGCGAATGTGAAGGCCTAGGACATTACTGTGCACTGTAGATTTCATTAACACTGCATACTTACACTACACTAAATTCATAAAAAATATTTTTCCTTCTTCCATAATAAACATTTAATTTTTAAAAATCTTCTGACTCTTTTGTAATAACACTTAGCTTAAAACACAAACACACTGTATAGTCATACAAAAATATTTTCTTTCTTTATATCCTTATTCCATAAGCTTTTTTTTTACTTTATTTTTTTTAACTTTAAACTTTCTTGCTAAAAATGAAGGCATAAACATACATATTCGTCTAGGCCTGCACAGTGTCAGAATCACCTATGTTACTGCCTCACACCTCCACATCTTGTCCCATTGGAAGATATTCAAGGGAACAACACACATGAAGCTGTCATCTCCTATGATAACCATGCTTTCTTCTGGAATACTTCCTGAAAGCCTGCCTGAGGCTTTTTTACAGTTAACTTTTTGTTAATAAGTAGAATGAGTACACTCTAAGTGATTAAAGTATATGGTATTATATATATATATATGACATCTCAGTAACACAGTTGCTTATATTGGCAAGTATTATGTACTATACATAATAGAATGCGCTATATTGTTATACAACTGGCAGCACAGTAGGTTTGTTTACATCTGCATCACCACAAACACATGAGTAATTCATTACACTAGGACATTACAACAGCTATGACATCACTAGGTAGTAGGAATTTTTCAGCTGTATTAACAATCTTATGGGACCACCACTGTATACACAGTCCATTGTTAATCAAAACATCACTATGTGGCACATGGCTATATTTACATTGATATTTACACGTGTGTGCATGTGTGTGTGTGTGTGTATCTATATCCATACCGAGAGAGACAAAGTACATGAGCCTGCAAGGAACCATGAAAGAGATTCATAGAAAAAAGATTTGAAAAAAAAAAAATGCACCACCAGAGTGGTCATCTAATGATCAATGAATAACAACTCATTTTTATTCTTACACTTCACTATATTCTTCAGATTTCTTCTATGAACACATATTATCTTTGCAAATATAACCATAAATATGCTATTAAAAAAATCTTTCACAAGAATGAACCATATTTGTTTACAGTGTTATGTCCACAAATATTTTGTTCACATTATTTACAATACAGATAGTCCTCAACTTACCATGGTTCAACTTACAATTTCTCGAGGTTATGATGGGTTTGTTGGGAAGTAACTCATCATAAGTCAGAGAGCTCTGTATGACCTTACAGTTTCTATTGAATAGGTGTCACTTTCACGCCATTATAAAGTCGAAAAATCTTAAGTCAAACCATAGTAAGTAGGGAACCATCTGCTGTCTCACTGGCATTAAATTCATTTTTGACTTAGGATATTTTTTATTTACCATGGGTTTACAGAGACATAACCCCACTGGAAGTCAAGGGGCATCTGTAATTAGGAAAATATCATTTTCACTGCTTTGCATAGTCTGCTTGCTTCTTTCCATCAGAGTAAATAACTGTGAAGAACAAAATAAGAAACATGACTACCTTCTGCAAGTTCCAATCGGGTTGCCCACTGGTTCCATCATGTCCTATCCTTATCTTATATATGTTTCCAATGCTTCTTAATTCAACCTGAATGAAATGCAAAAAAGAAAAAAAATCAGAACGTTTTAAATTAAGCACATTTAAAAATTATTTTCTTTACACTAAATGAATTTTTTGTTCGTAATAGTTAAAAAGCTCTCAGGAAATCTTTCAAAGTCTAGAAATGAAGTGCCCTCAAGAAGCTATCAGTAAACCTCACAGACACAGAGCATGAGATGGAAATATCATGAGACTTGACTAAAAATATGCAGACGGAGTCAATGGCAGAACAGGATGAAGAACACACATATGCTCAGTTCTCCAACTACCACACACTTCTCACTGGAAGCCAACACTTTCTGAGTTCCAATGACAGAAAGATGGGCTTGTATTTTAAGAAGTTAAAAAAAAAATTCACCAAAGAAATGCTAAATATGGTGACTTCTACAAGCTTCAGGAAAGTGTGAGTCTAGAACTTCCTTGCACTCTGAAAATCCCCTCTTCGTTGATACTTAGGGTAAGATACAGATGTTCTAAGTCCAAGGAAGAGAAGCACACCCGCCCATAGAATATGGATACTGATTTAGTTTTTGACATGACCCAAGAGTATGTGTCAATCCAGCTAGCATTGTGGAGAACTGGCTTTGGAATCACTTTGAGCTTAACTGGAAGCCTGGCTGTTGGAAACTGAGTAAAATATAGTTTTTACATCTCTTGTCCTCAATTTCTTTATCTGTTGATTTGTTATAATGCTTATTTCATAAAACTTTCAGTTCAACTAAATAAATGTGTATTAAAACAATAAGCAATGTGCAAGGCCCACAGGTAAGTGAAGATGAAAATGATGGCACAATCTCTAACTTGGAGAAATATACAGTCTAGCAAGGGAGATAGATTTGTAGGCAGATATTTTCAGTATAATAAAATATGTCCAGGACACTGAACCTTGAAGATTTTTTAAAAATGTAATATACCACTTTATTACTTAATGGCTTAAGTAATAGCCATTGTCATTTCTACGACAGGTAGCAATCTACCTCTGCAGACTAGAGATATAAATAGGCAGGCACTTGGATATTATGTCTGACTTACACCACTGCCTATCTATAGAATAGACCCTGAAAGGGCTGGGACAATCAGGTGACCCAGAAACCATCAGAACTCCTCTTTCATACCCAGTTCCCATGCTTAGAATTATCCTTTTTAAGTGCCCACCACCACCTTCCCCCACAGACTGCAGCAGCTAGAACAGCCCTGGGCCTGTCTGAATACCAGGTCAAGAGAAATTATGCTGGTGTCAACTGTGAAGAAGAAAAATAAGGCTGTTAATCCCCAACAGCCAATTTCCCCCCACTCCTTTATTCCCAGAGCTGGTTTCAGTGGCAGAACTCAGAGGCTAGCTCTTCCTCCCAGAGAAAGCAGGAAGTTATCCTCCAGCTTGAGGCTAGTTTGTCTCTAAAAGGTAAACCACACACTTTAAATATCCTTTCATTGTCCCAAGAATCTATTACCACTTAAGTGTAAACTTCCTTTCTTCACAATCTAAGCGAAAACAATCAAGGGATATCTGAGCAGTCTGGTTACCAAGTATATGTGACTTGACACCTATCTGCCTGTTACTGCAGAAGAGCTGAACTAGCTGCCACTCAGTTCTGTGCCAGCCAGGGGGTAAGACTTGACATGCATAGTACCTTCCAATCTACACAGTCGCCCTGTGAAGGGTAAGGCTCTTTTAAGCATCTACTTTAAAATATAAAGAAACTCAAAGAGGTTCAGTAATTTGTCTAACAATACACAGCTGGATAAACAGAAAGTTCCAAAAGCAAAATTTGAACCCAAGTTGAACAAAAATTTCCTACATTGTCCTCAAAAATGGCTATATGCTCACTTCAGGACTGGAAAGAAGAAAAAGAGAATGAAAGACAAGCTTAGAAGTGGCAAATGATGCCAGTGAAAAGGAACAAGGGAATCAATGCCCACAGAGGAGAGACAGAGAGAGACAGAGAGCATGGGAACAAGTCAATTCATCCTAATTTAGGATTCTCGAACTATCATAAGGCCCCAATTCCAGTGCCCATTAACCCCCAGACCAGTGCTTCTCAAACTTTCGTGCACACACACATTACCTGGGGATCTTCTTAAAATGCAGATTCTGATCCAGTAGGTCTGGGATGGGAACCAAAATTCTGCTTGTCTAACAAGCTCCCAGGTAATACCCATCCTGCTGGTCTGGAGTCCACAAGACTCTACACTCCTGGGGGCTTCCATATGTAGCTCCAATCTCCACCACTGAGGTAATAATTTGGAGCTATTCACACTTCACAGTAAATGACAGAGGCTGGTAGAAAACATATCCTGAGCCGTCTACCAGCAGAGGGAGAGTCCTTTGTGCCTGTTATCTGTCATCTGTAGAGCACTTCCCATGTACCAGGTGCAGTGCATGGCACACACCTTCCCAGGCATTCTTTAAACTTCACAGCAAGGCTTTTAAGTGAGTATTATTACCCACCTTGTACTAACTGGGAAACTGAGGATTAGTAAGGGTAATCAGTCTATTTAAAATCACAGAACCAGTGAGAGGGTGATTGGAGCCTGATCTCTATGACTCCAAGGCTTCTGTTCTTAACCAGTTTATGACTTCCTTTATGTCTATAGGGCTCCTTTTTAATTTATATACATTTTCTCTTTTTGTCATCAGACTATCTTGAAATTTAGAAAGAACAAAAATTATTATGTATATTCTATACATAAAGATAATGCTGGCCTGGAGAAATTGAGTGGCATATTCAAAGTCACATAGCTAACATCTGGGAAGCAAGGACTCCAATACTGCTCACCTGATTTGCAGTCTACTCCTATATCCAGGATTCTCGACCTTGGTTGCACTTTAGAATCACTTGGGGAGCATCTAAAAACCCCAATACTGAGACTGTACCTCAGACAAATTAAACTAGAATTTCTGGAGGTGGAATCAAGCATCAGTAGTTTTTAAAGCTCCCAGGTAATTCCAATGTGCAATCAAGACTGAGAATCTATACCATCCATTCCAAGATTTGACCCTAAGTAAATTTTTCAGAAAAACATTGATAGGATTTATCAGTATGTAAATACATATACCACAAGGTATATTATGGGAAAATTTGACTTTTGTGGGGTGACTTAGGGATCTAACCATACATACATTCTGAATTCTGAATTCTAAACAATCATCTTCAAATAATCTTTTGAAATATATATTTGTATAAGGTATGACTGTGGATGGAGCCAAAGTGCTCCTCACAACTGCAGACAACTGCTTTTCTTCAATGAAAATTAATTTTAATGATTACAAAAATAGAATTACAGGCTCAAGTCTCAAAATCTAGAAACCATTTCGGTATTAGTGACTGCCAGGTACTGTAGCCCCAAATAGCCTTGGCTTCCTGGCGACATGAGTTGTCCTCAATCATTCCCTATTCTCTAGACAGCCTTAGGATGCAAAAGGAATACCTTCCAGAGAAAGTGACTGCTGTTTAACAGTACACCAAAGAGCCACACAGATTTCACAGGCAGTGGGGGTGGAAGGGTGGATTAGTGAAGTGGAATGTAATTGTCCTAATTGAAACTTGGGCAAAGCTCTGAGGAACTAGGAGAGGCAATCAGCCACATGCAAACTGAAGCAGCCCAGTGTTCTCTGGCTCTAAGAAGTAAAGGAGAGAGAAATTAGAATGGGCATGGGCAGAGCTTAAAATCATGGCCTGTGAAGATGCCAAGAAAATGATTTCATTGTCAAAACTTTTTTAATTAAAAAGATAAAAAATAATTTTATAAAAAGAAAATAACTTCACACCTGTATAGCTCAGCTGAGCAACATCTAAAAGTATATGCAAGTATGGTATATAAAAGAAGTGTTTTCATTATCAGAAGAAACTCTATCTGGCTTATAAGCTGGTTATAAATTGAGTGGAGGTTGACAGTTTATAGCACCAGTTTCAAACCCATGGCCTAAAATAACCTCTCTTTAAAGACAGCAATTTTTTCTACAACTTTCCTTGCTTGAATAAGGTATGTGAGCAAAAATATTTCCTTTGATTGCTACAATAGGCATTATTAACTTACAGGCATTCTAAAAGACCAGAGGTTCATTTCATATAGGAGAGACAGACAGACCATACAGATTCACACACACACACACACACACACACACACACACACACACACAACACTTTTACATTACAGAACTGCCTTTGAAATGTTCACAGGAAAATATTACTGCCAGTGTTGTTTACCTGAAATTCATCCTCCTGTCCTGGAAGGAAGAGCTGCTCTGAGCTGTCCTTTCGAAGACTTATTGGCCCAGTGACTCCTTCATCTCCATACACCCAGAGCGTGACATTGGCTTGAGTTCCTGTATTTCCCGTCAGCACTAACACCTTCCATTCATCTTCTGACAGAAGAGTCTCACTATTTTGGATATGTCTGACTTCTTCTATGGGGGAAAAAAACATTAGTGGCAAATCAGATACATCAGGCTGACAGAATCCTTTGTCACACTGGAGCCAAAGGACATGAAAACTGGGCAGGGTAGGGTGAGGTGGGCAGGAGGCACTGCACTGTGAGGACTCCAGGGAGTTGATTCGTGCTTGTCTCCTCACAGCAAGGTTCTGGTCAACTGACACTCAGCCACTGAAGTCACCTGGATTCAAACAATAAACATCTGATGTACCTGGCAGCCTTTCACTTATCCTCAATGCTATAGCACAGGAGGGCAAACTGGAGTTTCTGTTCTATGTCCACAGATTTTTCATAGAGCTGCCTGCTGGACTTACATATTTTACATAGTGCTACCATATAAAGTAACAAAAAAGGGGGACTTAAAACATATTTTCAAATAAGATAGATAAGTGGCAAACTGAGGGCAGAAAAAAAATTTTCTGAAATATTTCTGAAAAAAAATACCTTATTGGAGTGGTCAATGGAAAGGATTTGGATATAAAGAGAGAATTTTCACACATACAAATGGTTCCTGAGGTGCTCAGAGCAGTTGTCCATGAGAGCAGGGCTGCACAGCACTTATGTTTCACCAGGTATCCTCTAGCAACCAGCAGTGCCCAGCCACTCCTGTTTGTAAAGAATGCCATGACACCCCAAGCTAGAACGATTATCTTCTTCACACTCCCTTTTGCCTGTGGTCTCATCTGAGGAGATACTGGGCCATGCAGTGCTGAGGGGATCTGCCATGCTACTCTGTACTGGTTGTCTGAAAGTATCCCAATAACTGCACTTTTATTTTTTATTTATTTATTTATTTATTTATTTTTGAGACAGAGTCTCTCTCTGTTGCCAGGTGCCAGGCTGGAGCGCAGTGGCCCAATCTCGGCTCACTGCAACCTCCCCCTGCCAGGTTAAAGCAATTCTCCGGTCTCAGCCCCCTGAGTAGCTGGGACTACAGGCACACACCACCATGCCCAGCTAATTTTTGTATTTTTAGTTGAGATGGGGTTTCCCCATGTTGGCAGGATGGTCTCGATCTCTTGACCTCATGATCCACCCGCCTCATCCTTCCAAAGTGCTGGGATTACAGGTGTGAGCCACTGCGCCTGGCCTGCACTTTTATTCTTAGTTGATATTTCCACTTTGAAATCTTATACATCCAAGATGATGAGGTAAAAGTTCTTCATGTCAAATGGTTAAATGGTAGCCAGAGCTCTTCTCCTTCCTTTAATTCTGTAGTTTGAAACTATAGGCAGGCCTAGGCAGCACTTAGGATCTTACCAACAATGATGACAAGTCCAGCAAGTAAGAAACCATTCCTGCTAAGCTACAATGAACTAACTTTAAAATAAAACTATGCAAAAAATATATAAAAGAAAACAAGTGCTATGAAAGAACTGGCATTCATTTTAAACGTTATTTTCTCTAGAATGTGCTGGGTAATCTCTGTCTGTGGGGGTGACTGAACAATTTAATTATTTTTAAGCTTCTATCACATGGAGGGATCTATGTTGCATGTTTCATATACATTTCTCATTCAATCCTCATTCCAAACTCGTAAGGTGTGTCAAATTATGATGCCCATTTTAAGAAGAGGAAAGAAGCAGAGAAGTTAAATGATATGCCCAAGTCACATATTAAGTAAACTATGGAATGTTTAGCTGCAAAGCACCTGCACTTGAACAAGCTTGGTGGGCATTCTGTGTTCACCTAAACATAATTCACCAGGATTGCAGCAGTGCTGCTAGCTAGCATCTGAGGTTTTCTTCTGCACTGCACACTATCCTAAGCACTTAACATTCATTATCATGTCACTTTCACTCAACCCTCATACTACTCCTATGAAGCACTGTCCCCAAAAAAGCAGATAGACAAACTGGGACTCAGAAGTGAAGTGACCTGCCCAGAGTTACACAGGAAGTAACAAAGAACTAAACTTCACACTCACTCAGAGCAAGTTGTGAATCCCATGCCATTTACGTCAGAAGTAGCTGACCTGGGAATGATCACAAAAAAATGATCCAACAAAATTTTATGACATGGTCTAATTTTCAAAACTCAATGTTACATGTAAACATTTGGCCACTGTGCCTGACATTTCTAGTCAAACATACTTGGAATTTCCTCAGGCCTCAGGTAAGTGCATTTCTAGATCTCTACTGACAAAGACTCCACAGCACATCCTCATGGATGAGTTCCAGAGAGAAATTGGTGATCCTAGGTCAATGGCAGACATTTTAGGATGCCTATCATTCACTTACTTACTATCTAGTGGATATCTCAGTCAGCTAAAATAATCACTTTTACTTAATTCAAGAAAACTTTAGTTCCCATTATTTACTGGGCACTGTGTTAGGCTCATTGCTCTCATAATAACTAATGAAAAGTTTGAAGGATAAATAATAAGAGTCTCACCCTGGGTTACATGCTATCCCACGGCAGAAACAGACATATAAATATCTGGATTTCAAACATTCAAATACCTTCATGGAAAAGTACTGCAAAGTTCAGGTGTAGCAGAGGGCAGGAAGTAAGTAATTGAGGAGTGGGCAGAAAAGGCTTCACAGAGGGAACCTCAGTGCTGGGTGTAGGAAGATGGCTCAGAATTTTGCAGAAAGACAGGAAGAGAATTCTAGACAGAGGGGACAGCATTCCCAGCATGTACGCAGCTTGAAGCAGCAGGCATGCTGGAAGAATTGCAGGTGCCAATGTACAATTGAACATAAGATATTATGTGTGAAGAGGAGAGACGGGAATGTGAGGATCATGGAAGGCACTGGCCAAGCTGGAAGGGAGTTGGCATTTCCTTTTGCAGGCAACAGAGAGCCAGTCACAATTTTTAAGTATGGTGGTAGTATGAGCTGAGTATTAGAAAGATAGGTCTGAAACAGGGTGAACTGTAGCAAGGGGAGACTGAGGTGGGGAGGCCAGTGAACAAACAATAGACACTGAACAGTGAACAAACATACAAAGAAACAAACTCTAAAATGGGATCAAGAGACCACGGTTATTTAGTCTGAATTTTTTTCCATGTCCATGCATGAATGAACACCTATGTATGCATGTATGTGTTTAGCTTGTTTGTTTGGTTTAATCTGCAAATGAGTTGATGGTCTCTGAGGCCCCTTATTCCTGCAGTAACATTTTCTTGCATCATTTGCACAAAAATAATACATTGTCAGGGTATAATTGTATTATAAAAATTGACAGCTAAATATGATATAATCTGTAATACAGAATGAAGTATTAAAGTTTGTACTGTTATCAATTAAATATGAATACCATGTAATACCATGATCTTTTGGAAATGAACCAAAGTCCATTAGTCTCAGACTATAAATTTCTGCTGAGAACTGAGAACCATAAAAGCAGTTGCTTTTGTTGACCAGAAGTTTAAAATACTCTAAGCTAGGAGAATATTTAATGGGGACCCTGGATTAGTCAATAGACTCCTTATGATCACCCTGAATAACATCCATGGTACCTAAAATGTATTGAGATGACTCAAAAACTTCCTCTGTGGGGTGACTGAACAATTCAATTAAACACCAATCAGGTTGACTCAGACCGAAAAAAAAAACAAAAATTGCTAATCTACCTGTGTGCTGCTGCTGGTCCACTGAAGCTCTAGTGGAAAAAATAAATTATTCATAGAAATAAATAACAAATTGGCTGATTCTAATAGTTCATGGGTTGATTAAAGTTAAGGTCAGAATAAAGCATGAATGACTATCAGAATGTGACCATAAAAGGGCAGCTTGTATAGCCTCTGTATGCTATTCCAAGATAGTATTTGAGAAAGCTGATTAATTCTAACATGTCTTTGAAACCAACTGAAAACAAAAGTTTCTTAATATTTGATAAGGCAATATCAGAAAAAATGGTCACTTTTAAACCCTAATTTCAAAACATATAATCTAGAAAAAAAGACAGTTAAAGCATTCCCCTATAGTTATTTTACAATGAAAGAAACTACTTCTATGAAATTAACATAGTCTTGTTTTATTCATAAATTGTCAGTTTCTCAATGAAGGTATACAAAGCACAGGAAGCACAAAGCTGGTAGAGATAACACAGCAAACAGGGTCAAATAATCAAAGGCATCCTAACATGTCTGCACATTGGATTAATACCAAGAAGATAAAAACTAACCAGTATCAAGGCAAAGGTCTGTGTCTTTGTTGAAACATCAGTTACATGTTTTAAACTGAAAGGATATTATGAGTAAAATATCCTAATGATCTTAATATAAATCAGAAATGCAATAAAACTGTCTAAAACATGTATTCCAAGCTGAGACTGTATTAACTGATGTCTAAGGTCCCATAAAAGGAATGTCATTATTCTAAACTGTTCAGATTATATAAGACAGGTTCCTACTTGGAGATTCACACTTTAAGAGAAATATTCATAAAGGTGAAGAGTCTAAAACCATATATAAGAAACTATTAAAGCAATATATTTGACACAGATGAGAATATACTAAAAAGAAACACTAAGAATCCACTTTCTGGTATATTGACATACATATAAGAATATACTAAGATGTAATGAGAATATACTAAGGAAAAACAACAAAGGTTGTTTTAAAGAAGAGGATGTTGACTTTTTTATAGGCCAAAAGAATTTGTGAGTAGCTTTTCTGCTCAACATAGGGAGTTACTTGCAAATGATTAGGATTATTTGAAATGGAATGGTTTATTTCTGCACCCTTCATGTGAACCTCTAGGTTGCTTATGATGTGTCAAACATCCCTTTAAATTCTCATTCTATGGTAAATAAAGGCTTACACCACATTTACAAGATAATTTACAGCAGCATGAGCATCAAAAAAAATAAAACTATACTCCAGTCTGGATGCCAAGTGCTATTTTTTTGTATTATAAAGGACACAAAAATTACAACAAGAATAACCATTAATATAATCTATTACCTTGTAATTCCATATATGGGAATTATTCTAATGAAATAATATATAGATGAGCATCCATTAAAATTATACTAAGAGAATAGGTAAATATGTTATGCTACATCAATACAATGGATTATTTGTGGTTATTAAATTTTATTTAAAATATATATTAAGAAAAATACATAGCACCTTCTAGTAACTGAGAAGATTACAAAATGATATATCTAATATAATCTGTAAGTGTGTATACATACATATATACACAAGTATAAATACATTTTAAAGTGTTCTTTGGGGAAGTAGTAAGATGATATAATTTTAAGATTTTCCTGTATGCTTCAGAATGAAATTATTTTTAGTCAAAGATGATCTCCCAAGATTTTTCAGAATAAATTTACTGACTACTGCTTTTAAGAAGGACTTCAACTTAATAACAGATTTTTTTTTCTGCCCAGGTTTCTTTGTTTTTAAAGTATTGGCACCTAAACACATTTAAGGAAATGCCATGGCTGAGACTTTGGCACAGATTAGGATTTGTCTGGCAACACTGTGGAGCATGCCACCACAAACAGATGATGGATGGGCAGGACGGCTGCATGGCAGTGTTCAAGTGCCCATACACAGAGACAAGCGACTAGAGGTGAGACTCATATAACATTCATCTTCCTGGGTCTTGATTTTCTCATTCATAAAAACAGGTAGTTGCCAGAAAGATATCTAAGGGCAATTTCAGTTCAGAGCATCAAATCATAAGTGTTCTCTTTTTATATTCAGTTTGAATGTGTTTAAATGCAGTGTTTCCAAACTTAAAATTATGCCGAAGTAATGTATATTCTCACTTACATAATTTTTTAAATCCGAGTTCCCAAAGTATTTCTGAATGACGTGGTATCCTAGACTTGCTTTAAAATAATTAAATGAGGACAGTGTAGGGCATAGCAAGAAGGATCATAACTAAAACAGGATGATGCTTATGTTGATCACTGTTGAAGCTGAGTGATGGGTACATGGGTGTTCATTTGTCCATTCTCTCTACCTTTGTATGTGTTTAAAATTTTCCATAATAAAAAGGTTATTCTAAAAAAAAAAAAAAAAAAGATTCTTTCCTCAACCCCCACCCAACAAAATTAGTATCATAATGCAGTTTAGACCTAAAGGAGAACTCTGCAAATGTAATGACACTATATCTCTACTTAATTACTACAAAATAACTATTTATTATCATATATGTGCCATTTTATGTTCTAAATCCGCTTGCCCCTTTGACGTAGATGGGAAAAATTCCATCTTTCTTCTTAATAAATAAGCATTTTGAATGAAGACAGAACAGTTTTATTTTATCTACAATTCCTCATTCCCAAAACTATACATCTTGCCCTATCCCAAAAGTGGACTGACATAGTCTTATTCTTCAGGAACTGACAGTTGTTTTTAGATATCTTTAAAAGTAGAAAATACATTTTCTAAAGTGTTTTTGAACTAATATATTTTAATATGGACAGCTAATGTAACCCAAATCTATCTTGACAGCTAAGCTGCAAAACCAAGAGGAAAATATTTCTTATAAGAAGCATCTTTAAACTACTGCAGTCCTTTGACAGAGGCAGAAATAAGACAATCAAAGGGAGTCATGATCTAATTACTCAATAACAGATGAGAGACAGCCTTCTAGGGAATATTCATACATGAAGACATTTTTTCTTCACTAAAGTCATGGGTGCTAATAAAGCCACTCCCACTGCAATAAAAGAAGGCAAAATCTAACCATACCATGAGCATTTTATAGGTGACATTTGCCTTAGAGGAGCTTCATCATTTGGACTTTCCAGATTTTATATCCAAGGCCAAAGTCTGTTCCAAGTCAATGTTTTAAAAAGTTCATAAAGAAATTGAGCTCAATCTCCTCAGTCTTTGGCCCACTCTCCATTTCCATTCCATTGCCATTAACTACAATGAAGAACTTATAAGTCTTTTTACAACAAATTAATGACTTAAACTTTATTTTGTGTCTAGTATGCCCTGGATATTTCCTTCATCTCAATTATCAGGTTTTGTCTTCCATTTTTGTGTGATTGTTTAACGTTTATCTGAACAGCTCTGCTATCAAATTCAAGAGGGCAGAGACCAACTCTGTTTTACCCATCACTTTTTTTCCTTACATCTAACATTTAATCGTCATGCAATTCATATTTAATGTTGAATTAAATTAAATAATTATTTGAAAAGGTCTATGTTTATCATGAAGCCTAATTTTGTCATTTTTTACAAATTACTTGACCTGCCTCAATAAAAAATCCTTAAAAATTTAACAATGATAGCATTTTAAAAACATTTTTCCAGAACAAATTTTCGTAAGACATATAGAAGGTGTTCTCAGGAGCATTTTGCCACTCATTTAAAAAGTATCTATACTCAGAGATTTCGGCTAGCATGCTATTTTCAACCAAGTCAAATTTTACTTGAGGTGGCTATCTCTGATTTAGACACCATTACTTCCTGACAAAAGACTGGATTCTGCTGCGAGAAATTTTAACTAAGCACATATTTCTCATTCAGTATGATTCTTCACACTGCTCCATGGATTCATGACATGACATGGAAATTAAAAACTGGGACTAGTCCTTTGCAGCAACTAATTTCTCTTCCCTATGTTCATGAGCTAATAGTTTAGGATGGCCAACAAAAGATATCTATTATATTACTATCTGAAAGAAAAGCTAGCATACCCCACAGTAACTAATTTTTTTAAATCACTTTTTTTTAAAGGTAACATTATAATTTATCTGTCTCCCAAGACAGATTTGTTAAAAATGGTCCTGAAAGGTGGTCCCCTATTTCATTTTACCCAAAGATGGCTAGATTCTGATACACAGAATTTGTCAGATATCATACATTATACTTCCCAGTCTGATAAAAGGTAATACATTTGAGAGCAAGAAAAATGATCAAACAGACTAGTATAGACACTAGAAATTTAAGCCGCTGGGACTGAGAGCACTTTTGCCAAGCTTCAGTTTGTATACCAGAGAAATCGAGATTATTTTTGTTGTTGCTTAGACTTTGGTGAGAATTTGCCGTTTTTCATAAAATATATTCATATTTTGCAGATGATAGTCCAATCAATGTTATAACACTATATTCTTTTCAACTCATTGTTCTGAGTGAACATTAAATTTAAGACAAAGAAACGCATTTAAAAATATATGTATTCTTTGTAATATAAAACTAAGGCATAAAAAAGCAACATAACAGCTTATAAACAGTTCATGTATTATAACATAATATATACTATAAAAATAAGTTGATAGTCTTCCTGAGATGGCCACAGGAAGAAGTAATGCAGGCAAAGACACCAAAAGTAGGAAAGGAAAAGCTGTGGCTTACTTGCAGTTGAAGAAGGTGGGGGACCCGTATCCTCAGATTCTGTGAGTATTTTTTTCTGTATTTTTGACTCGTGGATCTTTTCTTCCTCTTGGCTGGGTGTTGCATACATTCCCATTGGGTTTTCTCTGCCAACTGAAATTAAGATTTTAAAAGATGCCATCCTTTCAAAATCACTTGTTTCTTCTCAGAATATTCACCATATGTTCAGCTATACAAGTTTAAGTTTTGCTATTGTTTCCGTTTCAATGCCTAGTCAAATTTCTTTACTCAGAATTACATAGTTAATGGAAAATGACTTCTTATTCTTACCAGCAGACTGTGCATGCATGGCAGCCCTATAAAGCCTATTCATTGCTTTGCAAATCCAAACGATAGTTCAACATCACAATATGAATCAAACAACTTATTCAAAATGTTTTTCTTAACGATTCTAAATGAGAACTTCTTTAACAATCTTGTACTTTGCCTTGCTTTTCAAAAGGGGAAACTGACTAAAACATCATTCAAAAAGGATTTCATGTGACCTTACTGAACTATGCGAATCAACAAAATATACATATATCTATAAGTAATGAAAAGCATTAGCTACTTTTCTACCTTTTACTTAGAAGCAAGTTGTTTTGGAGTCTTGTTTAGAAATAGGTATCTCTAAGTTAAATAATGACTTCAACTTTATAGTATATGCTCATAACTGCTATTTATATTTAGGATTTCAAAATTCAAGTTGTATGTGTTTATTTTCTAGGATCAGGCATACGATGGTTATTCAGTTTTTAAATGGCGGTAACTCACACTATGAATGTCAGGTTTTAGAGTTCTCATCAGCAACAAAAAATTACGTAAATTTTTGACTCTATGTGATAAAGAGCAATAACAACACTTCTTAATACCACAATTGCAGTCAACAATGTAAGACGACTCACAAGGTAAGAAAACATAACCTCAAAGTTATGGTTAATAGAAATTAGCGACACTTGCCACACAGGGTGATGGCTCTGACTCAACAATACTGGTGGCTAAAGAACTGCCCATGATTACATTGTTATTTATATCCTTCAGGTGTTATCAAATATCATTTCAGACAATAATAAGCTTTTGAATACTGATCCTTCTAAAACATGGTTCTCCCATACAGTTTATATAAATGCAATGCTAAGACACTGAAAATCAGTGCTAATAAAGGAATTTTAAAACATTAAAAAGAAGATAGAAATAACCTGAAATACGTTCATAGAGAATAAACAAATAATTGTAGAGAAAAGAATTTAAGGTTCTTATATATAACTAAGAGTTAATTTACCAATGTGATGTAGAAATCTAGGACCTACAAAAAGATAAACTATCTTCCAGTCACTGCACAGCACTAGGAACAAATCAAGGTATAAGACATGGCTTTTGACATTGATGGGGTTACAGCCCAGAGAGGGAACACATAAACATGACCTCGGATAAATACTGATGAGTGCTTTAACTGACACAAGCGCAACATACGTAGGGACTACAGAGGAGAAAACAATTAATGTTCCAGTCCATTAGAAACAAGCCCAGAAGAGGGTTGCACAGTAGGGCCAGTCTATGCAGAACTGTGAAATGAGAATGAACATTTTACCTCTCTATCTTCCCGCGCTGGCTTCTTGTTGATTTTGCCTCCACTTCTCAAAAAGGACACCAATATCCTTTTATACAACACAGTAGTAGGGAATTCAGGAAGTGGAAGACATTTTCTGGAAATGTCATCCAGCATGTTCCTATCCCTCTGTAGAGAAGGCTTCCCACTTTGCCTTTAGGCCAGGTGGGTTACAGAAAGATGTTCAAAAGCCAAGTACCAAAGTGACCCTCCAATAATACAATACTCTGAAATGGAGCAACTCTTAGTAGCTCTTTGTCTGACTTTTACAATTGAAAAAAAAGTGAAAATTATATCACTAGCAATGTAAAACAAAACCTGTGGTGAAGGTGAAAGAATCAGAGCTGTCTAGGTAGAGACATTATCAAAAGGTATATGTTCCACATAAAGCTAGAATCGGATGATTAATGAATCACTTCAGGTAGCAACTCACTACTTCCAAAATTTAAGCTGTATTAAGATCTACCAGACTATAAAGGCAGTAACTCTAAAAAATCAACTAGGAAAAGTCTTTTGTTTTGTTGAATGCCTTCTATTTTAAAAGTAAAACAAGCTAAAACTTACATAATAGCAATTATTATAGTGTCACATTATTAGTGGATGTATATTTTAAATCCATACAATCTATTTTATCATCTGAAACATATTTTGTCATATTTTCAAGACTGTAATACACATAGTTGGAATTTTATGAATTGAATATATGACAGTATTTCATTTAGATTTTTATGCTTGAATGATCATAGCAGACTAGAATAAAGCAAAAATAAATGTTCCAAATATATTTTTATGCAAACTTCCATAAGACTTGAACCTGAAAGAAATTCTTATTGTAATAAAAATGTAACATATGAACCGTATCTTCAGTCCTGCATTTTTGAGGGGTTACTAATAGCCAGAGTCTCATGATCTGTATACAGAGGATGGCTCATACCATAAAACAGGGCAAGAATTAGAGCAAGAGGAGGCAAATTTCTGTGCAAAAGTTAAGTCACTGTTAAAATATTTCTAAAAATTTAGATATGTTCACTCTTTTCTAAGTATTCTATAAAAGTAACAGTACACTGAAGTTAATGAAAAGTGACATGTTACATTGATCTACAGTTCTTTAAAATCATACCTAGCAGTGTGGTCTTACTATATGGAATTATAAATGCAGGCTTATTATCTGAAGGAATAGAAATGAAGAAAACTTTCAAATCATCCACATGTCTGAACAACCAATGGAGAATCTCTGTGGGCTCAATATAATAACTGATCACATAAGCCCAAGGAGTCAGATCTTTTCACACTTTCTCTGTATCTACTGCAAATATAAATTCATGAAAATAGAGAATGAAGAGGTTTTACTGCACAAGCTAGCAAGAACAGCTAAATGGTAGTGGGATAAATGACTTTTATTATAAATTCCCAATACACAGTAAATTAAACCAAATCCTTACCATACTGTAGATGAAAAAATCAATCACAGAGAAATGATATATGCAAAGTGATGGAAAGAGGTGACGAGACGGAATCTTACCTTCCAGGAATCTATCAACTCTATTTACATCATAAAAAATATCCCATGAAGTGCTGTTCCTCTCTTTAATAATCATAACAGCAAATACTTAGACAGCACTTGCTGAGTGCCAGTCACTACTCTAAGCATCTTACATACGTTAATTCACGTAATTCTCACACCACAACTGAGTGAAGACACTCTTGGTCCTCATTTGACAGAACAGAGGCATGTGGTCCAGAAGCTGTGAGAGCATATCACTGGCAAAGGGTGCCCTCCTACCCCCAGGATCTTGACACTGGCAATCTGGCTCTTGGAGTCTGTATGCTGAAATCCCACCTTTGTCCCTCTACCCTGCTATACTGCTAAGCCTCTTGCTGTTTGGTAGGTGGACCCTGCCAATGAGACTGCCCTCATCCCAGGCTGGACAGAGCTGTGCCGTCCAAGTGATTGTGTGCCACGTCGGGCCAGGCAGTGTGTAGACACTAACTTGAGGTGCAATGGCTTCCATGGAACCCAGGGTCACTCATTCAGGTTGCATGCCTGGGGCAACAGGTGGAGTCTCTTGAGTGATATAACTTTATGATCCTCTTCCTACCACACTATCTTCCCCTATCCAAGTCCCCTTATCACTCAGGGTATTTCACAACTTTAATTCTGCTTTCTAGACAACCAAAAGGAAAAGTTTACACTGAAAAAAAAGAGTTTCAGCTTAACTTTTTTGGGGGCTGCTTTATCTCTATATTGGAATATAAACAATTGAAAACTCCCAAATGTTTCAAGTGAATTTTTTTGGCATAGGGTAGGTTCAATCTATTATATGTAGAGAGTCTAGTTAGAAAACATTCTAAAATAATAAAATGACTTTAGGAATTACTATAAACTTTTTTTTTTTTTTTTGGCAGCTGGAGTGCAGTGGTGGATTCTCAACTTACTGCAACTTCCACCTTCTGGGTTCAAGCAATTCTCCCACCTCAGCCTTCCTAGAAGCTGAGATTACAGCTATGCACCACCACAACCAGCTAATTTTTTGTATTTTTAGTAGAGACAGGGTTTTGCCATGTTGGCCAGGCTGGTCTCAAACTCCTGGCCCCAAGTGATCCACCCATCTTGGCTTCCCAAAGTGCCAGGATTACAGGCACGCGTCACCATGCCCAGGTAATTTTTTGTATTTTTAGTAGAGATGGGGTTTCACCGTGTTGACCAGGATGGTCTCGATATCTTGACCTCGTGATCCACCTGCCTCGGCCTCCCAAAGTGCTGGGAAGATAGAGTTTTTAACACTAAGAAATCCCAATGGAATTCTCTTCTGTGAAATTGGAAAGTATTATTTTGTATTTTGAAGAAATGTTGATGCTTTCAAACCCTTCCTGAGAATTCCTAGGATTCATGAATCTTCAGTAAAATTGCTAAAGCAATGTCTCCTGCATTCTTGCCCTTGTTAAAGCTGGAGGCTGCCTCCAGTAAACATAAACCATCCATGCTGTAGCAACAGAACAAAATGTAGGGCCTGTAAAGAAGAATGGCTTTGTTTCTATTGGTTCTTTTAGTACTAATACCCTAAGGTTGACAAATGTGGACTTTTATTATCTCTATGTCTTGCCACAAATTACTTTTCTTCTCATTTCTTTTTCTATTGTTTCAATCTCTTCTTTTTCACCTTTTCATCTCTACCCACTTGCTGGTCATTTCTATTTTCTCCCTGTGCTTTTCCAGCACGGCAGCTGTCCCCTGCTAGCTATTTCCCGCTGCTCTTTTTCTATTCCACCCTGTATCCTTCTGCTGGCTTTGAAGTCACCTGTTTCCCCTCAGAGCTCCAGAGGCAAGTGGCATATGCATGGTGTCAAGGAGGAATGCCACTCTGTGCCAGCCTATGGGAAAATGGAGGGTGGAGGGAGTGGTGGTATGGATGGCAGTAAACTCAGGTCAACTAGCTCAACAGTTTCAAAAATTTTAAATAAGGCAACTAAAGGCTGAAAAGGAGCTAATGCAGATAGGGTGAAGAACAGAGCCAGATATACCATCGTGTTACATCTTGGTCATTTTGTTCCTATTCTATCTTCTGCGGGATATCATATACACACATATAGTATACATGGGCTCTTATAAGCCAACAGAAGCTAAACTAAAGTAGACTAGCGAAGAAAATGACACAGAAGCCAAAATTCATGGAACCACATCAAGCAAAAATTAGACAGCAAGCTAAACTTCCAGATAATTGAAAAATACAATACAGTTACTTTATTAACTTTTGTGTTCAAACACATTTTAAAGTTTCAACACAAATACAAGTTTAAATAACGTCCTCATAATTTCATTTCAATTTGCTAGAGAATATGAACTTAGATATGAGAGAAAGTAGTGTCAAAATATTCACATTCCTGTCCTCTCTTGAGAATTTTTTCCAAATCCTATTTTTAATCCAAATCCCATTTGTGTTGATCTTTATTCCATATCTTTTTATACTGAAAGCATTAAAAATTAATAGCAATGAATCTGAGAATATTTCTAACAGCCTTATCCCTCTCAGGGTATATAGAGCTATCCTTTAAAAACAAAGATTCAAACAGGCACATTTACACAGACACACGAATGCACACAAACACACAAACAAAATTTTAAAAATTACAAAGAAGTTCACTGTAGCAAACACTCTATACCTAATATTAATTATCTGAAAACTTAAGGCAACTGGTCTTCATTATGTTTTCCTTCCATTGCTTCTGGAATGATAGCAAACAAAAAAAAGCCTAACAGTAGAGATTTCCTTAGCAAAAATGTGATGAAATTTTCAGACACTGTACACAAGCCATCATAAAGCAAACCAAAAATCAAAGTATTTCAGAATAAACATACATTGGATGACTTGTGGATAGAAGCAAACATTCTTATCCTTGGTATAAATCATGGGTTTTGCCTGCCCATCTGACTGAAGTCCAACAAACAATCCTGGGCTCTTTGTAGATTCCAGGCTTATAGATGCATTCTCCAAGTTCTTCTTAATTTTAAAATGACAGCTGACATCTCCTGTACCCTACAATCAATACAAATTATTCAATAAATGTGAGCAAACCCTAAAAGACAGAATTTAAAACCAGTCATTTTAAAAGAATATAATTTTGTTTCATTTCGAATCACCATGATAAATCTAGAGCCTTTCTACATAAATTGTACTGTGTGCTTCATCCTGTTTCACAGGATCCAGAAACAGAGACCACACGATGGGCTAAGGCATGAACATATGCCTTTGGACACAAAGCTCTGAATAGCACAAGAGCTTCAACTAAGGAGAGTGGGGTATGCCGTATTTCATTTCGGAGTTGCTCACTTCTGTGGGTGAACATAGAACATTAAAATGTAGAACTTTCCTTCTAGAAAATACTGTAAAATGGTGGGAAAAGGACATTCTTAACATAAGTCAATTTACATTTAAATGTAAACCAATTTTCTGTGCTACTCTGCATTTTCCAGATGGAATGTTCATAAACAGCAAGCACACAAATGATGCAAAGACTGGGGCGGAAAATATTCAAGAATCGGGTGCCTAGCAGTAACCTACACACACTCAGATTATTATAACACTTCTCCCTTCTTTAAGCCATTTATAACGTACTATTAGAAAACATTTCACCTTTCATTGTTTTAAAAATTTCCCTATAGGATTTCAGTCCTAATGAGTTTTGTGAGAATGGATTAAAATTTCAAGTAGCCACTATTATTTTAATTGGAATATAAATTACATTCTGGTCTCCACTCAAATGTGAGCTTCTTGTCAGTAAGAATCAAGTCAGTCTCTCTCTCTTTTTTATAAAGTAGGCAATCTCTCTCTTCTGTTCTTGTTCTGAATTCTCTAAGGTTCTGGACTAGATTTGTTTGTGGTTGAATAGAGAAGACAATCACATATATAGATAATAAGTAGGGGAAGATGAGCTAGGGGTAGGGATAGGAAATTTCAGGCAGAGGGGCGCCACAAACTAAGACAGAGAGATCATAGGCAGCACGGTGTATGGATGAACAAGCACCTTAATGTTGCTGAACAGAGAAAGTAAGTGCAGAAAAGCAGCTTCCGTATGTGTGTAGCATAGGAATTTTGGACCTTATCTTAGACCATTTGCATTCTTTCCTGAGATTCCCAAACCTCCTAAATGATGTATTTGCATACATTAAGGTTTACTCTTTGTGTTATACAGTTCTGTGGGTTTTAACAAATGCATAATGTCTTGTATCCATTATTACAATAGCATATAGAATAATTTTACTGACCTAAAGATCCTCTATGCTTCATCCACTTATCTTTTCCATACTTCCCTCAAACCCCTCAGCAACCACTGATCATTTTACTGTGTCTATAGCTTTGCATTTTCTAGAATGTCATATAATTGGAATGGTATAATATGTAGCCTTATCATACTGGCTTCTTACACTTAGCAATATGCATTTAAGTTTCCTCAATGTCTTTTCATGGCTCATTTCTTTTTACTGATGAATAATATTCCATTGTATGAATGTACCAAAATGTATACCTTCACCTATCGAAGAACATCCTGGTTGTTTCCAGTTTGGGGTAATTATGAAAAAAAAGCTGCTGTAAACGTTCATAGACAGGTTTAAGCTCTTGGTCTAGATTCATTTGTAGGCATATGGACATCCAATTGTTCCAGCACAATTTGCTGAAAAGTCTATCCTTTCTCCATTGTTGCCTTTGCTTTTTGTCAAAAATCACTTCACTGTACTTGTGAGGGTCTATTTCTAGGCTCTCTATTCTGCTGCATTGATTTCTGTGCCTTTTCTTTCACCAATACCACAGTGTCTTGATTTCTGTAGCTTTATAGTAAATCTTAAAGTTTGGTAGTTTCATTCTTCCAACTTCATTCTTCTTCAGTATTATGTTGGCTATTCTGGGTCTGTCGCCTTTCCATATAAACTCAGTTGTACTGAATCTATCAATCAAGATGATAAGAACTGACAACCACCTTGAGTCTTCCAATATACAAACAAGGAATATCTGTCCATTTATTTAAATTTTCTTTGATTTCTTTCATCAGCATTTTCTAGTTTTCTACATTTAGATCCAGAATATATTTTTGTTAGATTTATACATTTTTGTACTAATATAACGGGCACTGTGTTTTTCATTTTAAATTCCAATTGTTCATTGCTAGTATACAGGAAAGCAATTAAAATTTGTAGGGCAAGACTCTCAAGCCCTATGTTGCCCAAAAATGCTCTGACTATAATATCAGTCATATTTGAAATTACACACAATTGGTAAACCCATGTCCAGGGACCTAAGGAACAGCCTGCGTCCCGTTGCCTTTTTCCATCACTTTTTTTTTTAAGTCTTTGTGCCAAGATATCAAACAAGGATGAAGGAAAGGAGAGAAAATAAATAAATAATTTTTAAACCATTATTATTGACCCATAAGGGACTAATCTTTCAACTAGATAGAAACCAAGATATATAAGCATATTCTGACACACAAAAAAATCCATCAGTCAAACTAAGCACACTGGAACATATTAGAACTACTACTGCACTTTAGATAAATTATAGGCTTTTCAGTCAAACTGTGTTTCATTATAGTAACTTCATAGTTATTCTTTCAAACTTCAGCTTCTCCATAAACTAGCATATCTTCTACAGTGAGGTCAGATTTATGAACTTGAATATTATTCCCAAACCACTATATCCCCAAACTGAGAACAGATGATATATTAAAAATCAATGTCATTTTACATTAAACACCTCAAGCAATTGCTCATGACTCACACAACTGAAAGCTCTTTCTCAGACCCATCTTTTTCTAAAACATCACCGAACTTGGTACTTACTTCTGGTATTGCACTTTGTAGACTATAGTGTATTTGTCTATTTACACTCTTCTTTTCCCCTTTTAAATCACAAGTTTCCTGAGAGCAGGCAGGATGTCTTAGTATATCACTGTAACACTAGTGACAAGCAGTTTCTGCCTTTTAGTAAAAACTCAGTATTTGTTAGCTCTAAATTTCTTTTTACTAATTTCTGATCTCATAATTTGTTCAGGTAACGTCCTCTCCTCTCTCTGATAAAGAAAAGTGGAATTATTCCCTCCCTCTAAAATTCACCATTCCAGGAAATTTCTCCTACTCATCCACTCTGCTCAAATCAACCTGCCTCTCCTGGGCCTTTGCAGAAACACTTGAACCGCAACTTGAAAAGGATTACCAATTAACTATTGTTCTGGATATCCATGTTGTGTGTGTACTTGTCCCCTCCAACAACCCCTGAAGGAATGGTATTTTCAACCTCCACTAATTAGAGAAAATAATAAAAATAAAACTGAATATAACTAAATTTCAAAACAATAAACCTTTAGTTTCCATTATTCCCTCTTTCCTGTTTTCATTTTAAAAATCTCTGCTTCATCTCTAACCCAAATAAGAACTGATTAAAGAGATGAAGATGGGAAATCAAACATGGGTTCTGAATGCAAAAGGTTGCCTTCCTACACATCTGCAGCAAACAGCAACTAGACAAATCCATGTTAGAGTATCTGGTGCATGCTCTCACCACTGCAGGCTACCATCACATCTAACACCTACTTCCCTCTATTTGGCTCCTTTGCCGTAGAACAACTCCTAGTTATCATCACCAAGTGATATTTTAACTTCTCATACTTAATATTTGTTGAGCACTTATCAAACATCAGTTCTTGCTGTAGAGTTTGGGGTATTTTAATAAACAAAGCAAATAAGACTCTCCCCACTGCGGTGCCTGCATCCTAGTAGTATACATTCTATATACTGGAGTATTATTAATGCCTTCTCTTTTCCAAGATGAATCACTCAACAATTTATTCCTTAAGGCCTATTTGCCCCTGATGGGGAAATTGTTGCTATCCTTAAGGCCCACTGTATATTCTTCAAATCTCTTTCATGCCGTAAAGATTAAATACATAGACTGTGGTCTACGACAATGTAACCACAGAAAAGTTTATCTTGCCTGCTGCCCACATAGACCTGGTTTATGAAGAGGGAGGAATTGCAACAGAGAACGCTTTTAATACATGTAGAGCAGAGTAAATGGGAGACTGGAGTTTTATTATTACTCAAATTAACCTCCCCCAAAATTTGGAAGCTGGGGTTTTTAAAAGACAGTTTGGCAGGAACGAGGCTAGAGAATGGGGAATGCTGATTGGTTGGGTCAGGGATGAAATCATAGGGAGTTGAAGCTGTCTTCTTGCTGTCTTCAGTTCCTGGGTGGGCAACACAAGACTAGTTGAGCCAGTTTACTAGTCTGAGTGTCACCAACTGGTCCATCAGAATGCAGGGTCTAAAATATACCCCAAACTCCAATCTTAGATTTTACAATAGTGATGTTATCCATAGGAACAATTGGAAAGGTCAGGAATCTGTGGGCTCTGGCTACATGACTCCTGAGCCATAATTTCTAGCCTTGTGGCTAATTTGTTAGTTTTACCAAGTCCGTCTGGTGCCTAAACAAGGAAGCGGTTTGCTTCACAGAGGGGCTGTTATTATTTTTGTTTCAAAGTTAAACTATAGGCCGAGTACAGTGGCTCATGCCTGATTTCCTAGCACTTTGGGAGCCTGAGGCAGGTGGATCACCTGGGGTCAGCAGTTCGAGACTGGCCAACATGGTGAAACCCAATATCTACTAAAAATACAAAAATTAGCCCAGCATGGTGGCGGGAGCCTGTAATCCCAGCTACTAGTGAGAGTGAGGCAGAAGAATCGCTTGAATCCAGGATGCGGAAGTTGCAGTGAGCCAAGATCCTGCCATTGCCCTCTGGCTGGGTGACAAGAGCGAAACTCTGTCTCAAAACAAACAAACAAACAAACGAAAAACAAAGTTAAACTACAAGCTAAGTTTCTCCCAAAGTCAGTTTGGCCTATGCCCAGGAATGAACTAGGACAGCCTGCAGATTAGAAGCAAGATGGAATTGGTTAGGTCAAACTTCTTTCCATGCCATAATTTTCCTATGTCAGATTTTTCCCACTATCATAATTTTTGCAAAGGCAGTTTCAGTAATAGCGATATGTAAGACCATTCGTTAGAAAATTCAAACAAAATAATTTATCTTGCATGTGGCTATGTATGTAAACACAATTTTATTCAGATCAGGTTTTTAAAATGTTTTGATTAGGTAAAACATGATTTATAATTTTTACATAAAACTAAGACTTTCACTGAACTTTATACTTTTCAACCAACTGGTCTAGCACTGTGTATACCTAACTTTATATGCTTTCATGTGTTTTTATATTTCAACTTCTTATAAATATGAATTACCTTTAATTTTTAAATTATTTGCTTGTATAGAATATATTTTGAATGAAGAGGCAAAATTAGACAAATCTGTAATTAGAGAATGTTTCCTAGTTTCTACAAACTAAACTCTTGCCCATAGAGAAGCATCCTGCAAGTGTGGGGTGTGTCTGTGTATCTTAGGCACAGTGATCACACTTGAGCTTATTTTTCATACAGTTCCTTCATCTTTTCTTCCTTTGTACTCTTGCTTACTGAGTTCCACCCATGTTATTTTGAAGTTTGTTTTTTTTCTTTAAATTAACACCCTTACAAATGTCCCTAGTGAACTGCATGCTGTTTGTTGCTAACTTGAGTTTCTATTGCACCAAATCTATTAAGGTGATTTACTCATACAGGATAAAAATTTCATGGTAACAGAAATAGAAATATTTGTTGTAGGATCAGTGTCATTTGATTTAAATGTATTTGCCTATAAAAATGTTTCCAAATGTACCACAGCAGACATGTTGGGACCATTAATGTTTTTATTCAATTCAATTTAATACAAAAAAAGCATTTGTTGAATAGCTACCAGGACTAAGGCACTGTTGGGTTTTTAAGGTATAGTAATATGACCATGCATTACCATTTACCTTTGAATGCATCTTAACTCCCTTTGGAGATTAAAGGCATGCTGTACCATGGCCTCTAAACATATGCAAACTAGGGTAATTAAGAGGACTGTTTTCATTCAGTTTTCAAGGGTAATGTCATTCCAGTTTAATGATTCCTAGTCAGATACAATAAAAGTGAAAATAATATGATTTATTATTATGTATCAATACTGTTTCTTAAGAACAAGGAAGCACAGGCATTTTGAGTAAAATGACTCACTACCAAAATTTCAAATGGAGAATTTTAAAGTCAGACAACGAAATCAATGAGTCATTAAACAAGTCAAAGAAAACATGACAACGGAAGTAGCAGAAGTAAAACACAAACGATAAGTTTTCTGTGGAGGTTCTTCTCTATAAAAGTAGCAGAGTAAAGGTTAAAAATCAATGTTGTCTGAGTGGCAGACACCATCAGGAGGTAGCCTCAGAGTGCTCCTTTAGGCCTCTGCTAATAACATAGTTGTTACTGCACAGAACAACTGGTAACCCACAGGAGATGATGTTCAGTGACAGCATGTGTGAGAAGCCACAGCAAGGGGCCAGTCCCAGTGAAGAGCTAGGACGCCACTGCTCTGGACTGTGCCTGATACTTATGATGGAATGCAGGAAACACGACTCAAATGTGGCACCTTGGCACAGTGAGTATTTTAAGCTGAAGTAAATGAGAAAACTGTGGAAGCAGGGAGGTCTCCCTGACCTTCCCCAGCCCACTCTCCTGAAGCAGGCCATAGAAACTGCAATTCCTTCTCCCTTTCTCTCCCAATGCAGGCCACAGAATCTAGAATTCCTCCTGCCTCTTCTCCCAGGAACCAGCCCGCAAAACCTTCTTGTTTCCCCTAAAGGCTCTCATGTGACAGGTGTCCTACTTTATACCCTGGGGAAAGAAATATCACACAGTGACTCCAGGAAAAACCAAAGAGATGGGCCTTACTAAGTTCTCCACAGTTCATTACCATTAGATCAAAGCCTTTTGTTCCACAATCATACTTCTGCCTAAGTGTCTACAAAAATACAAAGTTTTCCCTAGGTCTTTGGATCATCATTTCTGAAGGTCCCTAAGCTACACACCACTTATAAGTGAATTTGTTTGTTTTTCTCTTATTAATCTGTTTTTTGTCATGGGTCTCAGCCAGGAAGCTTGCAATGGGTGAAAAAAAAGAAAACACATTTTGTCTCCTACAATTACAAGCATTAAATTTAGAACAGGAACACTTCAACTCTGGCAAATCTTTTAATACCTACACAAAAGGAGTCATAATATCATTTACATGGGTCGGTTTTAGGTGAAGACCTGCTGCAGCAGTTTGCTTTCCTGATTGTTTGCTGTGTGAACTTAGGGTTAAGGGGCATTACTACAAACATAAGAGAGCTCACTCAGCCTTGGCATGCAGTAGACACTAAAAATACTGTCAGCCTCCTCCCTTTGTCTTACTGATCTAGTTATAGTACCAGGGAATTCACCATTGGTCGGAGCAGTGTCACACTTTCCTATGATTTACAGAGTATTCAGGTGCTTCTGGTTTCATGGACAGACTGTAAAATTTCAAATCTTTAAGCAATAACTTTCCAATGCAATAATTTTTCCAAGAACAGGGTTGGAATTTTTACAGAAATAACAGGAAGCTAGAAACCTCTAGAGAATGTTTGAACCTCTGAATTTAGGGAGCACAAGGGCAAAAGTTGCTGACATACAGTATGATATAGACCAGGAAGACCTTCAAAACCTTATGTTACGCTGAAGATTTTTATGAATGTCTATTAAAAAAAACAAAGTAACAATATTTCCTCTGTAATCCTCAAGGATTACACTCACCTCACCTTATTCCGGGGGTTGACACTGAACTGGTACACATTGGTAGAGCCAGACCCACTTTTTAAATACTGAAATATTCATAGCAACAGGAGTCAGAGAAATCCCACCTTTGAGCTGAAAAGCCTAAAACCCGCAGCCCAAAGTGAAAAATTCCATCCTTGTATGCCCACTGACTCCCGACTGGTTCTTTCTGAATAATGTCTTTTTACCAGTCGAATGTTGCCTTTTCCAAAGCTACCTATTGCCTGCCCCACCTCCCCATTCTGTGCCTATAAAGATCCAGACTCAGCCAGTAGAGAGGATAAGCAGCTGGACATCGGGGAGAGGCGACTTGACTTCAGAGACAGCAGCTGGACAAGGCAGAGAGATGGCTTAACTTCAGGGTAGAGTAACCTGCCCTTCCCATCCTTTTTCCAGCTCCTCTCTCAGCAGACAGCTACTTTCATCATCACTCAATAAAATTATCAGCATTCACCACCCTTCAATTCATCCATAAGACCTTGTTCCTCTTAGGCACTGGACAAGAATTCAGGATACACCGAGTGTAGGTACTCAAAAAGGCTGTCACACTGGCTCTTTTCCCTCACTGGTGAAGGGCAGCTGCCCCACGTGATAAGGAAAAGGGCCCACAGAACTGATACACTGCTGTCTGTGGATGGTGGAACTAAGGGAGCATTGTAACACATCCCTTCTGGGGCCTTGGGGTTGCAGGCACCCCCACCTGGATGCTGCCGTGCAGCCTGCACAGAGTTTGCTACTGCTGGTACTAAAGCAGCCAGTTTTTGCATTCACTTGCTCCAGTGCTTGCACACTTCCTCCTATGAGGGGTTGAGCAGGGCACACTAAGTAAATGGGCATCCTTGTCACAAGACCCACAAAGGGGTCAAGAAAATATCCTGCATCAATATTTCCATATTGGATGGTGAATAGCCATCGTCTGAGCCCCTCTGAATCTCCCTCATGTTCTGGTTGCCCCAGAATGGGAGAACTCCTAGAGATCACAGCCCACTGCCAGGGTTAGGCATCAGGGCCCAGATCCCAGCAGGAAAAATGGAGCCCTGATAGCATGGCTAGACAAGGCCTCATCTACATCTTGGGGCTTTAAGGCTCCTTGCGCATCCTGAAGTTTGCACTCTAGGAGTTTCAGTGTACCAAACTGCTTATTAAATACAATATTTTGAATATCGCCCAGCATATATGAACCTGTTATTTCTGGTTTGCCCCTTTACACAGCTCCCCTTACCAGTGTCTTTTGCATTTAGCTACTATTTTACACATATGTGTTGCCTTCAGAGACCTCAAAGGAGTGACCTTAACCCTCTGGACAAGTCTCATGTAACCAAGCTATGGCGTGCTTATCTCCAAAAGGCCTACAGAATCTCTTGTCTTATGTCCAGCATTTCTTATTTTAATGTTCTGTGTATCAAATTCTGTGTAACCAACTCATTTACATGCTTTCACCTTTATCAATCAGTTTCACTGGGTTCTCCATTTTGGCTATCTCTGCCCCAAAGCAATCAGAACAAATGCCTCTGGCTTTTTTCAAATTGTGAAATATATCTAAGGAGAAGTGATACTTGGGTTTGAAACTCCAGTGCATGATTGTCTGACTCAGCTCAGCTCAGCTCACCTCAGCATAATTGCCTTCCAACGTACACAGAAGTCCTGAACCTGGCATTTCATCCTGAGAACCCCTTCAGGAAGGAGAAACAGAAGGGGCTCCCAATATTGATGCACAGCAGCACAATGTAGGCTCACATGGCACAGAGTGTTCACCCACCTATTTCAGAGTCACTCACTCACCTGGCACACTGTCAGCAAGGCTGATTCTTGGGAAATTTCTAAAGAAAACCTTGGTTTTGTGTTTAGAATCATCTCTGCCTCATGTATCCTGACTTTGGTCTCTTCATGGGGCAACCTAGTTTCTCCATCCTGTTATTCTCATTTCCCCACAACAGGGCCATAGGAAGTTGGCAAAGCCGGATGGAGCCTCAGCTCTAAGGCTACCTGGGGACTCGAGGTGAGCTACTTAACCAGGCTCACACTCAGCTTCAGCATCTGCAGAATGAGCATGACAATAGTTTCTTTGTGGCAGGATAATACTTCTGTGTTTTAATCTGCACATCTCCACCCAACTTTCTGTGATCACCAGATTCTTTCAATTGAATGCCAAGGACTTCTTCCAGTCCTCAGCCCCATTAGAGAGAGCTGAGTCATCTACAGCACAAATACAAAGAAAAAGAAAAAGCATGAATATTAAGTGTAGGACAGAAAGATTCTGCTAAAAACGTACAGAGGAAGTTTACTCACTGGGAGGAATAAGATAACTAGCATACTGAGAAAAAAAGTGGAAGAGAAAGAGATGGGTACACAGGCTGGAAGTGAAGAACCACGAAATCACCATTCAGCTAGAGTATGAGGCAGATAAATGGAAAGTGAGCAACCCCTGAGCTGTCCCTTTGGTTGCTACTCAGGGAAGACAGAAATTTCCAGTGTTGACCCATTTCCTACTTTGGAGTGACACTTATATCTGCCCCCAGAAACTCTGCCTGGCAACTTCCAAACACAAACACCCCAAGCATGTATTATATAGTAACACATTATCTCATGGTTCTGAGCACTCCCAGGGAAAGGCTTGTATACCTTGTGAATGCTGAGGATAGGAAAGCTACTTACTGATGTTTCTCCTATGGGGTGACTGGGCATTAAATGAAATTGTACTTCTAACTAGTCTGGTCATAGTAATAATGTTACCCATTTTTATCCCAATTAGTCCACTTACCAGAGTAAAGACTACAAGCATGACACTTTGTCTCTTAAGCTTGGCTTCCTCTTCCGTGAAATGGTTACAAAATCCACTTCATTATGCCCTTGTGAGTAGATCAGGGATAGTAGCTACATGTGTATATGTGTGTGTACTTCACCTTTGCGTTGTGAGCACCAGTACAGCTCACCTGGCACAAACTCACCAGTGTGCAGCACAGACAGAGACCCAGAGGACCTGAAAGGTCTAAGTCCTACCTCCTCATACCGCAACATGCTCATGCAAGTTCTCCCTTATAGCTAGACATCATTACTGGTGAAAAGAGAGAGGGGGAATTTCAGAATGTATCCAGAAGATCTCATTCAAACCAAACTATTTTAAACAATAGATGGAGAGAGCATTCACAGGAAGGTTAAACATGCGATCTTACCTGTTCCTCACCCCACAGAAGAATTATGAATATATATAAACTGTTATGTTAGTTATTGTCCATATCCCCTCCTAAGGCTCAAGGAATTAAAGAAAAACCTCTATCCAGACACAGTATCTCAGGCCTATAATTCTAGAAGTTTGGGAGGCCAAGGCAGTGGATGTCTTGAGCCTAGGAGTTGGAGACCAGCCTAGGCAATATGGCAACACCCTTTTTCTACAAAAAGTACAAATATTAGCAACACATGGTGGCATGCACCTGCAGTCCCAGCTACTCAGGGAGGCAGGAGGATCACCTGAGCTGCCGTGAGCTGAGACTCCATCACTGCACTCCAGCCTGGGTGACAGAGTGAGACTCTGTCTCTAAAAATAAAAATCCAAAAAGAAAAACCCCTAATATTTAGAATTTAAAATAACTTCCTCAGTCAAAGTACAGGGTTTCGAGTGGTGGAAATTCAGGCACCAAAAGGAGCAAAAAGGAAACACTGTTGAGCTGGCCTTTGTAGAAACTTGGTTCTCAAAGCATCTTCGTAGACCAGCATCAGCAGCCACAGCTGAGAACTTGTTAGAACTGTAAACACTTCGGTCTCATGCCAGCCTTCCTGAATCAGAATCTGCCTCCTAGCACAAGTCCCAGGTGATTTGTATATACATTACATTTCAGGGGCATGTTTAAAGGGTCAGGGTTCCTCTCTTATCATACCAGTCATGTGGCTGCTCTCCTCACTTAATAAAAACACCAGTCAAGGCAGACCACCACATGTAACATCCAAGTTCCAAACCCACTCATAAAGTGCTATTCTCATGTCTACAACTGGCAAATGTCTTAAATATCTGCTGAGAGAAACAAGAGCAGATGCTTACTGTTCCATCACACCGGCCATCCTTAATTCTTAGAAACATTTGTGGATTTTTCACACTTTCAAACATGCAAATCCCAGGGCTGATTTTATGCACTTTCCAGTAGGATTTTTCAGACTGGCTTCCCACTCCAGTGCAGCTTCCATCAGGCTGGAGACACAGAGCCTGGCACAGGCTTGTAGCAAGCAGAACCACAGCACTGCTGAGGAACACCCCCTTCAGGGCAACAAACAGAACAGAAAGGCAGTCAGTGACAGGCTCGTGTTTTGCTAGAGGGAGTCAGCTATAGAGGCAGTTCTATTACAGCAGCCACGGTGATCAGGACCTTACTGGAAGCTCAGTGGCTGAAAATGAGCAAAAGAAGTAAATAAGGTAACTGCTATGCAAAGGTAAACAAAACTAAAGGAGGTTGATTACTTATCATTTGTTTATAGTATAGAGGCCAGCATCAGATGCTACGGAGATTTTTTAAAAATACAAAACACAGATATTTCTCTTAAGGAATTTACTATCATCTTAAACAAATAATGTTAATATTAATATAAAACACAATAAAAAAGTATGCTATAAGAGTAACTGAATTATGGAATACCTTCTATGGACATTTAAATATATGCATGAGGAATTAATGTAAGAAGATATCAAATACAAGTAGGATATATTTAAGAAAATCCCATGTAATCATTACGTTAAGAGGAAGATATAGGGCCGGGCGCGGTGGCTCATGCCTGTAATCCCAGCACTCTGGGAGGCCGAGGTGGGCGGATGACCTGAGGTCAGGAGTTTGAGACCAGCCTGGCCAACATGGAGAAACCCCATCTCTAAAAAAAACAAAAGAGGAAGATATAGAAGACCCTTGAAAGTTATTTAGAAATACACTAATAAAGTAAAGAACTGATAAATAAATATGCAAATCACAAAAGATAAAATACAAATGGTAAAAAAACATAAGAAAAGGTAATCCACACTAGTAATACCAAAAAAAACAAGCTAACATTAGATGTTTATTCCTCTAGAAAACTGGCAAAGCTCTTCTCCTTAAGGACCATACTCAACAGCACTGAGGTCAGTGAGATGGGTGTTTTCCTACACTGCTGAAAGTACTAAGAATTTAACTTTACCCATAGATGTCTGACCTTCGCCTCAGCTTCTGCATGGTAATCTCTTTACCCTTGGAGTGTCATGCCTGACAGGAGTGGTGGTGTTTGCCTGGGGAACTTGGGCCAGCCAGAGAGCAATAATGTGACTTAGGGTAGGGGGCTTTGCATAAGAAAGTGTCAAGTGACCTCCTGAGAGGCTGGAGACTGAGACCAGCCATGCGGACTCCCTACATGATGAAGCCCAGTAAAGACTGAATACCAAGGCTCAGGAAGCTTCCTTGGCTGGCAATACTCCATGTATACTGTCACACACCAGTGCTGAGAAAGTACCTCTGTCCTGACTTCATGAATACTGCACATCCACCGCACATCCCATGTTTGGTGCTTTTTCATAGACTCTGCCTTATGTGTACTCTTTGCTTAGCCAATTTTAATCTGTATCCTTTCTCTATAATAAACTGTAACTTTGAGTAAACAATTTTCAATGGGTTCTGTAATTTCTTCCAGTGAATTATCAAGCCTTGATAGTGGTCTCAGCATCCCCCAAACTCTGTGGTTGATGTCAGAAGTGAGAATAGTTTTATATACTGTTCCCCTTAACTTTATAGTTGGCTTAACTTTCACAGGAGTAAAAGTTGGGACATCTGAAGAAATAAATTCGGCAGTATGTTCCCAGGGCCTTAAAAGTTTTACATTCTAAAACTTAAGTTCAATTTTTAATTTTCTAAGCTAAGAAAATAATAAATGATGTGGTCTAAGGCATATGTCAAAGTATATATTACAGTATTATATGCAGAAGTGGCAAAAGAATGATTAAATGTTCAACAATGAAAGAGGCATATATGTGTGTATACATATAATACTTAAATTTGAGTATTATGAAACCATTAACCTTAAGTTTAACCTTAAGCTAAATAACGTGACGTATGAGTTAAAATTATGTTGTTGTGGGAGAAATAGTAATGTGAGAAAGTGTTTATTATACGGTAAGTACAGACATACCTTGTTTACTTGCACTTCACTTAATTGTGCTTCACTTTATTCACTTCACAGATACAGCATTTTTTTTTTTTTTTTTTTAGAAATTGAAAGTTTATGGTGACCCTACACGAAGCAAGTCTATCGGTGCTATTTTTCCAGCAGCACATGTTCACTTCATGTATCTGTGCTACATTTGGTAATTACCACAATATTTCAAGCTTTTCATTATTATTATATCTGTTATGGTGATCTGTGATCAGTGATCCTTGATGTTAGCTATTGTAATTATTTTGGGGTGCCATAAACCATGCCCATATAAGACAGTAAACTTAATAAATGCTGTGTGTGTTCTGAAGGGCTCCACTGACCAGCCATTCCCCTATCTCTCTTCCTTGCCTCCCTACTCCCTCAGACACAACGACATTGAAATTAGGCTAATCAATAACCCTATAATGCCCTCTAAGTGTTCCAGTGAAAGAAAGAGTCACATATCTCCTGCTTTAAATCAAAAGCTACAAATGATTGAGCTTAGTGAGGAAGACGGTCAAAAGCTGGGACAGATCTAAAGCTAGGCCTCTTGTGCAAGGTAGCCACTTTGTAAATGCAAAGGAAATGTTTTTGAAGCAAATCAGAAATGCTACTCCAGTGCTGATATGGGGACAGTTTTAGTGCCTTGGATATAAGATCAAAACCAACCACAATATTCCCTTAGCCAAAGCCTAAGCCCAAGGGCAAAGCCCTAAGTCTCAATTCATGAAGGCTGAGAGAGGTGAGGAAGCTGCAGGAGAAAAGCTTGAAGCCAGCAGAGGTTAGTTGATGAACATGAAGGAAAGAAGCCATCTTCATAACCTAACAGTGGAAGGTAAAGCACCAAGTGCTAATGGAGGAGCTGCAGCAAGCTACCCAGAAGATCGAGTTAATAAACACTAAATAACAGATTTTCAGTGTAAATAAAACAGCCTTCAATTGGAAGAAGATGCTATGTATGACTTTCATAGCTATAGAGGAGAATTCATTGCCTGGCTTCAAAGTTTCAAAAGACAACTTTGAAGGCTAATGCAGTTGGTGGCTTTCAGTTGAAGCTAATGCTCATTTACCATTCCAAAAACCCTAGGCACTTTTGAAATCATACTAAATCTACTCTGCCTGTGCTCTAGAAATAGAAAAATAAAGCCTTGAGGACAGCATATCTATTTATAGCATAGTTTACTGAGTATTTTAAGCCCAATGTTGAGACCTACTGCTCAGGAAAAAACGATTTCTCTCAAAATATAACTATTCATTGACAATGTGACTAGTCACCCAAGAGCTCTGATGGAGATGTACAAGGAGATTAATGTTATTTTCATGCTTTCTAACACAATATTCATTCTGTAGCCCATGAATCAAGGAGTAATTTCAACTTTCAAGCCTTATTATTTAAGAAATACATTTCCTAATGCTATAGCTGCCATAGAGAGTGATTTCACTGATTTGTCTGGGCAAAGTACATTAAATACCTTTTGAAAAAGATTCATCATTCTAGATGCCATTAAGAACAATTGTGACTCATGGGGGTAGGAAGTCCAAATACCAACAATAACAGGAGTTTGAAAGAATTTGATTCAAACATCGCGAATGATTTTGAGTGGTTCAAGACTTCAGAGGAGGAAATAACTGCAGATGTGGTAGAAATAGCAAGGGAATCAGAATGAGAAGTGGAGCCTGAGGATGTGACTGAATTGCTGCAATCTCATGATCGAACTTGAACAGATGAAGGGTTACTTCTTATGGATGACAAAGAATGTCATTCGTTGAAATAGAATAAACTTCTGATGAAGATACTGTGAACGCTGTTAAAATGACAACAAATAATTCAGACTATTAAATAAACTCAGTTGATAAAGCAGCAGCAGTGTTTGAGAGGACTGATACCAATATTGAAAAGTTCTACTATGGGCAAAATGCTATCAAACAACATCGCATGCTATAGAGAAATCTTTCATGAAAGAATGAGTCAATCAATGTGGCAACCTTCATTGTTGTATTATTTTAGGAAACTGTCACAGCCACCCCAATCTGCAACAACCACCACCCTGATTCATCAGCAGCTGTCAACGTCGAGGCAAGATCCCCACAATAGCAAAAAGGTTACAACTTGCTGAAGGCTTAGATGATCATTAGCATTTTTTAGCACGAAAATATTTTTAAATTAACGTATGTACATTTTTTTAAACATAATGCTGTTGCACACTTAACAGACTACAGTACAGTAAACATAACTTTTACATGCACTAGATAACTCAGGAATTTGTATGACTATATTGAGATATTCACTTTATTGCAATTGTCTAGAAATGAACTTACAGTATCTATGAGGCTTTAAATATAAGTAGAGTTTAGCTGAATATTGATTTAATAACTATGCTATACTAGTTAAGATAATTATTTTCCCTGAAAATCTTTTCCTTCACCTTTAAAATACAGATAATATCTATCATTGTTTTGTGACAGTTAAATTTCGTCTCATGGTGTGGTGAAATTCTCAATAAACACCTGGAACAAAATGAGACACATCATAAATAATCGCTATATTAACATAATGTCACTTTAAGATACAGTCACAAACACAAAGAAAAAAGAATAAGCATTATGAAAGGATTAAATGTATATAATATTCAAAGAGTATAAATTCTAATTGTTAGAAAAGTTCAATATACACATTTGTTTGACTCCCAAATGCAAGGTTCTCTACTTTTTATTAAGAATTTCCACATTCGTAGTTTAATCTCCAACTTCAATTAGATATAGGACGTTAATCCCATTGGAGTGTCTTTGCTACTAAAGCTGTCATCTCTGTTGCCTTTCCAAGTCTGGCAAACAGAACGGAAAGAGGCACTAATGCCACCTAGTGGGAACTGATTCGATTACTGCATTATGACTAAATTTAAGATTTTTCCTCAATAGGGCAAAAGAAAGTTGGGATTTAGCAATATAAACTTTAATAACTTCCCCATTTTACCTTGACAAAAATCACAAATTCTTTTGAAAGGTTTGCATAGCCTGTTGATGATTCATCAGCTATTTTGCCATGACGATCAAAAGCAACTGTGTGACCAGGAACCAGTGCAGACTCAAGAAGTGCACAGCGGTTAGTCTGATAAAGCACCCGCAGCTCAGTAGTGGCCTCACCACTAACCTAAAAGGAAAAACAAAAACAAAAAAGCCCTCTAAATTAACAAGAGAAAAAAAATGTTTAAAATGTAATCACATTATATACATATACAGGTGTCTACTTCATTTTACAGAAACTTTGTACTATTTATAAAATCTGATTATTTTGTAATTCAATAGGTTTTATTCCCCAGCCTTATTTACAGTGACTTGCTCCAAGGAATTCCTTCTCTTGATTTCTCGGAATCCATGGAATAATGTTGGAAAAATAACTTGATTGGCAGGACAATTTAATAAGATGTTAATATGTATCTTACCATTGTTTATTTTTCATTTCCTCATTTGTGTCCTCCTAATTTAAGAGTATTTGGGACTAAAAACTGAAATCCATAGACATTCTATATTATACCTAAATTTTGCTTTCAAAAATAAAACAAATTGAGGTGATTATGCTACAGGGAGACATGACTACTGTTCAGGACAGTGTTTTAGGTCCTACCCCATCTCCCTCTTGCTCCCCAGGGAGATAGTAGGGCCTGAAGAAGAAAACTCATTGGTGCCTCTTGAATGGCTAGATACAAAACACTAAGTCTATCAACTACAAAGTTCCATTGCCCAAGTATGGCAGGGAGGAGGCAGAATTACTGATCTGCAAGAAACCACCTGACACTTGATCAGGTACATCTTAGTGACCAGTGTGGTTCAAAGCTATGACAGCTATCACCAGATATTCTGAGGCCCATACCAGAGGAAATCTTCTTTGAAACAAGGTGAGTTCCTTAGTAACTAAAATAAAATCTCCCATCAACCTGGTACAACCTAGTGGAATAAGGGCTTTAAGGTAGCCTTAATTTTATTTTTTTAAAATACAGTAATGAGATATTTCTTCAACTCTTAATTCAATGGAATAGATTCCACATCCACATTCATATTTCTCAAGCATTTACTATGACCAGGCTCCATGCTGATCAGAATGTGCTATGAACTACAATGTAGGGTACCATTCAAAGTCCACAGCAGAGAAGAAAATGTTTCATGGAGAAGGCTAACTAATTGATCACTTAGTCAGAATTTCAGGCATACAAATTACACAAGGTGGGTTTTTTTTTCAATAAGAATTATTTTCCCTTCAGTTAAGTAACAACCCATGAGTTGAAATCAGCCTGTAATGCCAGTACATTGGAAGGCTGAGGCGGGAAGAATGCTTGAGCCCAGGAATTTGAGGCTGCAATGAGCTCTGTTCATGTCAACTGCCCTCCAGCCTGGGTAAGAGAGCAAGAGCAAGACCTTGTTTCAAAAATAAAATAAAATAAAATAATTGTATAGCATTATATGAGGAAGCTGTAGCATAACTGTTAGCGTCAGATTGCCTATGTTAAATTCCTACTTCCACACTTACTAGCTTGTGACTCTGTGCAACTCACTTAATCCTTCCAATTCTTTGTGTTCCTCTTCTGTTAAATACAAATGATAATGGATTCTCTCATCTAGTAGATTTAAGAATGAAATATTATAATATATATTAAGCACTTAGTGCATTAAAGTTATCCTACACTGTATTATTTTTAAAAATAAGTAACATGCATGTAAAACAGCTTTATATATTAAATACACTTTTCATATCGAAATCAAGCAACACAAAGCATAATTATATAAAATTACTGTTTTTCCCCAACAATATGGTCCCTAAAAGGGCCATTGAGAAGTTAGTCTCCTTTTGAAAGCTCATTAAAATTTTGCATGTTATCAGAGAATTGGTCAACTTTTTCTTGTCTAAATTCCAATTGCTGAAATTTAGAACCATTTATGCATCACAACCTCAACAATTAGTGAAACAAAACAGAATAATGAAAAAAAGTGCTAGTACAAGCCAAAAGGAAATGGTAATCTTATAAATATATCTTATACAGAAATACATATGGACACAATAATATTGATACATGACAAAATGAAAAATTTACTACACACCATTCCAGTGACAATCCCCTTGTCAAGAGCAAGAGAAAGATGCCTCATCTCATGACTTTGGAAAATGCATATATTTCCTTTGTTGAAAATAACATCAAAGACACCTGGAAAACATTTTTTAAATATTAGAAAGTAATTTGTGCTTTTAAAACATTTTTTATTCAATATATTATATATGGACATCTCTTAATAATATATTTTATGTTTCTCAATTAAATGTTTTCAGTCAAAGGTAAAATGCCTCTCCATAGTATGTTCATTTTGTAAAAATTCATAGTATAATGTATACACTTTTCATTCACATACAGCAGAGAAGAAAATGTTTCATGGAGAAGGCTAACTAATTGATCACTTAGTCAGAATTTCAGGCATACAAATTACACAAGGTGGGTTTTTTTTTCAATAAGAATTATTTTCCTTTCAGTTAAGTAACAACCTATGAGTTGAAATCAGCCTGTAATGCCAGTACATTGGAAGGCATATGTATGTGAATGAAATTATTTTAAATATTGGTGATTCCTTGATCCATGACCCATTTCATTTCTACTCTGTGTGTTGTATGTATTTGAGTACGTGTGTATATATACACAACCATATTGACATACATATACAATATACTAATATATAAAATATTTATATCAAACACATAACATGTAATGTAAATTACATAATATTTATAAAATGATTTCATAACAGTTAGATTTTCTAAAATGGACCAATCCTTTATTTCTTACTATTGTCAGCGTAGTTCATTTTGTATCAATTCAAAATTTTGAGTTTAGTCAATATATACCAAATGAAGGAGGATTATGGTAGTTATTGGGCAATTTGTAGTCCCAATCCCAATTTTTAGCATGGAATTATTTAATTACCTGCTTTATTATATGTGTATATTCATCTAGCATTGGTAAATGCAATTAATTAATTCTACCTTTACAGTTCTATTCCAATTAGCCACACAGGCAAATACTTTTAGTTAGGAATAAGATCTGGGCAGGGCGTGGTGGCTCACACCTGTAATCCCAGCACTTTGGGAGGCCAAGGTAGGCAGATCACAAGGTCAGGAGATAGAGACCATCCTGGCCAATACGGCGAAACCCCGTCTCTACTAAAATACAAAAAAATTAGCCAGGCATGGTGGCGTGTGCCTGTAGTCCTAGCTACTCGGGAGGCTGAGGCAGGGGAATCGCTTGAACACAGGAGGCAGAGGTTACAGTGAGCGAAGATCACGCCACTGCACTCACTCCAGCCTGACGGACAAAGCAGGACTCCATCTCAAAAAAAAAAAAGAATAAGGTCTGATGCAAAGGCTAACTACAGAATTTCAATTTTTTAAAGGATTTTACTATATATTTATTTAATTTTATATTAATTTGAAGTTGTATTTCTAAAAATGAAAGACAGTTCAATAGACCACTCCAAATGGAAAGTTTCCTGCCTTATTAATTTCAAATTTATTTTTGTTTACATAATAAAATGCATCTTAATGAGATCTTAAGAATTAGGATCTCATAAAATTAAACCATATTGACAAGTACTTACAAATAATCCTGGGGGTTAGGGTGTTACTGAAATAAGGAAAGAAACAAGAGCTAGGAATTCTGAATTTGAGTCTGACACAACTCATTAGATAACCTTAGACAAAGCACTGTGGTTCTCTCTGTCAATTTCTTCATCAATAAAATCAAGGCAAGAATTCTCAAATGATGTGTTCAGATCATTCATTAATTGTGCAAACTAATGAGTTAACAATGAAAGAATGTGAAAACTAAGCATGTCCCTTAAAACATCTTAAGAATAATTTTCATGGTTTAATTTAATCTTCCTTTTGTTCTAATGATTTCATAAATACCAGAATCTATATTCATAAAACTATAAAGGTATTATTTTATCTTTTCCAGTAAGAACTCAATAATTAAAATCATAAAATTTTATATATTTTGTTATGAAAAATTATTTAAAGTTTATCAAGAATATCAATTGCAAGTTCTATAAAGAGATGGCTATTTAGCAAAAACTTGGAACCAACCCAAATGCCCATCAGTGATAAACTGGATGAAGAAAATGTGGCACATATATACCATGGAATACTACGCAGCCATGAAAAGGAATGAGTTCATGTCCTTTGCAGGGACATGGATGAAGCCCGAAACCATAATTCTCAGCAAACTAACACAGGAACAGAAAACCAAATACCTCATGTTCACTCATAAGTGGGAGTTGAACAATGAGAACACATAGACACAGATAGGGGAACATCACACACAAGACATGTTGGGGGTTTGAGGGATAGAGGAGGGACAGCATCAGGAGAAATACCTAATGTAGATGATGGTTGATAGGTGCAGCAAACCACCATGGCACGTGTATACCTATGTAACAAACCCGAACATTCCGCATATGTAACCCAGAACTTAGTATAATTTAAAAATAAATAAATAAATAAAATAAAAAAAGAAAAGAAAGTGGAGACATTTTTAAAAAGAGAGAGATGGCTATTTATCTTACTGTCATTGCTGTTAGTCCCATGCCTAAGACGGTCTCATCAACAGTTAAGTGTTTTATAAATATTTATTGAATAAATGAATTCTTACTGCTGAGAAAAATAAAATTAAGGGTCCCTATTTTAAGAATCGTAAAACAATACAGAATGTCCTTGAATCTGGAAGCTTCATTTAGTGAGTTTTAATGAAAAAGATATGTAGACATAGAATATTTTCCAGTAAAATTATAATCAAGTTGGCATGATAAATGAGATCTTCAGGATTTAAAACTTGTCAATGGAGGAAAAATATACCATTTTTAAAGAACTCTAAAATACTTCTGTGGACCTCTGGTATTCTATGGAGCACAGTTTGGAGGAAAATAATAAGGGAAAGAGCACTACCATGTGAATGAAGATATTAAAATTAAGTTGAAAACATCTGAGTAATCAGCAGCAACAGAAAGAAACATTATCTATACTTAGCCAGATATTCCAGGAACTACAGCTGTATTCACCCGCTTCATGAAAATTCAGGTGCCATTGACCCCCGATTTATTGGAAGTCCAATAAAACGTTCTACACTTTCCCACTGAAGCCATAAACACCCTCCCTTTTCTGTTATGAACTTGGTACATAAACCTTTACCTCTAACTATTCAGTAAGTTTCTCATTACTAAGTACTTTCACCTTACATATGGTGTGCACATATAAATAAACCTTGTCTCCTGATACATGTCTATTGTCAGTTATTTCTCAGGTTCCCACTATTCAAACCTAAGTAGAGAAGAAACTTTCCCTACAACATGAATCTTGATGTATGATTTCTAGCTCTGGCTCTGCCAATAAAGAATTCAATCATTCATTCAATCATCATCTATTGAGCACCTATGTGCAAGGAATATTTTTAGTTATAACCTAGATAAAAATTCTCAAAGTTCTTATCTCTAAAATGTTCTAATCTTTAAAAATAAGGGTTAAGCCGACATTATCTTAAAGTTCCCAGCTAATACTAACATCCATTGGATCTAGTCACATTCACCAAAATAAATTTGAATTGGCCAAATCCAACAGAAGCATTTCAATTCTTATTTCACTTTGCCTCTGGACTATGTTTGAACTTGTGGATGCCGTTTGAAACTACACAATCTCCCACCTCACTAACTTCCTTCTTGGTCTCCCACCTCATTCTTTATTCTATTGTAGGGTTCCAAAACAAAAGTTTTTTCTGGCCTTCACCTGGGCCCTCATTCTCCCTGGAGGCTAGCCACAGAAACTAGAATCTCTCTTCTCCAAGGCAGGTCATAGAGACCAGAGCCCCATCTCCCCAGAGCCAATCATGAAACCTAAAAATATTTATCTAACATTCTCCCTGCCTTTCTGTGGAAAAACCATCGATGAAGAAGCAATCTGACCTACTTTGTTTGATTGTAGGTCATAAGACCCCCATTCCAGAGAGGGTCCTGTCCCACACCCAGAAGGAAGAAATGCAGTACAGAGAGGCCCAGAAGAGTCTAGACAGACAGGCCTTGCTGGGTTTCCCCACTCAGTCTATTAGCGTTGGTTTACACCTTTTTCGTCCAGTCTTATTTCTACGTGGCTGTCCATACTTTATTAAATGTAAGCAAAAAAAAAATTGAGAGTTTCCCCTGTATCTCTGGGTCTTCATTCTGAAGGCTCTTGTGTCATATAAAACTTGTATGCTTTTTACCCTATTAATACTTGCATGCCTTTTAATCTCCACATGCCTTCCTCCACATGCCTCAAATCTGGCCATCACTTAGCTGCCAAAGCGTTTCTACTCTACTTCAAATCCATTCATGGCTATCTCTCACTCAGGAGAGAATAAAGGAAGCTGCCTTTATACATGCCACTTCTCTCCCAGAGCCTTTTGTAGTAGGCAGAGTAGCCACAGAAGACTAAAGGTTTAAATTACTTGTATGTAGGTATAAAATACTTGTATGCTTTTTCTCCTATTAATCTGCACATTTTATCAGTGATTTTTAGTGAATCTTCACAGGGCAAAGGGGAAGTTTTCCCTTGGCCCCTACATGCTCCTCACTCAAAGGTGTCCCTAGGGTTCTATCTTTAAGTGACTACCATTCTTACTCCTCTTGTTCTCGCTCCCTGGGAAGTCTACTTTAATAATCTATAAATTGAGAAATCCCTAACCTGTAACTCCACCACTCATCTCTCCCTCAACATCAGGCTCATATACCCTTGAATGTAAACGACTGGATGTTTCATTAACACTTCAAACCTGGTACACACAAACTAGAACTCAAAATTTTCCACACATCCCTAGCTTCAAAATCTAATCCTTCTAAATCCTTCTACATTTCTTACTTCAGTTGGTGACTCAATCAACGAGTCAATTACCCACAGCAGAAACCTAAGAGTAATCCTTTTCCGTTAACATTCCTTTTCCAATGTATCACCGAATCCCACCAATTTGGCTTGCTAGAAATTCTTCCAATTTTTCTTTCTTCTCTATCAATACTCCCAGTGTAGTTCTCCAAGTCCTCGTCACCTTTTGCTTGACATATTACAAAAGCCTACTGACTGGTCTTTCGTTTTCTAATCTTCCTCATGCCTCAAATCTGGCCTCCACTTAGCTGCCAAAGTGTTTCTACTCTACTTCAAATCCATTCATGGCTATCTCTCACCCCAGGAGGGGATAAAGGAAGCTGCCTTTAGACATGCAACTTCTCTCCCAGAGCCTTTTGTAGTAGGTGGAGTAGCCACAGAAGACTAAAGGTTTAAATTACCAAACCCAAAGCCGTTGACAGCTTTGGGTTGCTAGCTGACTACTTTTAACATGAGATGATTATGGTTGTAGTGGTGGGGTAAAATGTTTAAAACTTGTTTTACAGCTTCTAGAATAGAACATAAGATTTAACACTCCTTGTTGCAGCCACATGCAGAACAACACTTGAAATTGATGTTAGATCTCTTGCAAGATTCTGAATTGAAAAATTTAGCAATTCAATACAAATAGCCCCGATTTGCTGCAGCTCAGTAAAGGTGTTAGACTTCGTACTATATACTTAAGTCAGAGACTTACAGTATATATCCCAGGGAAAAATCAGCAACCATTCCCCTACTATTAATAGGTACATGTATTTCCAGGACATCCAGAATCCTCTTCTCCCCTGACATCTCCTTTCCCCAATGCTTCCTTCTGTATTTAGGGATTGAAGTTCTCAGTAAAGGGGGCTGAACCGGACAGCACCCAATCTAGAGCCTGTTCATTTCCAATCTAAAACAAAGAAGGTCTTTCAAAGTCTGCTCAGAAAATAGAGGGGTTTGATTTCAGAGAAGTAAAGTTAAGATGTGGTAAGAGCTGGGCGATGGAAAAGGGGAGTGTATAGTTAGTATAGTTAAGATGTGGTAAGAGCTGGGCAGTGTATAGTTAGTGTTATATACTAATAAAGTTTTTTTCAGATTCTTAATTAGAACCAAGTACAGAGAACCAGACAGAAATAAGAACTGCAGCTAATCACCACCAGATATTCACTAGAAATAGGGCCTAAAACTGTGTAGATTAACTATTAGCCATGATCTCAAAGAGGAACTGGAATTCCATTAGTACCAAGGAGATAGGTAAGGAGACCAAAGAAAATCTCCACAGGTGGCAGGTGCTGAAACTGACTATATTTTTATCTATTCAAAGGTAATTAGAGAACAATCAGCACAATAACATTTTTCAAGTTGAGCCAAAGGGAAAAGTGGTATTACCCTCTTCAATATACCATATAAATTATTTACTGAAGCAGTAATTTTTAAAATTCAGAAAAGTTTGTCTTGAAAGTTGCTGAGAAAATTTAAGAAGTTATATCTCCTTTGAAATAATTCTCTTTAAATTGTGACTTCACTTTAGCTGAAACTGGAACTGGAAATCTAAAAAGTATGTATTAGAGTTATGGTGACTGTATAACTGATTGTCAGGGCACCACTGGGAGTGAAAGGGGATGCCAAGTAGATGGAAAAGTCACAAGCAAAAGTGGGTATACAGCCCCATTAACTAGTTATGCAAAAAGAAACCTTAGTCTCACTTTACAAATTTAAATAAGTGTGAACTGTACATTTACAAGTTTAAAGTATATGTTTGTTATTATTTCTATTTTAATGGCAAGCGTGTAGTGAGTCTAGGACTCATGCACCACTGACAACAGTGAAACTGGTGTAACTTCTGGGAAGAGGCTGGCAATATGTACAAAGAGATTTGACATCCTCTTTAACCTTGTAATTGACTTCTTTGAAAGAAGGAGCTGGGTATGCCAACTTAGGCCCCAAGAATGGAAAAAACTTTTCATTTGAGGAATGATAGTCCCTTTAAATTATCAGGCCCAGAGAGGCATTTAAAATCTAACAGCAGTCACATCTCACTTCCCCTTGAGATAAGTCATTACCTCTTGAGACCACTTGCTATGCAGGCTCTAGACTGACACCAAGTACACATAAAATGTCATACACCCTATAGTTCAACAATGTACAACCAATCACTAACCAATGCTATTTCTGTAAACCTATGAGAATTCCTGAGGAACAACTTTTGTAATCAGCCCTCTTTTGTTTTCCGGAGCACTCTCCAAAGGCAACCTTGAAGTGTGAAATGTGTCCTGAGCTGCCGTCCTCAACCTTGGACCGAACAAACCCTCTATATTGTTTCTTATCATCTATACTTTAGGTTGGCATCCCTAAAGGGATGGCACCCTCCCAGAGGGCCCTCCTCTTATGCTCCCTATCACTGGTAAGGGACAGTCACCAAAGGGGACCCTGAAGTTGCCCAACACTGCCTATGCATGGGTGGGCCATCTAGTTTCCTTTTTAAAATGAGGAAACATGAGTCTGTCAACTTAGTTCTTCTTCAATATTGTTTTGGTTATTCAAGGAACCTTGAAATTCCATGTGAAATTTATGATTAGCTTTTCCATTTCTGCAGAAAAGGGTATTATGACTTTGATAGCAATTGCAGGCTGGACATGGTACCTCATGCCTGTAATCCCAGCACTTAGGGAGGCTGAAGCAAGTAGATGACATGATGGCAGGAGTTTGAGAGCAGCCTGGCCAACATGGTGAAACCTGTCTCTACTAAAAATACAAAAAAATTGGCCAGGTGTGGTGGTACACACCTGTGGTCCCAGTTACTCTGGAGGCTGAGGCAGGAAAATTGCTTGAACCTGGGAAGCAGAGGTTGCAGTGAGTGCTGTCTCAAAAAAAAAAAAAAAAAATGATAGCGATTGCAATTAATCTGTAGATTATTTGGAGGAATTTAAGATTTCCAATTTACATCCAGGGGTTATCTCTCCATCTATGTAGGTCTTCATTCTTTCAGAAATGGTTAGCAGCTTTCAGTATATAAAGACTTGCATTTCTTGAATTTATTCCTAAGATTTTAATGCTATTATAAATAATTCTCCTAAATTCATTTTTCAATTGTTCATTGCCACTGCACAAGAATACAAATAATTTTTGTGTGTTGATCTTGTATGCTACAATCTTTATGACTTTATATATTAGGTGTAATATTTTTGTGTGGATCCTTTAGGATCTTCTTATATTATATCATGTCATCTACAGATTTACTTCTTCTTTTTTGATTTTGATGCCTTTTATTTCTGTTTCTTACCTAACTGTTCTACCTAGAACTTCCAGTAAAATGTTAATAGAGGTGGCAAAAACAGACATCCTCATCTTGTTTTTTAATTAGGGGTATAGAAGCAAAGAAGAAAAACTTCCCCCTTTACCTTCTGAAGGTTCACTGAAAATGAACTGACAAAATGCAGATTAATAGGAAAAAAAGACAAATTTATTTTAATGTACATACCACCCAAAAACCAGGGGGGTAAAGATGCTTCACTGGGGAAGGCTAAATGGGGGAGTAGCAGTAACGATTGTGGGGAGGAAATGAATGGACCTGGAGGCAGACATTATCTTATGAATGATTCTTTTTGGAAACTGAATGAGATCAGACCAGAGGACAAATATTATTAATAGTTGGGACAAAGTTCAAAGTTCATCTGAGCTGTCATGGTGTTAAATTTTCAGTCTCTTTATTCATGATATGAGTTTTAATCTTCTTTGGTTGATGAAATTTCAGAGAAGGAATTGAGGCAATTGTGTTCCTCTCTGGGGTCCAGGTTCTAGGTAGAAAAGGAAACTTCAGAGAATAGCCTCATTCTATGCACTGGGAGAGACAGAGGATTGGGGGTGGGTCAGAGAGACATTGAGGCTACTTCTTTAGTTCAGCATGTCAAAGCACCATATTTCAGAATTTTGTTTTCTGAGCCCAGCAGGGAAAGCTTTCAGTCTTTAACCACTGATTATGTTAGCTGTGGGTTTTTCATAAATATTCTTTACCATGTAGAAGAAACTCCCTTCCATTCCTAGTTTTTTGAGTGTTCTTATCGTGAAAGGGTGTAATTATTTTTATATTAGAAATATTTTTTTCCTAATCCTTGCAATGCCTTCTACAATGAATATTTTTTAAAATGCATCCATCATTAAATAGGCATCAATATTAACACTGAATATTCAGGACTTCCCACTGCAGAACATAGAAGTTAAATGGCAACATAACAAAAAAATTAAAATGAGGATTACAATTAGAGATTAGAATGATATAGCTTTTTCTATTCCTAGCTATAACTTCGTGTGAAAAGAAGGTGGAGGCTGGGTGCAGTGGCTCATGCCTGTAATCCCAACACTGGGGGAGGCTGAGGCGGGTGGATCACTTGAGGTCAGGGGTTTGAGACCGGCCTGGCCAAAATGGCGAAACCTCATCTCTACTAAAAATACAAAAATTAGCTGGTTGTGGTGGCAGGTGCCTGTAATCTCAGCTACTCTGGAGGCTGAGGCAAGAGAATTGCCTCAACCAGGGAAGTGGAGGTTGCAGTGAGCTGAAATTGTGCCACTGCACTCCAGACTGAGCAACAGAGTGAGACCCTGTATCGAAAAAAAAAAAAAAAAAAAAAAAAAAACAAGAAAAAAAAAAAAAAAAAAAAAAAAAAAAAAAGAAAGGAAGAAAGGAAGATGGAGCCCCTCCTAC
>NW_016107388.1:5654443-5677358 GCF_001604975.1 Cebus imitator | reverse complement strand
CGAAAAAAAAAAAAAAAAAAAAAAAAAAAAAAAAGAAAGGAAGAAAGGAAGATGGAGCCCCTCCTACTACCCAAAGTAGTAAAATATTATAAGCAAGTACCTCGTAGAACAGTTTATGGACTGGTATAGTTAGCAAGCCAATGCTGTGTAAAATATTACTCTTAAACTTCCCAGCATAAAACATTTATTTCTTACAATTTCTACAGGTCAAAAATCTAGGAGCAACTTACTTGAGTGGCTCTTTATAAATCACGTCGTTGGTTGGGGCTGCAGATATCTAAAGGCTTGTCTGGAGCTGGAGGACCCTCTTGCAAGATGACTCACTAAAAGGGCTAATGGCAAGCAGCTTTTATTCCTTGCCATGTCAGCCTTTCCACAGGGCTGCCTGAATGTCCTTATGACATGGCAGCTGGCTTCCCCAGAGCGAGTGATCTGAGAGAGTGCCAGCAGGGAACTGTAATTTTATAATATACTCTTGAAAGTCATACACAGTTATTTACACCACATTCCATTTTATAGAAGGCAGCCCCTAAATTCAGCTCATGCTAAAAGAGAGAGGAATTAGGTTCTACCCTTTGAAAAGGGCAGTATCAAGTAATTTGTGAGATATTTTAAAACCTCCATATTGAAAAATGCAATTATCAGATGGGGGGGAGGGGTGTCCACCATTACTGAGGCTTGAGTAGTTGGTTTTCCCCTCACAGTGTAAACAAAACCGGGAAGTGCAAACTGGGTGCAGAACCCACTGCATCTCAGCAAAGCCGCTATAGCCAGACTGCCTCTCTAAATTCCTCCTCTCTGGGCGGGGCATCTCTGAAAGAAAGGCAGCAGCCTCAGTCATGGTCTTATGGATAAAACTCCCACCTCCCTGGACACAGCACCCGGGAGAAGGGCAGCTATGGGTGCAGCTTCAGCAGCCTTAAATGTTCCTGAGCCTGCCAGCTCTGATGAGAGCAGTGGATCTCCCAGCACAGCACTCAAACTCTGCTAAGGGATAGACTGCCTCCTCAAGTAGGTCCCTGACCCCCTTGCCTCCTGACTAGGACACACCTCCAGCAGGGGTCAACAGACATCTCATATGGGAGAGCTCCAGCTGACATCTGGTGGGTGTCCCTCTGGGACAGATGGCAGAGGAAGGATCAGGCAGCAATCTTTGCTGTTCTGTAGCCTCTGCTGGTGATACCTGGGCAAACAGGGTCTGGAGTGGACCTCCAGCAAACTCCAGCAGATCTGCAGCAGAGAGGACTGACTGTTAGAAGGAGAGCTAACAAACAGAAAGGAATTGCATCAACAAAAAGGACGTTCACATAGAAACCCTACCCAAAGGTCACCAACATCAAAAACCAAAGGTAGATAAATCCACGAAGATGAGAAAAACCAGTGCAAAAAGGCTAAAAATTCCAAAAACCAGAACTATATGAATCTGTATTTTACAGTAAATATACTGAAATTTCAGAAGATATAAAGTTTGTGAAACTGGCCCTGACATAAAATTAGCCATCAAGGGTTCAGTGTTAAAAACTGAATCGCTTTGGTTGTCTGGTTCTTCCTTTTAGTTATAAGATCCCACAATGGAGACAAGAAGACTTGTGACTGCCATTGCCAATGTTGTTACATATTGTTTTTAATAACTAAAGAGTTTATTATCATAAAATGAAGTTCCCTGTGGCATTTCAAAGAACTTCTCATGCTGTGTGTCTACTTTTAGGCCTAGTATTACCAAGAAATAGTTCAGCAACACTCAGAGATATCAGCATTCTAATACTCTAAGTACAGAAAAAACTAAATTCACAACCAGCTGAGTAACTAAATAGAAAGATTGGCTCATGGTGGCAAAAAAAGAACACATTGTTTTGTGGAGGAAAAATTGTAAGTCAAAATATCTCGGGCAGATATTCTTAAAATATTTTCTTGAAAAGATGTCTACAGGTCAGCATTGTTCATCAAAATACTTTCCAGGCATGTGAAAACTGATTCATTAGTGTGAATTTATGGGACACTGAGCATAACATCAGGAAATAATCCTGCAAGTAATTATCACACATAAAAGACCTCCTGTTGCAAAAATGTCAGTTACACTGAGGAAAATTACTCATATTATCCTCCACCTGCCATTTTTAGAACTGCTCATTCTGCTTTGTATATGGCAGGACTAGCATATTAAGATGCTAGAAACACTGAAGGGTAAAAAGTTTCTTTATTTGCATCAGCTACCAGTTAGTTTGATCTACACAGAGGTTCACATGCTAGCAGATGGTGACTGCTGCTTGTCGGAGATTCAGCTTGGGCTGTCAGAGGCAGTTCTTTCCTGAAGGGCCTCTTTGCATGACTGCCTGGTTTCCTTTCCACATGAAGGCTAGGTTCTAAGAAGGATTAATCTGAGAAGTGAAGACAGAAGATGCAGACCTTAGAAGTTCAAGTGTTGTGTCAGTTGCATTCAGTTAGTCATAACATCAAGAAAAGGGGCGTCCAATCTTTTGGCTTCCCCAGGCCACACTGGAAGAAATTGTCTTGGGTCACACATAAAATACACTAACAATAATGATAGCTGATGAGCTAAAAGAAAAATAAATCTTATAATGTTTTAAGAAAGTTTATTAATTTGTGTTGGGCTGAATTCAAATTAATTCTCTGGCTCATTTCTAGAAGGAAAGATGGACAGCCCTATATATGATCACAGTTTCTACTCCTCAGCAAATGCAAAAGAACTGAAATCATAACAGTCTCTCGGATCACAGTGCAATCAAATTGGAATTCAAGATTAAGAAATTCACTCAAAACCACACAGCGACATGTAAATTGAATGACCTGCTCTGGAACCACTCCTGGGTAAACAATGAAATTAAGGCAGAAGTCAAGAAGTTCTTTGAAACTAATAAGACCAAAGAGACAACATACCAGAACACAGGAACACAGCTAAAGCAGTGTTGAGGGAAATTTACAGCACTAAATGCCCTCATCAAAAAGCTAGAAAGATCTCAAATCAACAACCTAACATCACAACTAAAGGAACTACAGAACCAAGAGCAAATAAACTCCAAAGCTAGCAGAAGACAAGAAATAGCCAAGATCAGAGGAGACAGAGGCATGAAAAATCCTTCAAAAAAATCAACAAATCCCAACTTTGAACTATACTACAAAGCTACAGTAACCAAAACAACATGGTACTAGTACAAAAACAAACACATAGACCAATGGAACAGAATAGAGAATCCAAAAATAAGACCACACACCTACAACCATCTTCTTTGACAAAAACAAGCAATGGGGAAAGGATTTCCTATTTAATTAATGGTACAGGGAGAACTGGCCTGCTATATGCAGAAAATGGAAACTGGACCCCTTCCTTAGGTCTTATGCAAAAATTAAAGACTTAAATGTAAAACCCAAAACAATAAAAATCCTAGAAGAAAATCTAGGCAATACCATTCAGGACACAGGCAGGGGCAAAGATTTCATGATGAAAACACTAAAACCAATTGCAACAACAGAAAAATGTGACAAATGGGATCTAATTATACTAAAGAGATTTTGCACAGCAAAATAAACTATCATGAGAGTGAACAGACAACCTAGAGAATGGGAGAAAATTTTTGCAATCTATCCATCTGACAAAGGGCTAACATCCAGAGTCTACAAGGAACTTAAATTTATAGGAAAAAAACAAACAACCCCAATAAAAAGTGGGCAAAGGACATGAACAGACATTTCTTAAAAGAAGGCATTTATACAGCCAGCAAGCATATGAAAAAATCTCAACATCACTGATAATTAGAGCAATACAAATGAAAACCACATTGAGATACCATATCACACCAGTCAGAATGGAGATTATTAAAAAGTCAATCTCTTTGCTACTGTGAATAGTGCTGCAGTAAACATATGTGTGCATGTATCTTTAGAACAGAATGATTTATATTCCTTTGGGTATCTACTCAGTAATGGGATTGCTGGATCAAATGGTATTTCTGGTTTTAGATTTTTGAGGAATTGCCACACTGTCTTCCACAGTGGCTGAACAAATTTACATTTCTATCAGAAACCTAAGTGATGGGTTGACAGGTGCAGCAAACTACCATGTCACACATATACCTATGTAACAAGACTGCACATTCTGCACATGTGTTCCAGTACTTAAAGTAAAAAAATGAAGTTAAATTTTTTAAAAAATAAAAATAAATGTCAAAAAACAACAGAGCTGGTGAGGTTGCAGAGAAAAAGGAATGCATTTACACTGTTGGTGAGAATGTAAGCTAGTTCAACCATTGTGGAAGGCAATGCGGTGATTCCTCAAAGATCTAGAAGCAGAAATACCATTTGACCCAGCAATTCCATTACTGGGTATATACCCAAAAGAATATAAATCATACTATTATAAAGATATGTGCATGTGTACATTAACTCCAGCACTATTCACAATAGCAAAGACATGGAATCAACCCAAATACCCATCAGTGATACACTGGATAAAGAAAATGTGGTACATAACCACCATGGAATATTATGCAGCCATAAAAAGAATTGAGATCATGTCTTTTGTAGGGACATGGATGGAGCTAGAAGCTGTTATCCTCAGCAAACTAATGCAGGAACAGATAACCAAACACTTCATATTCTGTTATAAGTGGGAGCTGAATGATGAGAACACATGGTCACATCAGGGGGGAAACAACACACACTGGGACCTCTGGGGTTCTAGGGGAGGGAGAACATCAGGAAGAATAGTTAACAGATGCAGGGCTTAATACCTAGGTGAAGGGTTGATCTGTACAGCAAACCATCATGACACATTTACCTATGTAACAAACCTGTGCGTCCTGCATATATACCCCAGAATTTAAAATAAAAGTTGATTAAAATATATACAAAAAAGAAACATCAAAAAATAAAAATGAAATATATACAAAAAAGAAACATCAAAAAATAAAAATAAAAAATATAAGATCAGAGTTTCCTAATTTGCAAATTTCTCTCCTTTAATGTACCCAACTGTGTGTGCTGGTACCATTAGGCCCTCACATCATGATGCTGCAGGACTGGAGTTCAGGGAATCCAACCCAAGAAACTGCTCTGGCTGGGGCACTTGATGTGGGAAATAAATGGTCTTGGTCTCTGACCCAGTGGTCTCATGTTTCCTACAATTAAGTTACAATTTAGATCCTTCACAGTTTCTGATTTAACAATGGGAGATATTTTTGTGACCATATCTGCAAATACAGGATGTTAATAAAGAAAAAGAATAACAATAGTGGCAGCAGAGAACCCAGGGAATAAGTTAAAGGGCCACTTTGACTAATTTAAGTGGATAAGTAATTTCAAGTGGGAACAAATTTTTGCCCAGGTAAGGAAAATGTCTAAAAAATAATTTTGGAAAGAGAAGCTCTTAAGAAGTATTTTTAAACAGACACTTATTTTTATACAGGAGAAAACTGGATCGTTCCCCAAGATCTCAAATATGAGGCAGAAGGGGTTACATTTTGAGAAATGCTTAGGTGAGTAGCTCCAGCACATCCTCAAGACTGAACAGCACAGTTTCCAGCACAGCATAGTACAGCTAAATTCACAGGTGTAGCAGGCAAATATTGTTTAAATAATGAAGGTCCAAATTCAAAAAGGGTTGGAGATTTGGGTTTATAGTCAAAGATCTACCAACATCTGTTTACTCTTTGTCAATTCTCACAGTTACATCTTCATGACATGAAGATATTAAACATCAAATCTAGTTTGTCTTGTTTTCCCTTTGTACCTTTATTATGACATTAGCTACAAATAATAATTATTAGAATTGTTGTATTTGTCTTCTTCATTAGATTATGCATGTCTGAAATTCAGAATAGTATTTTAGTTATCTTCTCTGGTCCCCAAATTAATTAACATGGTCTTTTGGTAACTGCCTACATTTTATTCTTCAATTAGTTAATACCAAATATATATATTTTTCATAGTGCCCAGATTTAAAGCCTGTCATTTATTGATAATTTTTATTAATGCAGATAGTTAAATTATTTAAATGGCCTAACACTGGTGTAAAGTCATCTGAAAAAAGAACAAAACTATACATTAAACTGTGTCTAGAAATCTACCTTCCTTTAACCCCTAGACGTGTCTAGCACCACAAGCTTTGTACGATGGTTTTACCATATTTGTCTGTCCTATCTCCAATGGCGTCAACTGTGCCATCTGGATGCAGGCGGACAAACCCTCCAGTCAACTTGTTATAGAACTGAAGAGTATTTCCTTTTGTAAACTTCCATCTTTCTGCAGCCCACTAAAAAGAAAAACAAAACAAAACAAAACAAATACACCAGTATGAGAAGAAACAAAGAGAAGGAATTGCTAAGAAACAACACATACTAAACATTATATGCTGTTTTTGTTTTAACACATCAAATAGCCATTTGAACATTGTTTATATGAAATAATCTAAAGCCCCAAACAAAATCTTACTGTTTCTTTTCTCTTAAGTTCCAGCTTCTGCCCTGAGAAGATAAAGGAAAGAGAAGGCCATTAATTTCAGAAGGGTCATGCTTTCTCTAGTCATCATAAAACATAGTTTTTCTGGAAATGTGTATACATGATACCTACTTGCAGAGAAGATACTGTTATCCCTGGCATACAGTTCTCTGACAATTTTACAATCATCTTCCCCCTGATCTAGCCATCTGTGAAAAGAAAAGTATATCAATTATTTTCACACTTTATACTTACATTAACCATGAGCAATTATCTTCCCAAGTCAGAAATGCAAGATAGCAGGAAGTGGAAAAGACCTGGCTATCTGGTTCTGAAAGGCAGGGTAGTACAGAATGGAAAAGGAAATCCTAAAATTACTATAAGAGTGCAAGGGAGGTGGAAGAAACAGTTACTATCTGCTATGTTTTTGCCTACACACAGGTGAGTTACTCAATCAGCCTGGTGACTGTCAAAGTCATAGATGCTATTATTCATTGGATCAATTTATCTTGTCCTTTGGCTACTAAGTTCAAACTCGAAGCAGTTACTTCACAAATGGCTACTATTGGTTCCATAGGAAAAGAGGCAGGAGAGTATCAAAAAAGAAAAAAAAAGCAATTTATCACCACTACTGGGAAAATAACTCAAAAATCAAGGTCTATTGACAATGGGTAAGCACGATCATCTTTGTATAAAAAGCTACATGAAACACTGTGTGTACATTTATTATTTTTGAACCTAACTTGGGACCTAATCCAAAGGGAATATGCTTTGTTGTCAGAGACTTTCATTTTCTTTCTGATATGTACAGAGTCATATTTTTAAAAAGCTATATTTATTTAGCATTACATATTAAATTTCTATCATTAGGAATGATGATAAACATAATAAATGTCTTTCTCAATAGAAGAAAGAGCTCCTAAGATTAATATTCACAAAAGTTACCCAACAAAGCCTTAGTGACTAGGAACAACTAAATAAGCTATCCAGTTCTCAATGGATAAACTTGGAACTGACTAGTATGAAATGAATTACACCTACACACCTGTGACAGAAGAAGGTATATTCGTAATTTGTTGTGGGATCCTTGATAACAACATCATCGAGAAACCAGCCATTTCCTAAACACAAAAAAAGAATGAAAATGTCATATAAGTAAATATGGTCCAATATTTTCAAGTTTTGAGAACAAAGTGCTAACTTCCAAATATATGTAAAGGCCTTATACAACATAAAGCTTTAATACTTCAAATAAAGCAAAATATAACAGAAGTAAACTGTAAGGAATATATTCCTTATACATGTAACAAAAGCAAAGAATTATTTTAAAGCTGCATGTTTTATGATATCTATTTCAGTGTGGTTTTCCAAACAATTAGAACTAGAACAATTCTGTGGCTGCTTTTTATTTCCTAAACTGCATTCATAATCCTGAACCTAACATCTTCCAAAGACTATATACTTGATGGTTACCAATACTTTCTATTTCCAGAAAGTTTTTTCCTTACATTTTGATTTTGTTTTTGTTTTTGTTTTTGAGACGGAGTCTCGCTCTGCTGCCCAGGCTGGAATGGAGTAGTGCAATTTCAGCTCACTGCAACCTCCACCCCCCAGGTTCAAGCGATTCTCCTGCCTCAGCCTCTGGAGTAGCTGGGCCTACAGGCGTTCGCCACCATGCCTGGCTAATTTTTTTTATTTCTAACAGAGACAGGGTTTCACCATGTTAGACAGGATGGTCTCGATCTTCTGACCTCATCATCTGCCCACCTCGGCCTCCCAAAGTGCTGGGATTACAGGTGTGAGCCACTGCACCCAGCCCCAGAAAGTTTTTTAAAGTTTAAATTTAAACAAAGTCTGCATAAAATAGGTGCTCTGATAGACTAAACATGAATAACCATTCAGAAATCCTGTCCAAGCACACAGACTCAGCTGGTATACATAAAGGTAGAAATTTCTTTTTAAATGTTGTTTTTTTTTCCTCAGGAACACGTGCACTTTATTGAACGCCATCATATAAATGTGTGTGAGGATAAAGGGCTGATACAGGACTCCGCTAGGGGGCAGGGCGAGGAATGGAAGTGGGGCACATGGGAAACAGGTCATGGGCAGAGCTCCTGGCCTGAATGATTCCTCTTGCTCTATCAATAGGCTTGCAAGATAAATACTGGGATGATGATTAGCAGAATGGTCATGATGATGCTCAAAACCAGGGCCCAGATGTTTAGGCACTTGGCACTGGAGGCATAGGCCTGGGCCCCGGTCAGGTCACCAATCATCTTTCTGTCTCTAGATTTCACGGAGTAGGTGAACGCTATGAAACCCAGGCAGCAGGAGTTCATGAAGAGGGTGTTGAACAGGTACGAGATGACATGGTCAGGCATGGAGGTCTTGCTGTGGATGTGGACCACAGTGGATGTTGGGGGAGCCTGGTTATGGGGCACACCCAGCACAGCCACCTCATATTCTTCCTTGATCATCTCGTAGTTGGGGGAACGGTCGGTGTTGGTGGGAGTGAATAAGGTGTGGACAGTGTGGTTAATGGTGTCCAGGGAAGACCAGCTGTGGTCGGGTTGCTAGGATAGTTCTCAATGGGCTCTCCCTTTCCCCAGTCTTAAATGTTTAATTTCATATTAATTTGCAAACAAGAGTTAATTAAAATCAATTTTACTTACACATAAAATATTTTAATTAGTCATAGTGGTTTTGTCTATGCAAAGATCCAGCTCAAAATATATCTACTCTAATTAAAATAATTGAATTGATGAGTTACTACTCATAAGCTATAGGATAAAATTTATTTTTTTCTTTTATTTTTTATTTGCATATGTTTAGAGACGGAGGCTCACTCTTTCGCCCAGGCTGGAATGCAGTGGTGCAATCACAGTTCACTGTAGCCTAAAATCCTAAACTCAAGCAATCTTCCAGCCTCAGCCTTCCAAGTAGCTGGGAATCCAGGTGTGTATCACCATGCCCAGCTAATTTTTAAATATTTTTGTAGAGATAGAGTCTTGTATGTTGCCCAGGCTGGTCTTGAACTCCTGGCCTCAAGCAATACTCACACCTCATCCTCGCAACATGCTGGAATTATATGTGTAAGCCACTGTTCTCAGCCAGATAAAACTTTTTAATGCAGCATACAAGAGCCTTCAGCTTACTCTTCAGCTTCACCCCTCATCACATACTCCCATTATTGAGTGGTGCCAAACTCCTCACAGTTCCCTAGATCAGTGGTTCCCAAACTTAGCATGAATCTGAATCACCAGGAGGGATTACAAAAACACAGACTGCTGAGTTCCACAGTTTCTAATTCAGTAGGCTTAGCACAGTCAGCCTACAGTGATCAAATGCTCCAGTTTGCCCAGGACAAAGGGTTTCCCAGAATGCAGGATTTTCAGTGCTACAATCAGGACACAGCCAAGTTAAATCAGGAGCGCCACAGGCAAACCAGGATGGCTGGTAAGCCTAGATAAGACCTCAAGCATTGAATCTTTAACAATTTTCCCAAGCAATGCTGATGGCCCAGGAACCACACTTTGAAAACCACTGCCATAGATGATTCATATACATAATTCTATGCCCTTACATATGCTATTCGCTACACCTGGAACAAAATCTCCAAAATGTTATTTAATTTTTAAATGCTATCTCCCAGAAATGAATTACTTGTCTCCTTTAAGGAAAAATAAAATGTTACCAGAATTCTAAAATGGGTTTTAAGAACTTCTGAGGGGGCCATAAAGAAAACTCTTAGAGGTAATGATATATTGATTTTAACAATACTTTGTTAAGAAGTTAGTTTTTAAATTATTATTGTAAAAATATATTTTCTGCATTTTTATCATGTTTTTCCCATAAGAAAGAACCAGAACTAGATTTAGAGAACTAGAAAAGATGGGTTCCTAAAGAAAGCTAGGCTACTCGTGCAGGAATTAGGCAAAATAATAGGGATTAGATCAAGTTCTACTGATTGTGTTACTTTCTTACGCAGTATAAGTAGTTTTATATTATTAGTTACTTAATATAATATTCATTTTTATGGAATTGGGTTTAAGAAAATGAGGAAAAAAGATATTAAAACCATGTGTCATTCCAGCACCTGCACGCACACACACACATACACACACACACACAAATCAGTTAATTTGCTCTATCCATTTTCAATCTTGTTCTATGTGTACATATAGCATGCCCATATATAATCAAATTGGATTGTACTGTATAAAGGGTTGGTGTACTGCTGTAGTAGATATATGTTATGTGCTTACTGTATTGTTTCCACTTTCTGATTATACAAAATGGCTACATTTCTCAGCTTCCTGTGAAATTAGGCAGAGGAACATCTGGTTCATTTATGACAATGGAATGAGAACAAAAATGGTATGTCAGTTGCAAGTTCAGCACTTAAGTACATCTTCCATAATTCTCTGGCCAACTCCACCTTCTGTGGTAGCCTCAAAAGCCATGTAGCAGCTACCCTCTGGCCAAGACCTGATCCCCAATTCCCTGTTTGAAGAATAGCCACCTGGGAGACTATCCAAACTGAATCAGATTTTTATGTAAATGAGAAATAAACAATGTGCTTATGTAAAGCACCTCACATTTGTGCGTAGTTTGTTTTAGCAACTACTGAGCATTGATTACCCCAAACATAGATCTGCTTTGTTCACTTGATTTTATACATGAGCATTTCCACATTTTCCCTAAATATTCTCAGACAACATGCTTTTCAAAGTTGTATAGTATTCCAGTGTATGGACATACCATATGAAATATATTTTCCATTTTAAAATAGGGAATGTAGCTACCATATATAATATAATCACAATTTTGTGGACACATTTTATTTATATTTCTCAGTATTTCTTGGTAACTTTCTAGAAGTGGAATTACTGAATCAAAATTAAGTGCTATTGTCACATAACACTTCATAACATTAACCATGGAATATTGCATTATTTGTCCACAGTTCTTTCTCCCCTACCCCACTGACTTTGGTCTTGGCCATCTTATTTGATTTTTTCATCACAGCCCCAAATTGGGAGCAATCTAGATGTCCTTTCATGGGTGAATGATTAAACTAACTAAGGGAAATCCATAACATGGAATATAAAAGGCAATAAAGAGGAATGGACAATTCAAATGCACAACTTGAGTGAATCAACAGGAAATTATAGAGACAAAAAGCCAATCCTATCAGATTATATGTGATTCCATTTATATAGCTCTTGAAATGAAAAATTTTAGAAATACAGTACAGATTAGTGGTTGCTAGATGTTAAGAGGAGGAGACTGTGGAAGAGGGTAGAGGAACAGGGTAGAAATGGCTATAAAAGGGCAACATGAGGGCTCATTCTAGTGATGATGTTTTGTGTCCTAATTATATCAGTATCATTATCCTGGTAGTGATACTGTACTACAGCACTGTAAGATGTTAACACTGGGAGAAAATGGGTAAAGGGTACAACTTCAATTAAATGTACAATTATCTCAAAATAAAAAGTATAATTAAAAATATAATGGAATTGTTACAGAATTCTTACATTTTTACAATTTTTATTTCTTTGAATAATAAAATTTATTCTGGGTTACTTTGAATTGATTTTTTAAATATCCATTGCTCATTTTTCTATTAAACACATTTAAAACTTAATTCAAATCTTATTCTGTATTATTGATGTAGCTGTGTGCCCATTATTATGACTTTCACTGAACTACATTTAAAAAGTGTCACCTTCAATGCATTTTAACATAAAAATCTTCCTTGTTAATCTTTTTCAAAATGTTCATTGCTATTATACCCTTATTTTTCTTCCTAATAAATAACAGAATCATTTTTATCTGCTTTATTGAGAAATATTTTACAGACCATAAAGTTTACCTGTTTAAATAAGTTCAATGGTTCTTAGTATATTTAGAGGGTTGTGCGGCCATCACCATAACCCAAATTCAGTACATTGTCCTCAGCCCAAAAAGAAACATTGTGCCTTTTCACATCTTTCCCAACCACCTTCCTGCCTTCCCTCTCCCAGACCTAGGCAACCACTAATCTACTCTCTGACTTTGATAGATTTGCCTATTCTGGACATTTCATAAAAATGGAAATTATATAATAGGTGATGTTTTGTGACTGACTCATTTAAGGATGGAAAAAAAAAAAAACTCTGCTGTCTGTCTCAAGACTTACCTTTGAATGAGTTGTGTTGCTCTGTATTTCAGATTTTCTCTCTTTTAAGTTTGTGATTATCTCTTGATCAAAATTACTACATACCCCCATCTCTTTCTAATTCTCTCATTTCCCCACTTGTGATGCTCCACTTGACTTTGGAACAACCAATCACTTTTCTATATAGAAACCACTGAAGCAGTCTCTTTCCACATAAAATTAATCTGGCATCAGATTGTTTTTGCCAAACCAAAAGGACAGGCCAGGGTGCAATTCAGTTTATCAAAATTCTGAAGTCCTTTTACTGCTGACACACCACAGAAGCACGCAGCTGGGGCTTAAATTAAGTATGTGGAAGATAAAACTTTCACCCTTCTTGCCAAACTACAATGGTGCTCTAGAGCAGCAAGAAGGACTGGATTACATAACCAGCCATGGTAACTGATTGGTAAATAGTTGTTAAGGAACAAATACGTTCACTTACTCCAAAAGAGGGCAGAGCCTATAAATCAAACTTTCGTGGCTAGAGCCCCTAGTATTCTTAATATGGCTTTCAGACAAGGCCGGTCTAATACAAATGAGCCTGTAATTTTATTGTCCATGCTATTTATTATATACATATATATTTTCATGTATGTACATACTGTACATATATGTGTATATATATGCTATATATGTATATATTTATATAGGCTATTATGCTGAATAAGATCTTTTTTATATTTTCTATCAAATATCGCTAGCATATAAAGCAGCCACTAGTTATTGTATATTTATTTAATATTTAGCCATCTTACAAATTTCCTGATTTCATTCATTTTTTAGTTGATTCTCCTTCAATCTGAATAATCATTTATATCTCCACTAAGCAATGCTTTAAATTTCTTTCCAAAATTATGCTGCTTTAAAATCTTATAATTTTTAATAAAATGCTTTCCAAATAACAATTAGTAAATATTCATAATGAGAAAAATCTATTTCTGGTTTTTATGGATTTCATTGTCTATTAAAAGGATGCCTTAAGTTAAATTATTTTTAAACAATTTTAAATAAATATATTTTTCTGCTCCAAATTTTCAAAGATTTTTTTAACAAAATTTATCATTGTTAACAAATAATTTTTCTGCTTCCACCTTTTGAATGATACATTTTATTAATAGATTTCCTAATATGGGACTGTCTTCTGATTTCTTGGCATACACCCTAATTAGTTGTTATACATTAATTATATACTTCTTGATTCACTTTATACACATTTAGCTTAGAATATCTGCAAATGTTTTTATCAATGAGACTAACCTATAACTGCTCCTCTGGGGAATACAGACTCTGTGAGACAAATAACATCATGGCAGCAACCGATGTTTCTCAAAGAAACACATCAGTTTTATTTGGTTAAGGTAAGAGAAAATGAGAAATGTTTTTTAATCATCCTTTTCATGAAGAGGATCAAATTTATTAGCCCAAAACTGTACATAGTATTCTCGAGTTTTTTCTCTTGTGTATTTACAGTTGTATTCACTTTCTCTAAATTTGGGCATTTATTTTCTTTCCCTTTTTTGTCTATTTTGAATGCTATTTATTATTTATTTATTTTTAGAAATGAGAGTCTTGCTATGTTGCCCAGGCTTCTCTCAAACTCCTAGGCTCAAGTGGTCCTCTTGCCTCAGGCTCCCAAGCAGTTGGGACTATAGGTGGGTGCCATCACGCCCTAGTGGCTCTCTTTTTTATTAAACTTTTCAAAGTCTGGTTTAATATCTGTCAGCTTTTTTTTCCCCTAAGAACCAGTTCTTATAAATGACATTAATTCTTCTAGTTTTCTATTTTTTTGATATTTGATTTCTATGTTTATTATTTTCTTTCCTATCTTTTTCTCAAAATTTCACTATTTCTTACCTTCTTGCATAGTTTAGCTCATTTTTTTTATTTTCTCTTTTTAAATACTTGTTAGATTGTGATTTATAATAAGAAATATGTTTTTTGGCCTTCTTCCCTGTTTCCTGGCACACAGCTCATAAAAATCCTTTGAATGGTCAAAGTGGTAAGTGCCTTTTTGTATGCTAATGAGATGACTGGTAGCTGGGGGCTCCAGCCAGCCTCAGGATGGGGACTGGTGCCAGAAGAACCAACCACAGGATTTGCAAGATGGAACTTTCACTACCATACACAGACCTGGGGGGTAGGGAAAAAAAGAGGGGTTCAAAGTTGAGTCCATCACCAACAACCAATTATTAAATCAATCCTGCATGTGTAATGAAGCCTCCATAAAAATCCAGAAAGACAGAGTTCAGAGAGCCTCCAGGCTGCTGAAGATGTGGAGGTGCTGGGAAGATGAGGCACCCGAGAGGACATGGAAGCACCACACAGGCCCACATGCATTGCCCTGTCTACCTTTCCATCTAGCTGTTCATTGCTACCTTTTGTAATATCGTTAATAATAAGCTGGTAAGTGTTGGTGTTTTCCTGAGTTCTGTCAACTGCTGTAGCAAATGACTGAACTTGAGGAGGGAGTCATGGGAAGACAGGGCAGGGACCACCCTAGGGCCCTGTAGGGACCCCCTAAACATGAAAATGTTAAAATCTTAAATTCCTCTTGAAAATGCCAGACACCTAGCTAGCCTTAAAAAATAAACTTAATAAGCAAAAAGATAATAATAACAGCCTAAAACAACAGTTTGAAAAGTTAAAATAACATTTTGGTTCCCTCTAAAAAAGAAAGGTAACAACATATGTCCCTGAGTTGTTTTCAGAAACTCGGGACCCCGACCAAATGGATCTGCTGGCATGCAGACCTCAGGTAAGGGGAAACTGAGTACTCATCTATGACCACCTTTTTTTATCCTAAATTTCTTCCTGAGAGATGTGGAGGAGGTCACGTGCATGGGCCAGAGCTAACATTCTTTTCCGCTGACCCCAAATTGTTAAACAAAGTTTTCTCTCCTTTCTCAATTGCAAACCACAAAATCTTTAAATTCACCTATGACATGTGTGCCGGATTTCAAAATGTCCCACAATTTTAGGTCAAAGCAATGCACAGACTCTATATATTAACTTATGACTTTGCTTATAATCTCTGCCTCCAAGCCTTTAAAAACCCTTAAGTATAAGCTGTTAAAGCAAACTACATATGGCCTGAGAAGGACTCTGTACTTTTGTATTTGAGTCCTTGTGGATGAACTGTAACCTCGCTTAACAGTCAGACAAAATTGAAAACCTAACTTAGAAGTATGCTCCTGTAACAATAACTGAGTCTTGGCCAATCCCAGCGGCCATTCCTCAACCACTCATAGACTTCTAAGTGTTCAAATTGTGTTCAAATAAGGCAAATGCCAACCTGTAACCAATCCAGCTATTTCTGTACCTCACTGCCGATTTATGCATGTCATTTCACTTTTTTTGTCTATAAATCTTCTTTCACCATGTGGCTGTGCTGGAGTCTGTGAATCTTGCTGTGATTCTGTGGCTTCCAGAATCGTCATTACTCAATTAAACTCCTTTAAATTTAATTTGGCTGAAGTTTTTCTTTTATCAAAGCCATCAGGGAGTTTGGGTCTTAATCATAAGCTGCCCGGTTCTCCTTGGTTGGCACCCTACAATAAATGCTTCACTTTCCCTGACTGCAATCCCAGTGTCAGTGTTTGACTTTACTCTTGCCAGGCAAACAGACCCCAGCTCAGTTCGATAACACCTGGAAATACCAATTTCTGGCCAGTTGGTCAGAAGTTGTAGAGGCCAGGACTAGCTATTGGCATCTGAGGTCGGGGTAGTCTTGTGGGACTGATCTCTTAATTTGTGAGGCATGACACTAACTCCTGGTAGATACTGTCTGAATTGAATTAAATAGTAGGACACCCAGCTTGTTGGAGGGAAAACATCCTATATATTTGGTCACAGAAGTGCTCCGTGTTGAGTGTTAAGAGCACAGAAGAAAACAGTTTGTTTTTCCTACTAAATAATACTAAAAGTGAGACTATTAATACACCTTTGAATGTTATAAAGCGTACTAGTATTCTCTAATTAGTCAATAATATACTCCTCATATTAAACGACCAGAATGCCACAGGAAACAAGGGGAAAACTAATTTTCATACCCAATCCATTTAAAACTATTAGACAAACTATTTCTTTTCTTCCTCCTTGAATGAAATCTAGAAAATTTATTCTGAATATTTGGATTGCTCTCAGGTAATAAGTCCATTGGTTTCTTTTATCACAAAACTGGGATAATTTCAACAATTATAATGACCAATCCCATATAATAATCAAAACTTCAAATTTCATTTAAAGGCAAAATGTCTCTCCTCTCCCGTCTTCAGTTCTGGAATCTTGGGAGGTAGGCAGGCTCACAGGTTGCCTTCTTCTTCCTGCCTTTACCCAGGCTGAATATCCTTTATCTGAAAAGCTTGGGATCAAAAAGTGTTTCAGGTCTCAGATTTTTAAATATCTGCATTTATGTCTACTGATTGTGCATCCCATATCTGAAAATCCAAAATCTGAAATGCTCCTAAAGGCATCTCCTTTGAGTATCATAATGATACTTTAAAAGTTTCAAATTTTGAAGTATTTCAAATTTTGAATTTTCAAATTTGGCACTCAGATATATAATTTATGACCCTACAGAATAAACAGGACAGGCAAAGGTGAGAGGTAAGAATCTAGAAATGTCTTATTAACCAGCACTGTTTATATATGTATGTTGGTGAGTAGGTATTTAAAGCAGGAATCATTTATCTTACTATCTTCTTGGATTATCTGCCTACAATTCTACTCTGGCTGTTCTCCAGACTACCCTTTCTTTGTGGCCAAAGGCCACTGAGGAAGCCTGCAGATTGTTATTCAAGTTGGGGTCATCTAACAATTTCTAGAAGGCACAGGTTCTTCAAGTGGTTTCTTCACAACGGAAAAACCCCTCCTACCCTCTCCTATTACTAGTGATTGGTGTATAGGTATCAAAGCAACAGCCAACCTACTGCAATGAAAACTTGTAGTTTTTATATTCAGTGGTGAACCCATAACTTGTCTGTCCCTTCCTTCATAAGTCCTGAATATGTAGCCTTGTGCCTACATTTGGGATGGTGCTGGGATGGGTCTGAATATACGTGTCCCCTAAATTCATCTACTGGAACCTAAGACTCAATGTGATAACATTAAGAGGTGGAGCCTTTAGGATGTGATTAAGTCATGAGAGCTCAACCCTCCTGAGTGGGACTAGTGCCCTCATAAAAGGACTTCAGGGAACTAGCTAGGAGGCCCTTTTTGCCCTTTCACCATAGGAGGATAAAGCAAGAAGGCCCTCCCAAGACAACAAATGCCAACACTTTGATCTTAGACTTCTCAGCCTCCAGAAGTGTAAGAATAAATTTTTGTTCTTTATAAATTGCCCAGTCTAAGATATTTTGTTACAGCAGACTCAAACTAAATAAGACAGAGAATAAGATCTTGCTTCTACTATTTGTTCTGGTCTTTTGAGGCTTCAGCAGAAAATGAGACAGAAAAAAACACCATTGTAACATTCTGTTAGACTGTACTTATAGTTCTGATTTTCACTTCGGCCCAAAATCATGAAGAGGACTGAAACACCTTAAGTGATTAATTTTTTTTTCTTTCTCCCTTTTAAGTAAATTTTTGTTTCACTAAATTGTGGTCAGAGAAAGTGGCCTGTTTGGGAAATTTTACTGAGATTTTCTTTTTGGTCTAATATCTGAGTCAAATTATAAAAATGTTTCATGAAGCTTTGAAATGAAAATGCTTCCCTATCTACAAACACCTGAGGAGAGTAACTGAAGGATCCAACTAACCTACCAAAATCTGACACATATGATAAAACCCTATCCTATCTTCTTTTCATTTCTTCTTGACTATCTAAGAGTATTTTACTTTATCTATTTACTTGCAACGTTATCTGTGGAATAAAGGTTCATGAATCTTATAATCTCATTGTGAATTATAAACTTTATCAAAAGAGCGCCTTCTTCTACCTTTTAATGCTTGTTGTCTTTAATTTTACTTTATCTTATAATAAGATTATAACTAAGATTGTTTCTTTATTTACATATTTCTGATACATTGCTTAAATTTTTATTTTTAATATTACTGGGTCATTTATGTCAAGTGTCTCTTGCATAGAACATATCGTTGGACACGGGATTTTTTAGGTTTAAAAGTTTTGCCTTTATTTTTGTTTAGAAATATTAACAGAAACTCAGAAATAAGGCCAAAAGATGACTACCATGTCCTTTCAATATTGTAGTAGAACACTAACAAGCTTGCCTGAGAATCATTTGACTTACTGTGGAAGTGTAACATTAGGTGACTTAATATTTACTATGGATTCAGGCCTGTACAATTAGCTATCGATTGATTAAAAATAATATGCAAATGATTTACATCATTTTGTCTGAGAGAGAAGACAACCTCCAAAGCATATTTGTGTTGTCTATAGAACACTGCTCATATTTTTTATTTATCAATCTTATTCATAATTCTTTTCTCACTGATTACATGTACATATTTTTTAGTTTCTGGTAACCTCCTTTGAGCCAGATTTGTCAACCTGCTAATTCCCCCATTAATTATCTAAACACACTGTCTACTCTGTATTTGTATAAGAATCTTGTTCTTACTTTGAAAATTATACTTTGACACTTTTCAGTAAGAAAGTTTATCATCTTGTTTGATGCTTTTGGGTTTTTTTCCTTTTTTTTTTTTTTTTTTTTTTTTTTGCCCCTTTAGTAGCATGCCTTTTTTTAAATGGATTTTGTTTATCTTATAATTGTTTTATACAGTAGCAGGAAATAAATTTATTGGGAAGATGTGAGTCATCTCACAGAGTTGAGGAGAAGAGTGAGGAGAAGAGTGAGTAAAGGCATGAATAAAATGGCAGCAGAAAACACAGCTGAGACCTGACTGCCAGGATAGTCTCCTTAACATGCCACTGTTGGACAATCACTAGCCTTCAAGGAATATCACCACCAGGAGATACAACTGCTGCCTCCACCCCTAGCATGCTGGAATGCTGTCACATATCACAACATATAAATCTCTTATCTCCTCTATTTTATAAAATTACTCTTTCTAGCATTTAGGCCCATCCTAGATTGTCCCCTTGGTCAAATCTCTATCATTTTGAAGAAAAATACATCTAGTTAAATTTTAATGAGTATTTGGGGACAATATTTAGATTTCACATAGTCAATACATAAAGGTCCATTTTCTACAAATTTTCCACAGTATTTTCTAGATTTGAACAGAGTTTCACATAAATACAGTGGAATCACACCTTCACGAACTCTCTGTGGAAGAGCCTTACCTGGGCCAAGTCCATCATGGCCTATCACAATCTTGCACAAATTTCCAAGGTGCACAGCCTCCAGGAAAAAGGTGTCAGTCTATAACGAATCAAACACTATAATTAGATCTAAACTATAACTCTGACTTATACCAAGAGTATAAATTAAAATGCAGTATTTTTTTTTTTTTTTTTTTGAGACAGGATCTCCCTCTGTCACCCAGGCTGGAGTGCAATGGCACAATCTTGGCTCACTGCAACCTCTGCCTTCCGGGCTCAAGTGATCCTCCCACCTCAGCCTTCAGAGTATCTGTACTACAGGCTTGTGCCACCATGCCCAGATAATTTTTGTATTTTTTGTAGAGATAAGGTTTTACTATGTTGCTCCCCAGGCTGGTCTTGAACTCCTAGGCTCAAGCAATCTGCCTGCCTTAACCTTCCAAAGTGCTGGGATTACAGATATCTGCCACCGCACCCAGCCAGTAAAAACTGATTGTAAAAATGAATTTACAATTAAAAGGTGCCATAGTTGTGGTCCAGTGGTTTATATAATCAGAATATAGACAAAACGTGAAGATCACAGAATACTTTCAACAAAATCAAAGATAATGGTATATGTTTCAATGCAAAAAATCATGATCCAAACTTAAAAAAAAAGATAACAAAACAAAAAATAACCTTTGTATAGTGTATTATGTTTCAAAATATTTTCATGTGCATTTTATTTTGCCTTCAAAAATTGCTAAATGAAAAAAAAATCCCTTCTACAGACAAAAAAGTTGAAGCACAGATCTAAGATTAGAGCTCAGCTCCTCTGACGTGTAAGAAGACTATTTTCTTTTGAACCTCTTTGTCTCTGCGTGAGTGCACTGTTAAGAATGTAAATAATGAGAAACAAAACTATTAGCTTTCATTAACAAAAAAATACTGTTCATGCCTGGTACAAATTAATGGATAACATTATTATCCCTTTATCCACCAAACACAATGTTTAGAAAAGCAGGACTTTTCTATGCAATAAATGAAAATTATGAGTTATGATATTGATAATAATCGATGTAGAGAACTCTAAGGAAAAGAGAAGAAACATATAATGAAAATATCCTGATATACTCATTAAGAACTAGTTGGGTCATCAAGGAAGGCTGAGATTAATATAACATGATCAACTGTCTATAATTTACTCAGTAAAAGAAAAATTTAAATATTATATGCATATTATTAGTAATAAATTAACAATGTATTCGGCTTCTACATTCAAAAATAAAATTTGTGTATATAATTATCCACATTTAACAATATACATATAGATTTAAACATCAACGAAGAAGGAAAAGATGTCAAGAAGATGGCAGATTAGGAAGCTCCAGACTCCAGTTTACACATGGAGATGCTAAGTTAACAATAATATAAGAACTAGAATACTTTTTTTTGAAAACTTTAGCGACCACTTGAGAGATGCAGCCCTCAGGCCAATGCATAACCAAGAAAGGACTTCATCCAAAAAGGGCAGAGAAGTTCAAAGCATTTTACATGCCCTTGCCCTACCGCTACGTGGCATAGTACAGTACAATAAGAAGGAAACCACCTACACTCCAGAACCTCCCTCACAACAAAAGCAAACAGTAGACCATACATCCAAAATTCTGTCTTGTGTGAAGGCTGCCTGAGAAACTGGATTATGTCTCCCCTGACTTGGAGCCATGACAGAAATGGCAGATAGTCTGGAAGGCTAAAAGATAGAGGCCTGCCCTGTAGCCTGTGTTTTCAACAAAACTTCTTCAGTACAGCAGACAAACAAGGCAAGGAAGAGATTGTGGGCTCTGGTTAAGAAACAAGAGGAAGCACTTAAGGAAATTAATTACTTAAAATCAAATACATAAGCCCAGGGAAGACACATTGCCAGAAAAGGTTTAAGAGGTCCCAAACTTCCACCTGGGCTGATCAATGCAAGTTTTCTCCTAGTAAGGCCAGTCCATAATGACTGCGAGGTGTGGTTGTATTTTTAATTGTCCAAATCTCAATAAAAGATCACAAAGCTTACAAAGAAAGAGGAAAACATGGCCCACTCAAAGAAATGAATGGCTTCATGAAATGACCCTAAAGAAATGCAAATCTCTAAACTTCCTAAAAAAAATTTAAGACAACTATCTTAAAATGCTAAATGAGCTCAAAAGAATACAGAGAGACAACTAAATGAAATCAATAAATTCAGACATGAATAAAATGAGAATATCAACAAAAAGATAGAAACTATAAGAAAGAACCAAACAAATTCTAAAGCTGTTAATATAAAAACTGAATTGAAAAATTCACTGATGGGGTTTAGCATCAGATTTAATAAAGCAGAAGAATCAGCTTACTTGAAGGCAGGTAAGTTGAAATCGTCAAGAAGGGAGCTACAAAATAAAAGAATGAAAAAAGTGAAGAGAGCATAAGAAACTGATGAGACACCATCAGGCAGGCCAATATATGCATTGCTGAAATTTTAAAAGGAGAAGAAAGAAACAGAGGGGCACAGAGCTTTTTGGAAAAAAGTAATGGCCAAAAACTTCTAAAATCTGAGGAGTGAAATGCACATGTAAATTCAAAAAGCTCTATGGGGTAAAACTAAAATAAACCAAAAGAAATCCACACTTAGACCCATTACAATCAAACTGGTGACTTTCAAAGAGACAATCTTGAAAGCAGCAAGAGAAAGGCAACTCATCATGTATGAAGAAGATTCTATAAAAGTATGAGTAAATTTAAGTAGAAACCATGCAGGCTAAAGGCAACAGGATGATACATTCAAAATGCTAAAAGAAAAAAAAGAAAAAAAAAAAAAAACAATACCTCCCAACCAAAAATTCTACATCAGGCAAAATCCTCAAAAGTGCAGAAGTAATTAAGAGTTTCCCAGATATATCAATTGAATAATCTCATGATCACTAGACCTACAATACAAGAAATGCTAAAGAAGTTTTTTCAAACTGAAACAAAAGGACACTAGATACTAACATGGAAACATA
>NW_016107388.1:5648328-5654427 GCF_001604975.1 Cebus imitator | reverse complement strand
GCAGGCTAAAGGCAACAGGATGATACATTCAAAAAAAAAAAAAAAAAAAAAAAAAAAAAAAAAAAAAAAAAACCTCTCAACCGAAAATTCTACATCAGGCAAAACCCTCAAAAGTGAAGAAGAAATTAAGACTTTCCCAGATATACAAATTGAGTAATCTCATGATCACTAGACCTACAATACAAGAAATGCTAAAGAAGTTTTTTCAAACTGAAACAAAAGGACACTAGATACTAACATGGAAACATATGAAATTATGAAGTTTGAGCTTGGGATGCAGAGGCTTGCAGTGAGCCGAGATCAGTACACTGGCCTCCAGAATGGGCAACAGAGTGAGACTCTATCTCAAAAAAAATAAAAAGAAAAAGAAAAAAGAGAAAGAAGGAAGGGAGGGAGGGAGGGGAGAAAATATAAAGTTCTTCCATAAAGGAAATAAATGGACAAACATTAGAAACTTGTATTATTTTAATTTTGGTGCATAAATTCACTTTTACTTCTTGTATAGAATTTAAAAGACAAAAGTAGGTATACAATATATAAAGATGTAATTTCTGACATTAATAATGTAGAGTGGAGTTTGGAGCCATAAAGGGGGACAATTTTTGTGTATAATTGAAGTTAAGCTGTTATCCGTCTAAAATAGAATATTATAACTTTAAGATGTTTTATATAATTGCAACAGGAACCACAAAGAAAATATCTGCAGAACACACACAAATGGAAAGGAGAAGGGAATCAAAGCAAGTCACTACAAAAAGATTAATGAAACTCAATGAAGACTGTAAGAGAGAAAAGCAGGAGGGGAAAGCTTCAAGACATACAGAAAACCATTCACTAAATGACAATAATAAGTCCTTCCCTATCAGGAATTTCTTTAAATGTACATGTATTAACTCCATATAATAACATAAATGGTCTCAATGTGTTTTAAAAAACAGGATCTAACTATTCTGTCTACAAGAGATCTGAGGATATACCTGGGTAGAAAGTGAAAAGATAGAAAAAGAAATTCTATGCAAATGGAAACCTAAAGAGGGAGAGAGTGGCCATATTTATACTAGACAAAATAGAGTTTACTTCCAAAACTGTCACAAGAGACAAAGAAAGCTACTATATAATGATAATATGGTTAATTCTTCAAGATTTAATGTCATATATATATATATATATAAAATTCATAAATATATATGCACCTAACATCAGTTGCATATATATGTATGTATACATATATACGTATGTATACATATATATACATACATATATATTAATGACTTCGCCTATAATCTCTCTATATATAAACATATATAAAGCAAACTTTTTGTTTAATATATATTAACTAATATATATATTAATTCATAACTTTGCCTATAATCTCTCTCTTTCTACATATATATATATATATATAGAGAGAGAGAGAGAGCGCGCAAACTTTTACAAAATGGAAGGGAGAAATATATATTAATTTATGACTTTGCCTATAATCTCTATATACACACATATATATAAAGAAAACTTTTGGTTTAATATATGTTAATTAATATATATTAATTTATGACTTCACCTATAACCTCTCTATATAGATATACATACATGGATACATAAAGCAAACTTTTACAAAATTCAAGGGAAAAATAGCAACACAAAAATAGGAGATTTCAATGCCCCACTTTTGACAATGGATAGAAGAATGAGACAAAAGATCAATAAAGCAAGAGGACATGACCAACATCATAAACCAACTGGTCCTAACAGACATATACAGAACCACCAACAAACATGGAACATTATCCACGAGATATCACAAGTTAGTTCACAAACAAGCCTTCACAAATTTAGGAAAATTAAAATCATAGAAAGCATCTTTTCCAATCATGGTGGAACAAAACTAGAAAACAATAGTAGGTGACTGGAATGTTCACATATATGTGGAAATTAAACAACTCACTCTTTAAACCATCATTGGGTGGTTTTGTCAGCAATATGGCAGAATAAGAGGATTCTGACTTTCAATTCTTCCATGGACGGACCAAATAAACAAATACAAATACATCAATTCCCTTGGAGGGAAATCAGACACTTGTTGCAACACACACACACACACACACACTGGGAAACTATGAAAACATCCACATTAAAACAGGTTTAAAAAAAGGCTGAGACAAGCTCCTGCCACAAACCACACCCCAGAAATAGCACTGCACAGTCAGGAACTTCTTCAGCTTCAAAAAGGAAGTATGTGTTTCTCATCCGGAGCCCACAGTCTCTCTTGCTTGCCTTGTTGTCTGTTTGCTATACTGAAGAATCTCTGCTGCAAAAACAGGCTGCAGGGCTGGCCTCTGTTTTCTCTGTTTTCCAGGCTTCCAAACTATCTGCCATTTCTGTTATGGCTCCAAGTTAGGGGAGACATAAACCAGTTTCTCAGGCAGCCTTCAGACGAGACAGAATTGTGGACATATGATCCACAACCCCTCAGCCTGGACTCATTGCACCAGAAACCTGGAAATTGGCACTGGACCTCATATTTGGGGGCTCAGTAGAAGCCCTCTAGTTCTGGTTCAGGAGGCAGGAAAGGGAACTCTTCACATATAGAGAAGATGCAGACACGCCACCACTCTTTCGTTTCTGTCCTTTTGCTATTCTGTTGCGCTGTGCAATTCTGCAATCTTCCCATTTGGAAGGAAGACCCTATTGAAGCCCAGCTCTACCAAACAGAGGGGCAAGTTCCTCTCCTTCAGAATGTTGGCTCCAATGTACTCCTCTTCCCAGGCATGGGGATGTACAAAAATAGAAAAATGAAAGTTAAAAAAAACGGTGGCATATCTGCACCTGCTCTATACATGAAGAGTTCCCTTTCCTGCCTCCTGAACCAGAACTAGAGGGCTTCTGCTGAGCACCCAAATCTGAGGTCCAGTGCCTATTTCCAGGTTTCTGGTGCGAGTCCAGGCTGAGGGATTGTGGAGGAGGAAACCTAACTTTTATGGTTGCTATCCAAGGGACTGGCTCCTACATCAACTGCCTCTCAGAGCAGATGGCGCTGGGCATTTGAAAATCCCCTGGAAGCACAGAGAACTAGGAGGTGTTTTTAAACAGGCAGCTATACCCCTAGACTGGGTATAGGTCTAACTTCCAGTTTCTCCCTGGAAGAGGTTTGACTGCACATAATCCTAGCTGCTACCTAGGGGTCAGGGCTTCTAACTAGAGTACACCTGAAAGCCTAGAAGGCCTGAAATTAGTAAAGTTTTCAAAACCTGAATAGGCATGTGGGTACTTCCCATGTCTTCTCACTGCAGCAATAAAACCAAGTCTCCAGCTTCTCCCTGAAAAGAGTTTCTCCACACACTGAGCATCCCAACTTTCATAGCTCCCACCTAAACAACTGGCTCCTAGATCACCTGCCTCTGGAAATGTGGGGGCTCAGCATCTGAAAATTCCCTGGTACCACAGAGAACAAAGAGGCATTTAAGTGGGTACAAGAATATTTCCAGCAGCAATCCCACATAAGGCTTACCACAGAGCAAGCAGGCAAAAATACCCAAATCCCATTTTCCCACTAGAAAATGTTGGACTTACACTTTCTCAGATGTTGCCCCAGAACTGGGCTTCTAACTAGCCTGCATCTGGTTGGTGATAAGCAATTAAAAGTCCTGTGTGAACCTGAACAGAATGCCTTCTTCCCCAGCTGGCTCCAGTGATAAAGCCAATCTCCATATTCTGCCTGGAAGGAGTTTGTCCATACATTGAATTTCCCATCTTTTACAGCTTCTACCTGAGGGACTGGCCTCTAGCTGTGGGAGCTGACAGGGACAGGTATTCTTAAGTACCCCAGGGAATACTGAGAATGAAGAGATGGTTTAAGCAGGTAAGGAGCACTTGCAGCACCTTTCTCCTGGCTTCATACAGAGAGAGCAGGCAAAAACCCCAGCACCCAGTTTTTCTTTGAAAGGGGTTTGACTGCACACCTAATGTCTTAAGTTTCCCAGCTGATTTCCACTGGTTAGATTTTTAATTATCTTGCATCCAGGCAGTGACAGAACAAGCAATCAGTAATCTACTGAGTGCCTGAACACTTCATACAGCTCTTTCCCTTGGTTCATTTCAGAGACAGAACAAGTCTCCAGCTGACCCACCTATCTCTGAGAGCTGATGGAACTGGGTATTTGCTAGGCTCTTGGGGGCAACAAAGAACACTGAAACTGTGTGGTCTGAACAGAAGTGCAGGCATTTGCCATAAACCCTCCCCTCAGCTTAATGCAGAGTGAGTGCACGATAAATTCCAGCTCTCAGGTTCTGCCTGAAGAAAAATGGGACTTGATCGTACATCTAGCAACCCAACTTTTCCAGCTGCTTCTTAAGGGCCTGGCTTCTATCTTACCTACCACTGGGCAATGATAGGACTTGGCATACCCTAAACTCCTGGGGGCCACGAAAAGCAAAGACAGTAGTTGGGACAAATACACAAGTTTGAGAGGCACTGAATCTCTGCCAAGTTGATCAATGAGATCTATTTCCTACATGAAGCGATTTTCACAAGATTAGGAGAGGTGGCTACCTCATCTAATACATAGAAACTAATAGAGAGAGTCAAAGAAAATGAAGGAAAAAAGGGAAATATGTTCCAAACAGAAGAACAAGATTAATTTCCAGAAATGGAGCTAATTCATATACTCAACAGAGAATTCAAAATAACAGTCACAAAGATACTGAGGTCAGGAGAGCAATGAATGAACCAAGTGAGAATTTCAACGAAGAGGAAATACAAAGGTTTAAGTTCCAGAATAAAGAAAGAAGTTTCACAGTTCAACAACAAAAAAGAAGAAATAACCCAATTTTTTTTTAATTTTAGATTCAGGCAGTACATGTGCAGGTGTGTTAACTGAGTATATTATGTGATGCTGAGGTTTGGGATATGAATGATCCCATCACCCAGGTACTAAGCATAGTACCCAACAGGTTTTCAATCCTTGTCTTCTTCTCTCCCATCCCTCTCCACATCTCAGTGTCTATTGTTGCTCTCATTGTGTCCATGAGAACACTATATTTAGCTCCCACTTATAAGTGAAAACATGTAGTATTTAGTTTTCTATTCCTGCAAATAACCCAACTTTAAAATGGGAAAAAGTACTTGAATAAACATTTCTCCAAAGATTATATACAAGTGGCCAATAAGCATATGAAAGATGCTCAACATCACTAATCAATAAAGAAATGTAAATAGAAAGCACAATGAGATATCCCTTGGTAGCTGTTAGGATGGTTACATAAAAAAAAAAAACAAAAACAATTAACATGTCTTGGCAAAGAGATAAAGAAACTGGAACCCTTGTGCACTGTTGGTGGGATTGTAAAATGGTGCCACCACTATGGAAAACAGTACAGCGGTTTCAAAAACTTAAAAACAAACGGAGAGAGATCCAAGATGGCTGATCACTAGCAGCTCAGGATTGTAGCTCCCAGTGAAAGCGCAGAGAACGAGAGGACACCACACTTTCAGACGAATTTTTGTTGCCCACTGACCAGGAGATTCCCAGCGGAGGAGCCCCACGGGTCGCCAGGGCGACCCTTGTGGCCAGCATGGCGGTTTTGCCGGTGCCCCAGTGCGGCGGTTCTTGGTGCAGAGTAAACAGGACTGGATCCCCTTTTGGTCAACATTTGGAGCTCCGGGAAGGCAGATTCGCCTATTCAGCTGATTGAAAAAGGGACTCAAGAAGGAAGCCAGACCAGAGATTCCCAGGCAGAAAAGCACCACGAATCTTAACCGCTGTTTTGGCGGGCACAGTGGGTTGCTCAGATTGCAGCGCTGGGAATCAACAAGTTGGACGTCCACTCAGAGACCTAATTTGAAAGTTGGTAAGTACAAAGACGATAGGTGGATAAATTTACAATGATGAGAAGAAACCAGCGTAAAAAGGCTGAGAATACCCAAAATCAGAATGCCTCTCCCTCTACAGGGGACCACAGTTTCTCATCAACAAGGGAACAAGGCCTGATGGAGAACGAGTGCATTTCATGAACAGAATTAGGCTTCAGAAGGTGGATAATAAGAAACTTCTGTGAGTTAAAAGAACATATTCTAACCCAATGTAAAGAAATTAAGAACCT
>NW_016107388.1:5634128-5647256 GCF_001604975.1 Cebus imitator | reverse complement strand
TGGAAAAAAAAAAAAAGAAAAAGAAAACAGGAGTTGTAACTTTCTGACGAAATAGACTTTAATAGAAACAAAGACTAAAAGAAACAAAGAAGGACATTATATAATGGTAAAAGGATCAATGCAACAACAGGAGTCAATTATCATAAATATATATGCACCCAATATAGGAACACAGATATTAACAACCCAGACACATAGGACAAGTTCTTAATGACTTATGAAGAGACTTGGACTCCCGCACAATAATAGCGGGAGACTTTGACACCACATTGTTAATATTCGACGGATCAATGAGATAGAAAATTAACAGGGACATCTATGATTTGAACTCAGACCTGGAACATGTAATCTCAGTGAATATTTATAGAATTCTTCACCCCAGGTCTACAGAACATACATTTTTCTCAGTATCATATTATACCTATTTTGAAAGTGACCACATAATTGGAAGTAAATCACTCTTCAGCATTTGCATAGCATTTCACAGGCTTAAATGAAATATTGGTTGGCTGTTTCTTTGTTATTTTCTTCCCTTATTCCTTCCTGTCTCCGCTGTTAAGCACAATTATCGGCATAACAGATTTTTTAATACCTATTTTTAGATTGCATTCCAGCCTGGGCAATAGAGCAAGACTCCTGTTCTCTCTCCCCCTTTCTCTTTCTCTTTCTTTTTTTCAAAAAATAAAAAATAAATAAATAAAATAAAAAAAAATAAAAACAAACTACGATATGATTCTGCAATCCCACTTCTAAACATATATCAAAAATAATTGAAAAGACCCCAAAGAGATATTTGCACACCCATGTATGCAACAGTATTATTCACAATAGCCAAGAGGTGGAGGCATCCCAAATGTCCATTAATGGATGAAATAATAAACAAAATGTAATTTGTTTGATTACACACAATGGAGTATTATTTAGCCTTAAAAAGAAAGGAAATCCTGTTACATTGCTTTAACACAAATGAATCTTGAGGACGTTATGCTAAGTGAAATAAGCCAGTCACAAAAGACAATTAGTATATTACTTCCCTTACATGAGGTATCAGAAGTAAATATACAGAAATAGAAAGTAGAATGGTGGTTACTAGGGACTGAAGGGAAGGAGAAATGGGGAGTTGTTAATTATTAGATTACCAATTTTGGAAGATGAAAAAAATTCTGATGATTCATTGCACAGCCATGTGAATATACTTAACATTACTTAACTGTGCACTTAAAATGCTCTTAAAATAGTTACAATGGTAAATCTTATCTTATGTGTTTTTACCACGATTAATCTTTTTTAAATGAAAGGGCATTTTGCTTACTTGTCCTCTTAAAAAATTGAAGGTGCTCTTCGATCTAAATAGTTGTCTGGATCCCGTATCTCCCTTTTCTCCATGGACAGAAATGTAGACGTTTGCTGTTGTTCCAGCATTCCATAGCTCACCTGTTGCCACAGTCACTTCATATATTGTCACTGACAACATAAGAAAAAAAACTTTAAGTGCCAAGCATTACTCATATAACAGAAAATTAAGTACAGAAGTCTCCTCTTACCCATTGTAGACAAGTTCCAAGACCCCCAGTGGATGTCAGAAACCACAGGTAGTAACAAATTCTATATACAGTATGTTTTCCCTATATATACATACCTATAATAAAGTTTAGTTTATGAATTAGGCACCATAAGACATTAACAATAACAATAAAATTGATTAATTATAACAATCTAATGTTCAAAAAAACAAAAACTTTGTTCTTACCACAAATCTTACCAAATGTGACATACTTTTTTTTTTCTTTCCATGTTAAGTCAAGAACTTTCACCTTTTCCCTTAAAGATAGTACTTCACGGCTTCTCTTTGAAATATCCAAATTGCCAGCATCACTGTTCTTGCAATTTGAGGCCATTATTCAGTAAAATACAGGTTACCTGAACACAAGCACTATGATACTGCGACAGTTGATATAACAACCAAGATGGCTACTAAGTGACGCACAGGCAGAGAGCATACACAGTGTGGATTCACTAGACAAAGGGGTGATTCACATCAAGGCAGGATGGAGCAGGACAGTAGAAGATTTCATTACACACAGAATGGCACACAACTTAAAATTTATGATAAATTGCCTGTTTCTGGAATTTTGCATTTATTAATTTTGGACACCAATTGACTTTCAGGGACTCAGGCCAAGGAAAGCAAAATCCCTGGATAACAGGGGACTACTGTACAGAAATCCAACCAAGAGTTCTAGCTCCAGATAACATGGAGTAACCCACACCATCCAGTTTCTCCTACTGAATGCAGCTATAAAACTTTGACAGAATGCATAGAACAGCTATATGGAGATCAAAAAGTGAACAGCAGCAGGAGAGGTGGGGAAGAAGACCAAAATTTAAAGTAACATCAAGCAACTGTGAGTTTACCATTTCTCCTCCTCCACAGCCCCCCAGCCTGGATTCAATGCACCAGAGACCTGGAAATAGACACTGGACCTCAGATATGGGGGCTTGGTAAAAGCCCTCCAGTTCTGGTTCAGGAGGCAGGAAAGGGAACTCCTCACATATAGAGAAGAGAAGATGCAGACATGCTACCATTTTCTTCCTTGCATTTCTCTATTTTCTTACATCCCTGTGCCTGGGAAGAAGAGCACATGGAAGCCAACATTCTGAAGGAGAGAACTTTCTCTTCTGTTTGGTAGAACTGGGCTCCAATGGGGTCTTCCTTCCAAACAGGAAGACCATAGAAGTACACAGCATAACAGGATAATTAAAACCTCAGTTTTATAAGCCAAGAACCAAAAGAAAGATCCAAGAAACTGTAGAGGCTTTAAAAACTGAACTAACATTGGAACCACAGCCCACATAAGACAGGTTAGAATTTATGACCTGAAATTAACCAGTAGCCAACTGTATACTAAAACAAAATATCAACATTCTCCTTAGGATTTAAATAAGAACTGGTGTCTCATATAATAATATGTAAAATTCCAAGGATATAATATGAATGCTTAGAATATTAAAAATAAGAAAAATATCAACTCACATAGGAAAAGAGAATGGAGACGTCACCATTGAGATGACATGGGTACTGATTACCTGGCAAAGATTTTAAAGCAGTTAGGATACCAATATTACTACAAACAATCATGAACACTCTTAAAACCAATAGAGAAATAGAAAATCCCTGCAAAGAAATGGAAAATTTGAAGAACTAAATAGAAATTTTAGAACTGAAAAAAAAAAAGGATCATAAACATATTTTAAAACTCACTGAACAGGCTCAAGAGCAGACTGGAGAGAACAGAGGAAAGCACAAATGAACTTGAAGATTGATACTGTAAATAGAAACCATCTACTCTAACAACAGGGAAAAATATTTTTTTTTAAAATGAGCTGGGACCTATAGGATAATAACAAATACCTAATACTCATGCACATGAAGTACCAAAAGAAGAGAGAAAAAGATTCTGATTCAAGAGTTCTATGAATTCAAAAACAGTCCTGCCCTCCCACACCAGCTCCATCCTCTGGATTTTCACATCAGTTGATATTCCCTCATATTCCATTCCCTCCTCGGCTCATGCAGAAGGTTTATAAGTAGGAATTATTGAGGTAAATTTTATTTACTTTCTGGGATGGTTAATTTGACAATCCTTTTCTAAAGATTAATAAGTTTTCTCCATTCGTTTTCATTTTTTCCTTCTTTTTATTTTTTTGGATACAGGGTCGGGCTCTGTTACCCAGGCTAGAATGCAATGGAACAATCATGGCTCACTGCATCCTACTGCCCAGCTTATTTATATATATATTATATAATATCATTATGCATATATAATAATATATATTATATATTAAAATGTTTTTATATATAATATGAAAAGTATTAAAAAGTAACATTTTTATATATAAAAATATATAATTATATATTGTATAATATTATCTATTATTATATGTACATAATGATATTATATAATTATATGTATATATTTTAAAAGAGATGGGGTTTCACCATGTTTCCCAGGCTGGTCTGGAACTCCTGGACTCAAGAGACCCACCTGCCTCAGCCCCACAAAGTGCTGGGATTACAAGTGGAAACCACCATGCCTAGCCTTTCCTATTATTTTTCCAAAATTTCATTTTTCCTTTTATAAAAACCAAGTGACTTTGCTAAAATTGGAGAGAGAAAACAAGAGGAGGGGAATCAGAGTAACAGCAGTCTATCACCTTTGTGCTATTCTAATCAGAGGTATTCTTTTATTTTCCATATAAGAACTTAAAGGACAAATATATAACAGAAATGAACTGAAGTTTTCTTAATTAACTGACATATCTGGCCAGGATTCAACTGGGTAAACTGAAATACAAAAATAGCTGTTTCATTAAAAGTTCCCATAGGACATTAGCAAGATGATGCAAAACAAATCCCTAGACCCATATTTGCCCACAGAGGCACTGTCATAACAACAATGCTTGGAATATTTGCCTTTGTGAGAACCCTAGAAATTGGCTAAGAGGTTCCTGCATCCAGGGAAGCCCAAAGACAAAAAGAGCCTCATCGAAGCCAGTAGGAAAATTCATGGCATTTTACATGCCTAAGCTCCTCCCCTACCCCTAGCACATACAGTGTGACCAAGTTGCATTTATACCTGGATATAGAAGGGATGGTTCCACATATGAAAATCAATCAATGCAATATGCCACAATACACAAAACTTCATTGATATAGAAAAAGCATTATTATAATCCAACATCCTTCCTTGATGAAAACTCTCAACAAACTAGGAATAGAAGGAAACTATCTCAACATAATAATGGCAACATATAAAAAGCTCACAGTTAACACAATACTCATTGATGAAAGACAAAAAGCTTTTCCTCTAAGATCATGAAAAAGACAAGGATGCCCACTCTCATCATTTCTATTCAACATATGACTGAACGTTCTTGCTATACCAATTAAAACAAGAAAAACAAATAAAAGATATCCAACTTGGAAGAGAACAAGCAAGATTATCTCTGTTTGCAGGTTATATATGCAAAAAACTCTAAAAGGTTCCATACACACACAAAAAAAAAACAGTTAAAACAACAGAATCAACACTCAAAAAGCAGCTGCATTGCTATATACTAACAAAGAATAATACAAAAAGAAATTAAGAAAACAACTGCATTTACAATAGCTCCAAAAACAATAAAATAGTGTACTTAATACTAAACCAAGGCAGCAAAAGGTATGTACAATGGAAACTACAAAACATTGTTAAAAGAAATTAAACAAAATACAAATAAATGGAAAGACACCTCATGTTTGTGGATTAGAAGACTTGATATTGTTAAAATGCCTACATTAATCAAAGCAATCTACAGATTAAATGCAGTCCCTATCAAAATCTCTACAGCAATTTTTACAAAAATAGGGAAAAAAACAAAAATTCGTATAGATTGCCAAGAGACCCCTGAATAGTCAAAACAATTTTGAAACAATCAAAGTTATAAGCCTCACACTTCTTGATTTCAATACAAACGACAAAGCAACAGTATTAAAGGCAGTGTGGTACTGGGATAAAGACAGACAGACATAGAACAGAATAGAGAACTCAGAAATAAATCCTCGATTATACAGTCAATTGATTTTGACAAGGGTGCCAAGACCTCTTGTCAAGGAGAAAGACGCTCTCTTCAATAAATGGTGTTGACTAAACTAGATATCCACATGCAAAAAATAAAATAAAATAAAGTTGAGTTTTTATCTTACGTCGTATACAGATATTAACTAAAAATAGATTAAAGGCCTAACCATAAAAATCTAAATCCATAAAACTCCTAGAAAAAAATTTAAGAGAAAACCTTCAGAATATAAAATTTGGCAATTATTTCTTCAATATTTTGTATTATTCTTTGTTAGTATACAAAATCACATGCAACAAAAACAAACATAAACAAATGGAGCTACATTAAACTTAAAAACTTCTGCACAGTGAAGGCAACAATCATTAGTGTAAACAGGCAACCTATGGAGTTGCAAAAAATATTTCCAAATCATATATCTGATAAGAGGTTAATATCCCGAAAAAATAAGGATCTCCTTCACCTAAACAACAGCAAATGAAAAAAGAGACAATTCAATTTAAAATTAGGCAAAGAGCTTAAATAGACAATTCTCCAAAGAATAGATACAAATGGCTAACAAGTCTACAAAAATTCAGTATCACTAATTATTACAAAAATGCAAATGAAAACCACAATGAAAAACTACTTCACACCCATTAGGATGGCCAGTATTAATAGAAGAAAAAACAAGTGTTGGAGAGAATGCAGAGAAATTGGAACCCTTGTGGGATGTAAAATTGTGCAACCACTATAGAAAAAGGTATAGACATTCCTCAAAAAATTAAAAATTGAATTACCATATAATTCAGCAACTCCATTTCTAGATATGTACCCAAAAGAGTTGAAAGTAGAATCTCAAAGAGATATTTAAATTTGCACACCCATGTTCACTACAACATTATTCATAATAGGTAGAAGGTGGAAGCAAGCCTAATGTCCATCATCAGATGAATGGATAAAGAAATTGTGGTATATACCTATGATGGAGTAATATGCTGTCTTAAAAGGAATAAAAAATTCTGTTAACATGCTATACCATAGATGAACCTCAAGGACATTACGTTAAGTAAAAGAACCCAATCGCAAAAGGACAAATACTGTATGCTTACACTCATATGATGTATCTAAAGTAGTTAAAATTACAGAAACAGAAAGTAGAAATGCGGTTGCCAAGGGCTGAGAGAAGTACGATGGGGCAGGGATTGAGGGGAATTAGTATTTAATGGATATAGAGTTTCAGCTTTGTAAGATGCAGAAGTTCTAAAGGTATGTTGCGTAACAGTGTGAATACACTTAACATAAGTGAACTATACACTTAAAAATGTTTAAGGTAGTAAATTTAATGTTTGTGTTAATTATCACAATTAAAAATAAAATTTTTTTAATAGTAGCTCACATAGCCTGCAAACCCACCTTTGGTTTTTTTCTTAGGAACCTTTATCCTTTGCAGGAAAATAATTTCATAATTACAACAAATTTTTTTCAGGTATACATGATGATATACTGGTAAACTGGGCAAAAACTTTTAGAGTTACTGTTGTTTTAAATGACAAATAACTACCATGAGTTTTTATCAACCTAAAAGAACAAAATATAGCAAAAAAAAAAAAAGACATTAACCCAGCTGTTGTTATTTGTACCACCTAGAACTCACGTGTCTATCTCCAGTGAAGGGTGTTACTTGTTTGTAATGATATAATTTCAGACACATCATCAATCTTAGCTAGAGTTTTAGATAAAAATATGGCAAGGGCCAATCATCATTTGCTATAGCTCCACTGACCTAGATAACTAAAGGGTTATCAGGTTTATAGATAGCATATGATAGGGTATGTTTAGAATACCAAGCCATGGCCTGAAACTGAAAAGAAAAATGTTTATTAATAAACCATAAGGGTCAAGCACTACACAAAAGACAAGTAGAATCAGAATGTATTTGCAGAGTGTGCCTTTTGAGCAGAATTTTAACAGTTAAAATTCTGTTAAAATTTTAGGAAAGCAGCAGCAAAACGTGACCTCTGCATCATTACTAACAATGGGTAGGAATAAGGCCCCTGGAGAACATCTCCTCTGGCGAAACGTGTGGGTTGATGAGGAAGAATAGCATAGCAATGCTTATAAATGGTGAAAAAAATACTTATGAATGGTGAGAACAATGCTCATGCTTCACTTTTCAGTAAATAGGGCTATTCATGCCTTTTCAAAAATACGTTAACTTCAGAAATTTAAGAAGAGTGATCACACCGATTTAAAACCACAAAGGAATCAACAACCTGTGCAAATGTTTTACCAGTCTATGTTCTCTCAAAAAAATTACACAGGATGTATCTAAGCCTAATGTCAGATAAAACTCAATATTATTTATTTATTTAGATAATTAAAAGATCACATTTTTAATAGAACATAGTCTGGATTGGAGGAAAAAAATCTGTTTTTTGCTAACTGTCCATTTAATAAACTCCTATGTCCTTATCCCATTCTCCTCCAAGGCAGAGGCCAGCAAACCCAAGAGCAAATGGTTCTTACGGACAGTCACCCTGAATTCTTGTTGGGCAGCAGTGACTACCTAACCCTGAGTAAAACAAGAGCCCATTCTCAGCTATAAATTTCCACAGGGCTTGAACACATCTCTGCTTTTGGAAAGTCATTAACAGTCACGTTTTTATTTCCTAATCAAATAGATAAATTTTCAAAAATGAGGTAGAGCACGGTGGGAAAAGTATACATTGACTTGCCTTTCTTAGCCCTGGAGTAACTTCATTTGACATTCAATTTTCTCATGATCTCCTAAGAATTAATTTCCTTGTTTTGATTAAGAAGCATTTCCGCTGACCTTCCTACAGGGCGAACTGTTGACAAGAACATATTCCTGGATGCCAGCATGTGAAACAACTAAAAACATTTAGATGCAGCTGCCACATCAGAGAGGTAAGTGATAAGAAACCAGCAGTCCTTAATCATTCATTCACTCAACATGTGTTTATTGGTTCTCTGTCCCTCAGCATTTAGGCAAACAAGTTTTATCTGTGCTGCCTGGAGTTAGCCCTTTCCTACCTGGAAGGATGGGTTGTCCTTTACTTAAAAGAGGAAATTCTCGACAGATTTCCCCATCCTCTTGATCTCGTGCCAACCATCGCTGAACAGGTACATAAAACTGTTTTCCAGAATTCATATTATGCAAGTGTATCTATAATAACAATAATATTACTTTCAAAAATGTAGGAATGCTTTATCAAAATGTCAAGTTTTTGTTCAACACTGCCACTTAGCTCAGAGAACATTTTTTTAAATATGAGAAATTGTTGATAATTTGACAGTGCTAATTTCTTTTTTTACTGCCATCTCAAGTACAATGGCATTTCTTTTCTCTATCTAAAAATCTTCCTATTTCTATTTATTTATTAAAGACAGTCTTGATATGTTGCCCAGTCTGGTCTCCAACTTCTAGGCTGAAGTGATCCTCACGCCTCAGCTACCTGAGTAGCTGGGACTACAGGCACACACCAGTGCACCCAGATAAATTTTTCTATTTCCAGTGTCTCTATTTTGTAATGTTTATATCAAACATGGCAATTTCTTCCCAAATCTTATGTCATTAATATTTTCCTGTTTGGAAAGAGATGTTTACATTTTTAGAAATATATAATTTCCCTGTTTCAACTTCTTAGAAATTAATTTTTTGGCTTAAAGTGATTTTATAAATATTAGTATAAGGTTAGATTTCATACACTACAGAGTCAAACTAACATGGTTCCCCCCTTGATCCTTAGCAATGAACAAAATTCAAAAACTAATGATTTATATGATCACCTAATCCATTTATCCTGGAGTCAAACAAGAATGTTAATAAATTCTGGTAAAAACTGAAAAATATGAAAAATCATCAAAAAGTAAAAATTATGTTTTCTGATATTAAAATCTAGCCTTTCCTGATAGAGTACTATTATTCTTTTAAAAGCTTCATTGAGATGTTATTTTAACTATTAAATTAATCTTACCCTTTCGAAAATGCCTTAAATCAGAAATTTTCAACTTTAATGATTTTAAAATCACTTTCTTAAAAAGGCAGATTTTCAGCCAGGCACAGTGGCTCACACCTGTAATCCCAGCACTTTGTGGGCCCAAGGCAGGCAGATTGCTTGAGCCCAGGAGTTTGAGACCAACCAGGGCAACATGGCAAGACTCCATTTCTAGAAAAAATAAAAAATTACCCAGGCACAGTGGTACCTGCCTATATAGTCCCAGCCACTTGGGAAGCTGAGGTGGGAGGATCGCTTGAACCTGGGAAGTCAAGGCTAAAATGAGCCATGATCATGCCACTAGACTCCAGCCTGGGCAACAGATGGAGACTCTGTCTCAAAAAGGAAAGAAAGGCAGATTTTCAGTATCTGATCCTACTAAGTTTTGTAGGTCTCAGACAGGTTCAGGAATTCACATTTATAAAATGCATAGCAAGTGTGATTCTGATACAATGTAATATCACTTTTAGAAAGGCTTCCTGAGAACCAGTGAGAATATTGTTTGCAAGGTTACTACTGCCAAGACGGTCTGATTTTATTATTTTAATTAAGGCCCAAAGCTGATCATTTGAGAAGCAGAAAATAACCCAACATTTTGAGCTTTTTATTTTATAATGCTCCCTAACTATATTTGAAAAAAAATCAAGATTAAGGCTCTTAAAGCAATGCGGTTATTTTACAGAAATGTATTATTGTTGCCATTATGGAATCAGTGATTCTGTTCAAATCCCCATACAAGTTGGATTACTTAAAATTTCAAATTTTGAACTTCTAAACTGTATTATAAAAATTGAAAAGAAAATTTTCACGCCATTATCTAGCATCTTAATTTCACAAAATGGATAAGCTGGATAAGGGCATCTGTACACTCAGAGTGAAAGTTTCAATCAAGACTATCTCTCTTCTTCACAGGTGCTCAACAAGAGCAAAGTAAACCTTAGGCAAAGTTCCCTTGCAGTGAAAGAATACTTGCCATAGAGAGAAAGATAATAAAAATTTTCAGCCTGATTTTATATCATTCCTGTATAATACAAAATCTTTCTAATTCTCTAATGATCGTCTCAGCATTCCAATTTCATAATGAATGTAATCTTGTTTATTGGCTATCAATCAAATGAAATAGCAGGAGGATTAATGATAATTTTCATATCTTAGTTTACCTTACTGAGAGGGAGGAAAAAAGATATTAGTGTCATATATGATCACTTAAGAATAAATTTGAATATCATACTTCAAAAGCTCTATATAGCATAAAAGAGTATTTCACATTCTGTATTTTCATAAGGTAAGTTTTATTTTTTCATTCTGCTTTCAGAATCCTTTGTAACTTAAACATAAAGAAGATGGTATGAACAACTATATATTCCTGCTAATGGAATTTTTAATGTTTTCAAGTAATTACTCATCTTCTATGAATTTTTCATTAATTTTTCCACATGTGAAAACTCAAGAAGAGCAAGTTTGCCAAGAATATCAGGAATGAGTCGATGGTTTTCACATTTTGAGAACTTGTTTAAAGAGCATTTAGTTAGAAATGACAGAAGATGTAAATACCATACACAAAAATGGATGACAAGCTCTATGATTTCCAGTGTTGAAGAGCTGCATTTACTGACAATCATGGTAATAAGTAGGATTTTCCATGCTGAACAATGTAGAAAATTTAAGCCTTTTTTCAATCTTAAAAATACTCAAGGGGCATTTTCTTGCTTAGCATAAATAGACTAAATTTCAGAGCTGGCATTCAAGTCTACTAGTAGACTATTGTTTCATCAACACAGTGGTCTATCTTTACAAGATTTCTGAAGCAAATAACATACAGCTAGTCATCTTTTTATCAGTAGTGCAACTACATCAAAGAAGATATATGAGTTTATCCAGAGTCCAAGGCATTTTTTTTTCTTTGCAAAGAGGTGAAAGGATTGCTTAGTTAAGGTGCCTCCCTCAATCAATTAAGAATTAATTAATTATTAAGGATACATGATACTTCTGCCTTAACGAAAGCACTGGCTAAAAAGGTAGAGGACTCCATCAACTCATTATAGGCATGATGAGTTGACTCCTGAGGGAAATATGCAGAGGATTTTGCAAAGAATGGGAAAGTATTGATATATCCTTACCTCCTTGCAGTGCCAGGAAGGGGACTGTCCAGAGTTGGTATGACCAATACGAATCTTAAAGAGTCTTCCAATGTCTCCAACTGTTATCTATAAATAACCAAGGGAACAACTTTCAACATAATTTCACAAAATCCAAAAAGACTTATTGATATATATTGATAAAGGGGTCAAATCATTAAGAAGAGGTAAGAATTATAAACATCTACACACCTAACAAGACAGAACTAAAATATAATAAGCAAAATTTAACAGAACTGAGAAACAAACACTCTATGATAATAGTTGGAGACTTCGATACACCACTTGAATAATGGGTAAAACAACTAGAGAAAAGAATAAGAAAATAAAGAACTTGAACATTACACACCACCTAGATGTAACATCTATAAAACACTCCACCCAACAACAGCAAACAGTCTTCCCAAGTACACAGGGAACATTCTCCAGGACAGAACATATGTTATGCAACAAAAGAAGTCTTGAAAATTTAAAAAGACAAATCATACAGAGTGTCTTGTCCAAAAACAATGGAATGAATCCAGAAATCAGTATTATAAGGCAAACTGAAAAGTTCAAAATATATGTATAGAAATCAGTATTATAAAGTAAACTGAAAAGTTCAAAATATGTGTAAGTTAAACAACATACTCTTAAGCAACAAATAGATCAAAGAACAAACTGCAGGAAAATTAAAAAATACTTTGAGATGAATGAAAACAAAAATATAACATACAAAAACATGGAAAAAGCAAAGGTCTGAGGAAAATTTATAGCTATTGACACCTACATTTAAAAAGAAGAAAAATCTCAAATAAACAACCTAACTCTACATCTTAAGGAACCAGAAAAAGAAAGGGAAACTAAACCCTAAGCTAGTAGAAGAAAGAAAGAGATAGACTGATGATAAACAAAATGGAGAATATAAAAAAACAAAACAAATGAAACTAAAATTCGGTTATTAAAAACATCAATAAAACTGATAGACTTTAGCCAATCTAGCTTTTAGCAAAAAGAATTGCTAAAATCAAAAATAAAAGTAGAGACATTACTATTGACGTTACAGAAATAAAAAGGATTATAAAAGAATACTATGAGCAGTAGTATGCCAACAAATTAGATAGCCTAGGTGAAATGGACAAATCTCTAGCAATGCATAGACCACCAAAACTGACTCGAAGAAATAAAAAATATGAATAGAACTATAAAGGGTAAAAAGATTGAATCAGTAATAAAAAACCTTCCAAGCAAAAGAAGCCTGGGATAGAAGGCTTCACTGGTGAATTCTATCAAATATTTTTTAAAAGAATTAATTCCAAACACTTCCAAAAAAGAGGTAGAAATACTTTTTTTTTTTTGAGACGGAGTTTCACTCATGTTACCCAGGCTGG
>NW_016107388.1:5613647-5634028 GCF_001604975.1 Cebus imitator | reverse complement strand
CAGCTAATTTTTCGTATTTTTAGTAGAGACAGGGTTTCACCATGTTGACCAGGATGGTCTCGATCTCTTGACCTCGTGATCCACCCGCCTCGGCCTCCCAAAGTGCTGGGATTACAAGCTTGAGCCACCGCGCCCGGCCTGAGGTAGAAATACTTTTTAACTCATTCTGCAAGGTCAGCATTATGCTGATAACAAAGCCAGACAAAGACATAACAAGAAAAGAAAACTATGAACCACTGTGCCTTGTAAAGATGCAAACCTCTTCAACAAAACTAGCTAATGAATCCAGAAGCATATGAAAAAAATCATTCATCATAACAAATTAAGATTTAGCCCAGGAATGGAAATTGGTTCTATATATATCAATGTAATATATCACATAAATAAAATAGAGGGGAAAAACACAGTCATCTCAACTGATGCCAGAAAACCACACACACGTGCGCACGCGCACCAAAATCCAATGCCCTTTCATGATTAACAACAAAAAAAATTCAACAAACTAGAAATTGAAAGAACTTCCTGAATATGATAAACAGCACTTATCATGAGAAAAATCCATTGATAACATCATATTCAATGGTAAAAGATGGAAAGCTTTCCCCCAAAATCAGGACTAAGACAAGGATAATAATTTTTCCCACTTCTATTCAACACTGTACTGAAAGTCCTAGGTAGAGCAATTCAACAACAAGAAAAAATTTAAAACATCCAAATAGGAAGGAAGGAAGGTAGTGAGGGAGGGAGGGAAAAGGAAGGAAGGAGAAAGTGTATTAGAGGTTGCTGGGGGTTGGGAGAAAGGCATCAGGGAGTGACTACATGACAGGGTTTTCTTTTGGAGCGAATAAAATGTTATAAAAGTAGATAGTGATTGTTGAACAACACTGTGAATGTACTATATGCCACTAAATTGTACAATTTAAAATTTTTTAATGGTTACTTTTGTGTATTTTACCCTAAGAAAGAAAAAAAGAAAGGTCTATGCAAAGAAAGTACAGGGAAAAAAGCAAGGAAGATGTAAAACAAAGTCTGCCTAAGAACCCTTGCAAAAAACAGTTCATCAGAACAAACAAAGTTGTGATCAAAATTGGCATGAAATTACTGCATTTAATGAACCCATCACCTCTACAAATGAGAGATCAATGTAGCCATCCCAGCGCTCAAGCAAAAGTGACAACACAAAGAGCTGAAATTTAGTAGCAGCATTAAGAAAAAAAGAAGCATCAAACTATGAAAATGAGGGGCTAAACCATGGCACGTGTATACCTATGTAACAAACCTGCACATTCTGCACATGTACTCCAGAACTTAAATAATTTTAAAAAAAGGAAAAAGAAAAGAAAATGAGGGGTAAAGGGTGTTCCTTTCATATTACTTATGAAAATTATTTAGCCCTATAAACTATATGAATATACAATTCAATTTAAAAGTAAACATGAAACACTAAAATAGCAAAACTAAAACAGTTCAGACTTTTTATTTCTTACGGAAAATAATGACAAAGTCTACTTTTAGTGACTACAAACATAAGAGTATCTTTAAATATTAACTCATATATGATAGAAAAGATGGATTAATCTAATTGGAACAATGTTTCCACATGGTTCAGTCTCTCCTGTGGCTGTAGTAAACCAAATGCCCAGGATCACATGGAGGCGGCTGTCCTGTGAAGACTTGCAATACTTAAGGACACTCTCTTTTCATTGTCAGTTTACTCTGTCTCCACCTGGTTCCAGTCAATCCTTCTGTGCATCCATTAATTTACTCAACAAACAGTACTAAGCACCTATAAGTGCTAGGTGCTTGACCCATTTCAAGTCTTGCCTTTGTTTCCTAATATTTCTGACTTCAGTTTAACAACATGGCACTAGTGTCCCTGCTTCATCTTTGTTTCCCTCTAGATACTGATCTCTCTGTGTCTAACCATGGTCTAATAACTTGATAACCAATAACTAATAAAAACCAATAATTAACAACTTGATGACAACTTCTTTGCTGTCCTTGTTTGATAATTTTATTTTTCCCTTTTTGAGCTTGACTTTGAGCCTTATCTGTAGAGCCAGAAAGGTATAAGCCCTTTCTCCTGATGTCTGTCCACATAAAAATAAATGTTGACCATCTTGTACTTCTCTCTAGCTATTGTCTCTTCTCATATTGCAGATTAACTTGTGTTAAATCTGCTTGAGCAAAAACATCCATAAATTACTTTTGAATGATCTTCTACAGGGAACATGGTGTTATTAAAGGGATGGACTATGTTCATTCCAAAGTACCTACTAGCTGTATCACTTATACTCAATTTTATTACTTACAGTAAATATGTCTTCCTGGCCATGCTGAAATCGAGCCCCATCTGTTCCATAAAGATATATGGGAGCTGAACTTCTATGTTGTCCATATAGAATAATATAAATCTGTGAGCTGGTCCCTGCATCTGGCAAGTCACTGGTGATTATAAAAACTTTCCAGTTACTACCTGTAAAAGAAAAAATAACATACAGCATTATGGCAACTGATAGAAATGGAAGACTCAGAACAGAAGGTCGTCATAAAACTAGGAGAGTTCAGGATAGATCAAACTTACTCTTTCTCTGCTCTGAAAAAGTGCCATAACAGAAGATGTATATTTGGAATTTAAAAATGCTCAATAAAATTACTACAATATAATAGTGAGAATATTTCCAAGAAGATCTTTAGTGAGGTGGCTAGAGTGGTAATAATTAGCATATTTCAGTTGGTCATACCTGGACTCCAAGAGAGTAACTAAACAACTTCTTTGATGCTCCCAATATTTTGACAAAGTATCTCCAATATTCTCAGCTCTAGCATGTAACATGTGCATTCAGAATTAATGGCTTTTAGGATTTTTTTTGAGTTTAGATATTTATTTTCTAAAATAAAAATTTGTATAATAATTAAGAATATAAACTGGAATCAGATGAGAATTTGAGAAGCTGTCTATAATTTATTCACTTATTATTTTAAGTATTCCCCAATAAATAAAGTAACTAAATCCTACAAACAGAAGTAAATTTTGTATCACCTAGAAACAAATGAAAACAACGCTAGAAAATACATGGCTCACTGTGAATGTAACTGAGACTGACTAAACATTATAGTACCTGAATAGCAGTATGATATGTCCTAGGATTTCAATTTAATTTTTCCAAGTTTTTTTTAGGGTAAACATCAGGATATTATTTGATTTTCACATTGCTATAAAGCTACAACCTGAGAGTAGGTAATTTATAAATAAAAGAGGTTTAATTGGCTCACAGTTCCACATGGCTGAGAGGGCCTCCGGAAACTTACAATCCTGGCAGAAGGCAAAGGAAGCAAGTACCTTCTTTACAAGGCAAGAGAGACGAGAGAGAGAGAGAGAGAGAGAGAAAGAGAGAGGAGCTGCCAAACACTTTTATAAACATCAGCTCTCATGAGAACTCACTATCCTGAGAACAGCATGGAGGAAACCATCCCCATAATCCAACCACTTCCCACCAGGTCCCCTCACTCCCTCAACACCTGGGAATTACAATTCAAGATGAGATTTGGGCGGGGACACAGAGCCAAACCATATCAATCAGAAAGCTGATCTGTAAGAAAAATGAAAGCCAGGTGTGGCGGCACATGCCAGTAGTCCTAGCTACTTGGAAGGCTGAGGTGGAAGAATTGCTTAAGCCCAAGAATTTGAGGTTACTGTAAGCTATGATCTTGGTACACTACACCCTAGCCTGGGCAACAGAGCAAGACTCTGTCTCAGCAAAAAAAATAAAAGAAGAAGGAGGAGGAGGAGAAGGAAAAGGAGAAGGGGAGAAAAGTGAAGTAATGAGAATTTAGGGAATACACTCAATACTATATAAAAGAAGTAAGACTACAAGGCAATAAAATTAAGAATTATTGACTTAAATGGCATCCTATTCATTAGACTGTGTTTTCCTCTCTTCAAACTTTGAACTAAAATGTATTTGCCATTTTCATCATTAAAATAAATAACCAAAGACTAGATTTAAATTTTATTTATATGGTACAATAAATGAACATTAAATTAATGTATGTTTGTATTTGTATTTTTTTATTTTTATTTATTTTTTTAAGAGGGGATCTCATTCCGTTGCCCAGGCTGGAGTGCAGTGGTACAATCTTGACTCACTGCAACCTCCACCTCCTGGATTCAAGCGATTCTCCTGCCTCAGCCTCTTGAGTAGCTGAGATTTCAGGTGCCTGCCACCATGCCCAGCTAATTTTTGTATTTTAGTAGAGACAGGGTTTCATTATGTTGGTCAAGTGGTTCTCTAACTCCTGACCTCAAATGATCTACCCACCTTGGTCCCCCAAAGTGCTGGGATAAGAGGCATGAGCCACTGCACCTGGCCTATTCGTAAAAAATCTACTTTAAAAGAGAAAAAACTATATTTTGTTTGCCCTATACATGGTGGAAAGCCATGTTAGGCTACCAAGTCATCTTGTTAGATGATCAGTAAATAAAAACATAATTTTAAAAAAATAGTAGAGGATGGTCTGTCTTTAACAGTGACAGAAAAAGTTAAATTGCAATTACAAACTATAGATCTAGAAAAATTCTAGCTATGTTCTGTAGTGACCTGATATGTTAGTTCTTGTTTTAATAAAATGAACTAACACACTTCTGTCTTAGAAATGCAGCAAAAGAGTTCAGGGAAGAATCAATACTTGTTAAATGTGCACGGACCAAGTCAATCAAGAAAGAAATTGCATTTTCCAACAACTAGGATGGAAGGGCTGAAAAGTGAAGGAATGGAAATAAAATGAAAATGATGAAATATGATGTCTGTTTACTATAGGCTTTTGCGCCTCCCTAAATCATTAAATTGTTAAAATCTTAATCTCGCAAAGAAGTACCATAAAAACTGAATCTAAAGATCATGAACTAAGATTCATCTTTCAGTTTATAACTTACATTTCAATCAATAGAAAGCCAACGAGTCATTGAGTTTACTAGCTGACCACTTTCTAGGGAGGAGTAGACGAAAAATGTAAAATGATTTCATGGTCTTCCATTAGCCTGTAATCTATATGAGGTAGTAGGCCAACATACCAAAAGAGAAAAACATCAGAATATTATTAATGTAAGATTTTAGTGAAGTGAGGTCAGATCACAGAAAAACCAACAAGAAAAATTAGAAGAAGGAGAAAGAAAAGAAGGGAGGGGGAGGAGGAGAAGGAGAGAGTGAGGAGGAAGAAGAGAACAACAAGCCAAAAGAAAAAGAAAAACATCAGCAGAAATTAAAGAAAGTACAAAACTTTATGCAATAATCTTATAAAGTAGAAGCCAAAAGACAAGTAAGAGAGAAGATTTCTGGAGTTTTTACAGCATCTAACCCAGTTTTCTCAGAATGCTATGGGAGAAAATATGGGAACAGACAAAATTCTAAGTCCAAGGGTGTGCCTGAACAACCTCTTGGTAACAGTATTAAGCATGTGATTCATTGATCCAATCAGCTATCTCAACAGAAGCCAGGAATAGAGATGGGGTTACAAGTAAAGATCTCTAGAGAACTCTTGTGCCTAATGGTATGGATCCCTTTGGCATCCACAGAAGACCAACAAGGTTTCAGAGAATATTATTTCATCAGATGAAAGAAACAGAGATGGGACAAAAGGTGGAACAAATGATTCTGAGGGCAGAGAGGATGGAGCTACTGCCTCAGGGGCTGAGAGAGTGGGCGGCCACCAGAGTAGGACCCAGAGAACAAAGCAGTAAGCCCCAGGATCACTCTTAGGCCTTGAAATTTAACGAAATCTTCCCTGCTAGGTTTCTAACTTGCTTGGAACACGTTACCCCTATTTTCCTTTCAATTTCTTCCTTTTGGAATGGGAATGCTCATCCTATGCCTGTCCCATCATTGTATTTTAGAAGCAAATAATTTGTTTTCTAGTTTCACACATCTGTGAATGGAGAATTTTGATCCAAGATGCATTATACCCAGAATCTCACCCACTTTTAATTTTGATAATATATCAAATGAGATTTGGGACTTGGTGAATATTATTACATTTAGATGATATTTTGAATTTAAAGTTGATGGTGGAATGGCTAAAACTTTTGGGAATGTTGGGATGGGATAAATGCATTTTGCACATAAGGACATGAATTCTCTGTGGCAAGAAAGCAAATGGTTGTGGGTGACTAGTGTACTTATAAGAAGAGAAGAGATACAGAGACAGGAAGAGTGCTACATGAGCATGTATCAGACATTCCACCTATCCTGCTGCAAGCCAAGGAACGCCAAGAACTGCAGGCAACCACCAGAAGCCAGAGAAGAGGTGAGAAAGGATCTTCCCCTAGAGCCTTTAGAGATAGCATTCAGACTTCTAGCTTCAGAATTGTGAGACTAAATCTGTTGTTTTAAGTTACTTAATTTGTGGTAATCTGTTACAGAAGCCCCAGCAAACAAGAGGTGATTGTACAGATCAAATGTGTTGCATAATGAATACAACTCCACAATTAAAAGGCACAAACTACAGCTAGTGCTTGGCTTACGACCACGATTGGTTCCCACAGATTGGTCGTAACACAATTTGGTTGTAAGTTGAGTAGGCTATATGTACAGTACTGTGAAATGATGTTATAAAAATCTTTAAGTCATATTTTATCATAATTTTCTTTCATTATTGTTACATATCATAATTTCCTTTGTTCATTTTATGCCATTTGTATCATCTCTACACCATTTTGTTTCTAATTTTTACATTCGTCAGGTTTAAGTAAAACACTTTATTACCAGTACAACTGGTTTAATATTTACAAAACATACAAAATTACAAAATACAGGTGCATACAAAAATACAAAATACAGGTGTAAAAAATACCATAGGAAACATTTTCCCAATTGCAAAACATATCAAAATATATAAACAGGTACGAAACATTTTATTGGCCGCTGGTACTTGGCTGCGGATCATTGATGTTGTCATCTGAGGCAGCAGTTGGGGTTACCGGAGTTGGTTTTTTCATAAACATGGTGAGCTTTCTCTGAATTGTATGTCTCTTTTTTTCTTCATAAATTTCACGATATGGACGAAACACATCGTGCGCCATCCGTTCAATCCTTGCAAATCGTTCGATGTTTGGGTCCATTGCTTTGAAATGTATAAGAAGTTTATTCAGTAAAGATAAACCGTCTGATAATCCCTTAGTGGTGAACTTTCTTTCTGGCTCCTCCTCTTCTTTCTCTGCTTGTCTTCTTTCTTTTTCCGCCACTCTTCCTTCTTCCAGTTCGATTAGCTCTTCATTTGTAAGTTCTCCAGATTCTCTGTCTAGCAACTCTTTGACATCTTCCATTTCACACTCCAAAGAAAGGTCTTTAGCGAGTTTTACTATTTTTCCCGAATTGTTTCAAGTTCATGTTCACTGTCAAATCCGTCAAAATCATTAACATAGCGCTTAACACAATTTTTCCAGATGCTATTCATGCACTTTGTCGTCACAGCCTCCCAGGCGGTAGCGATATTCTTGATACACATCAAAACATTGTAGTGTTTCCAAAAATCTACAGCGGAGCAGTCGTGGCTAGCGATTGTGGTCGTAAAGTTGAATGGTCGTTAAGTTGCATAGGTCATAAGTCGATCAATACCTGTACTAACAGATGTAACAATCTGGATGAATCTTAAGCTTTATGCTCATCAAAACCCTAGTAACAGGAGTATATACTTTATGTTTCCACAGGAGAACTGCTAGAAAAGGCAAGCTTATCTGTAGTAACTAAAAGCGAATTAGTTCTTTCCTAGGGCCAGGAATAGTGGAATTATCTTCAGAAAACATGAAGAAACTATTTGGGATGCTAGAACTGCTCTGTACCTTGATTGAGATGGTACTTATACAGGTGAATCCAACCATCAAAACTCATCAAATTGTACATTTAAAATGCATACATCTCTTTATGTAAATTATACTTCAATAAGTTGATTTTTTTAAACATTAATAAAACTCGTAAAAGTCATAACTCGAATGGTAAAACTGTTTTAAACTGCCACACAAATGAAAAAGGACAAATTTCCTTTATTTGCAAACAATTCATATAATCAGTAAAACAACACTAAACATGGATATCACAATGGAATAATGGACAAGAATATGAATAGGGAATTTATTTTAAAAAGAGAAAGAAACACAAGTGATCAAGAAACAGATAATATGCTCAACCTCCCTTATAACTAAGAAAAAGACAAATCAAAACATTGTTTTTCATCTATCAGAGTGACAAAAATCTTTAGTTTTAAAATACCTAGTATTATAAGACTGTGAAGAAATGGGCTTTCTCACACATAGTTTGACATCAGTGAAGTTTCGTATTCATATACCTTTATGGAATGGCAGCTTGAGAATATCTAGGAAATTTTATAATGTACAAATCTTTAATGTAACTATTTTACTCCTGTAATTTACTATACAAATATACTCAGAAAGACCCAAACTATGTGTACTAAGAACATTCTTCAAAAGTCTCCTTATCCAAGTAGTGAATATTTAGATACAATCATGTCACTTTAAATACAGAATGAGTTAAATTTTGACTCAGTGCAATACACAACTATTTTAAAGGAATAAGTAAGGCAAAATATGGTACAAATTGGATACTATTATCTCAGTTTTATAAAAAATTATATTCATAAATATATGTACACATGCTGCTATGCACATTTAAAATTTAGAAAAAAACACCTTAAGATACCTTTATAAATAAAGTTTAGAAGTTGGAGATGGGAGAAGGAAGACATTGTTTAGTTTATACTTGCCTACACTATCTAATTTTTTACTACATGTTATATAATTTTTACCTTTTTAAATTGGTTAAATATGTTGAGAGGAAAATATATATAAACAGTGAACCCATGAAAAGTTCTTCAGGAGTATCAGCATATAGGAAAACTGTGCCTAAATTCCTTCAAAAAAATAAAAAAGTTTTCACCTTGTGATTGTCAAAGTCCTCTCTAGAATTATCGCTTTTTATATTTACAGAGTTCCTAATCATCATATGTCAACTGTTCTTCCCAGTAGAGTATTCGCAGGCTAGAAAAATCTTTAATAATCTATAAATGATGCCAAACAGAGAAGACTGAACCATTTCTGCAAATCAGTACATTGACATGTAGTACCTCAACAAATTATGTCTCTCTAGTCACAAAATGGCTTGACTTTTTTGTGAATGTGAATAGTATATTTGTGAGGAGAAGAGAGTAGTAGATCTTCAAGGTCACACACAATCATCTTGAGATCTAGACTCTGAAACTTGATTTTAGGTAAGTTAAACTTTATCAGTTTCTTCATTCAGAAAACAGAAATAATACATTCCTCCTATGGCCTTTAGGAGCACTAAATCATAAAATGTGCTAAGCACATAATACAGTGCCTATTACATAACAGCTACTCAAGAAAGGAAATTTATTATCATTGTAATTGTTACAAAATTACCTCTTTTGCATCAATTATACCAGGCATTCTCAAGAGAGCAATATTAATCCCAAAGGACAAAAATTGGTTTTTGGAGCGCAAAAAATCTTAAATATACAATGGTTTGGGGTCCTCTAAACTCAGTGCTATCTGGCAAAACATTATTCCTTAGTATTTAATTTCTCTCATTAGCAGAAGGCAATAACAAAAAAAAGTTGAGAAGCTAACTAAGCTACTTAAGAATTACATGTAAAAACTGTTATCAACCTTGTAAATTTCAAAGAACAAATTTATTATATAAATGGAAATTAATGTCCTGACATACAAAATTAGAGAAATAGTGCCTGTGTCTGTCTATACACCTGAGTGATTGCAATTAATATCTATAGCAATAAAAAGAAACAGGAAAGAAAAATAAGCCTTCATGATATAGCTATGTAGCCACTGGATTACAATGGTGTCTATAAGAAGATTTATATAGGTAAGTGTTAGCCAAATGTAAATCACAGGTATTTGAGATTAAACCACTGGAAATCAAACTCCAAGCAAGGCAACAAGAGTGTTCAATCTTACCTACCATTGTTTCAAAAAGATTGTGTGAAATCAGAAGTAGCCACAAACTAAGTAACTTCTGAGTAGTACAAGATACCGAACTAATGGAAGATAACTGTTTCTTTTGTCATGCTAGAAAAACCTTTTCTGCTCTTGGCCTCCTAAAATAGCAAAATACCAATTTGAGTGTCTAAGGTAACGACGGACTGCTTTACAAATGGGCAGGGTCATTGTGTGTAGTTCTCTCTAGCAGGCTTCTGCACACTGCCTCTAGGTACCAGCTGGCTTGACTTCTTCATCTTTCTATGGTTTCTCTTTTCACCCAGGAATATAAGGCCGAAGAATACTTATCTGGCACAGACAAAAATTTACACAGTGGGGGGAAATTCCAAGCCAGGCACTCAAAGCAATAGTCTCTAGTTGCTGGTTTAGCAATTTAAAAAGGAAAAATGAAAGAACCTAGATTGGCCAAAGCAATTTTTAAAGAGAACAAAGCTGGAAAAATTTACACTATCTGGTTTCAAGGCTTGATATAAAGCTACAGTAGTCAAGATGGTATATTTTGGCAAGCAAATCAATGAAATAGAGTAGAGAATGCAGAAATGCACCCCCGCATATGTGGTTGATTAATTTTTGACAAAAGACTATCCTTTCTAATTCAAAGTATTCAATGAAGAAAGGATAGTCTTTGGATAAAGAGTACTGGAACAACTGGATATCCATTTAAAATAAACGAACCTCAACTCTTAGCTTCTAGAGTATGTTTTATTTAAAAAAAAAAAAAAAAGAAAAGAAAAAAGAGCTCAAAATGGGACAAATGGACCCAATGTAAGAACTAAAATGATGAAACTCCTAAAAGAAAACATAGGTGAAAATCTTGTCATTGAGATAAGCAGGCACAGATTTCTTAGGAAAGACTTGAAAAGCATGAGCCAAATAAAGGAAATTAACAAAGTGGACTTAGCAAAATTTAAAACTTGTTCATTCAAAGTTCCACCACTAAGAAAATGAAAACGCAAGCTATTAGATTGGGAGAAAATATGTGCAAGACATACATCTGGATATATTGTATTCCTCTGAATATATTGTATATTATATTTATACTTGCTTCTCAACCTTTGACTGAGATCCAGTGAATATATTGCACCCAGAATATGTAAAAAATTCTTGCAACTCTAGATTTCAAGTGCCCAACAGAAAATAAATTTGAAAACACACTATACCACAAAAGGTATATGAGTAGCATATCAGTATCTGAAAAGATGTCCAACATCAATAGTCATTAGAAAAATGCAAATTAAATGCAGAAAGTAAACACACTGGTATAGCTAAAATTTAAGACTAATAATACCAAGCACAAACCAGAATACAGAGCAACTAGAATCCTCATATATAGTTGTTAGGAATACAACATGGTACAGCTACTTTTGAAAGGAGTTGGTAATTTCTTATTAACATACAATTACCATACAAGCTGGCAATTTAACTAGGAAAAATAAAAAAGTATCTCCTGCAAGAAGACTGTACATGAATGTTTATATAACTTATATCCATAATAACCAGAAACTGGAAATAAATGTCTATTATCTGGTGAATATATACACAAAGTGTGGTATACATATACAATGAAATACTGCTCAGCAATGAAAAACAAACTACTGATTCAGGCAACAATAATGAGTCTCAGAATCATTTTGCTAAGTAAAAGAAGTAGATCAAACATGCCAGACCATAAGATTCCATTTACATAAAATTCTAGAAAAAAACACTACAGCCACTGAAAGTGAATCCATGGTTTCCAAGAGCTGGGCAAAGGGGAGAAGGTATTGGCTATGCAGGTATTGATTGACTTACGACCTATGCAACTTACGACCATTCGACTTTACGACCGCAATCGCTAGCCACGACTGCTCCGCATCTGGCAGCGCAAATGTTGCCCAGCTGGGCATACGACAGTGCAGACCAGCTTCCAGCAGCACTACCATCTCTGCGTGCACCATTTCAACTGTTATCCCAGACTCCGTACAGCAATTTGTGTTTTGTGTCTTGGATATTTTTCATCAAACCCCTCCCAAGATGTCTACCAAGAGGAAATTGTCTTTGTCTACGCCTCAGCCTGCCAAGAAGGAAAGAAAGGCCATTGATCTCGACACGAAAATGAAGGTAATTAAGCAGTACGTAGGGGAAAAGAAAGTGAATGTGATCGCACGTGATACGAAGTTATCACACTCGACTGTGTTGACGATTTTGAAAGATAAAGAATTCGTGAAGCTGTGAAAGGTTCTGCACCCATGCGATCAACAGTTATAACAAAGCAACGAAGCGGGCCAATCCACAAAATGGAGAAATTGCTATATATTTGGATGGAAGATCAAATTCAAAAACGGACACCATTAAGTCTTTTTACTGTGCAGATGAAGGCGAGAAGTCTATTTCAGACTCTGAAGGAGCCTGCTGCAGAAGATTACAGTCAAGAATTTGTAGCAAGCGCTGGCTGGATCCAGAGATTGAATCTTTCCTTAAAGAAAAGATTCCAAATGCATAGTGTTGGAGCGACTGCAGAAGCAGCGAGTGCGGATGAGGAAGGAGCACGTAAGTTTGTTGATAGTCTGGATGAATTAATTACAGATGAGGGATATCTAGCAGAACAGATTTTCCATGTTGATGAATCTGGATTATTTTGGAAACGGATGCCAGCACGCACTGATATTCACAAAGAGGCCAAAAGCATGCCGGGATTTAAAGCATTTAAGGATAGGCTAACTCTGCTGCTTGGCAGGAACATCGCAGGGTTTAAGCTGAAGCGGTTCTTAATTTATCAGACAACTGGCATGCATTCAAGAATGTTAACAAGCACACACTGCCCGTCTACTTTCGTTCTCAACGTAAAGCATGGATGACACAAGGATTGTTTGAAGACTGGTTCATGAACAGTTTTATTCCTCAAGTTCGAGCATATTGTTTGGAGGAAGATATTCAAGATTTTATTGCTACTCGATAATGCGCCTGGACACCCACCACATCTAGGGGATCTCCATCCAGATGCAAAATTTGTTTTTCTTCCGCCAAACACGACTCCACTTATCCAGCCTATGGACCAAGGTTCGATTGCTACATTAAAGGCCAACTATCTCCGAACCACCTTCACTCAAGCAATATCCGCTATAGATGCTGACTCAGAACTAACATTGCGAGATTTTTGGAAACACTACAACATTTTGATGTGTATCAAGAATATTGCTACCACCTGGGAGGCTGTGAAAACAAAGTGCATGAATAGCATCTGGAAAAATTGTGTTAAGTGCTATGTTAATGATTTTGACAGATTTGACAGTGAACATGAACTTGAAACGATTCGGGAAAAATAGTAAAACTCGCTAAAGATCTTTCTTTGGAGTGTGAAATGGAAGATGTCAAAGAGTTGCTAGACAGAGAATCTGGAAAACTTACAAATGAAGAGCTAATCGAACTGGAAGAAGGAAGAGTGGTGGAAAAAGAAAGAAGACAAGCAGAGAAAGAAGAGGAGGAGCCAGAAAGAAAGTTCACCACTAAGGGATTATCAGACGGTTTATCTTTACTGAATAAACTTCTTATACATTTCAAAGCAATGGACCCAAACATCGAACGATTTGCAAGGATTGACGGATGGCGCACGATGTGTTTCATCCATATCGTGAAATTTATGAAGAAAAAAAGAGACATACAATTCAGAGAAAGCTCACCATGTTTATGAAAAAAACCAACTCCGGTAACCCTAACTGCTGCCTCAGATGACGACATCAACGATCCGCAGCCAAGCACCAGCGGCCAATAAAATGTTTCGTACCTGTTTATATATTTTGATATGTTTTGCAATTGGGAAAATGTTTCCTATGGTATTTTTTACACCTATATTTTGTATTTTTGTATGCACTTGTATTTCGTAATTTTGTAAGTTTTGCAAATATTAAACCAGTTGTACTGGTAATGCAGTGTTTTACTTAAACCTGACGAAAGTAAAAATTAGAAACAAAATTGTGTAGAGATGATACAAATGGCATAAAATGAACAAAGAGAATTTTGATATATAACAATAATGAAAGAAAATTATGATAAAATATGACTTAAAGATTTTTATAACATCATTTCACAGTACTGTACATATAGCCTACTCAACTTACAACCAAATCGTGTTACGACCAGTCTGTCAGAACCAATCGTGGCCGTAAGTCGAGAACTAGCTGTAGTTATAAATGTATAACTTTGATAAGAAATAAAAATGCAAATAGAAGTGTTCACCATTGAAAGAAGTAAAACTTCTATGCTGGATAGTCTGCCAGTGCTGGCCTACTGTGTGGTATACAAGGCTAACCTCCACATCAACCTCTTAAAGGAAGAGCACCAGACTGAATCTCCATAATACTATACTACGCCATGCCTCCTGGAAGGGTGACAGGACAGAGCCCATTGTACAGATTGGTGCAAACTAACGGGTGAACAGGAATAAAGTAAGCAAAGGCATAAAATAACAAATCTAGACAACTTTCTCTTGGTCCAAGTCATTCTTTATAAAATGGCTTTTTGACTGAGAATTTCCACTAACAGGCCTATATATGTTTAAAACAAACTCCAATGTCATTTAAATGACATGAAGTTATTCTTTCAGATTTTCTATACCACATCCATGAGAATAAATGGGATACATATGTATGCAAGTGTTGTGATTTTTTTTTTTTTTTTTGAGACTGCGTTTCACTCTTGTTGCCCAGGCTGGAGTGCAGCGGTGCAATCTCAGCTCACTGCTACCTCTGCCTCCCAGGTTCAAGCGATTCTCCTGCCTCAGCCTCCCGGGTAGGTGGGATTATAGGCACCCACCACCAGGCCCAGCTAATTTTTGTATTTTTAGTAGAGACAGGGTTTTGATATGTTGGCCAGGCTACTCTTGAACTTCTGATCTCAGGTGACCCACCCCGCTCAGCGTCCCAAAGTGCTAGGATTACAGGCATGAGCCACCACACCCAGCCAAGTGTTGTGATTTTTACAATGTTTTCTTTCTAATTTGGTCTTGAGATTTTTCTTGAGAGTGGCCATAAGCTCCAGCCTTGCCCTGTCCAGAAATTCAAGGGATTTGGTTGTGGACATTGACGGTGTGCCTTCCATGGGATGCCTCTTTATCCTGAAGGATGCCTACTGCCTAAGTGTCTGACACATGACTAGGTATCCCTCTCACAGTAAACTGTTTTTATAGGCAGACACCTGTGTGGGTCTTGCCTGACCTGTATCCAGGTTATTCCTGTTAAGACAGCCACTCTCTAAGATAGCTTTGACCTAAAAGAAGGCTATGTTAAGAGTATCTATGCCAAATGAGACACAAAGAAGTGAAACCAAATGCATGAAACAGAAGTCTTTATTAGTCACAGTTCCCAGGGAGGTTATGGGTGCCAAAAGAAAGAGGCAGTAGGGAGCTCAATCAGCAAGGGTTTGGTGGGGCAAGGAAGAGGGAGAAAAGGAAGGAGGGAGGTTGGGAGAGAGAACAGCTGGGAGAGAGGGAGAAGGAGATCTCTGGGACTATGTATGCCTTTATTAAGGTCTGTGGGCATTATCCCTTAGGCTTTCTTGTGGGGGTTGTAGATTGGCTAATTTAAAGAATTAAGTTCCCCTCTTCCCTCCTGAAGAGGTGAACCTATTTACGTGACTCTAGTTTTGACCATTACATGTTACCATGTTCAGTCACTGTGGCATGTGCTAGGTTTGGGGTCAAAGAAATGAGGAACAACTTGGTTTTACAGCAAACAACCACATGGGTAAGTAAGGCTTTAACTAAGCCAAAGGTGACAGAGTAGAAGTAGAGTTCACATATTACGTCAGGCCTAAAAATGGATGCTGAGGCAGCAACTACATTAAACAAACTATTTATATGAATATTCATATACATGAACATAAATCTAGTATTTAGTTCCACATCACTCATTTCTTACTAACCACGTTCAGTCTCAATATAATGAATTCCTGTGATGTGCAAATCATGTTTTCCATGAACCTACCATCCTTCTTAATTTACTTGGTTGTATTGATTCACCTGAGCTTTAACCAGTCTTATTTAGGTAGTAGTCTGTAGACTGCAGCCATTTATCAACATCAGTGTTACAGAAGAAAAGAAATATTCTCAAGAGGAAAAGCAGCTAAATGTTTTTACTCTATTGCCATTTGTTTTTTGTTCTTGCTGTAACTGATTGTTATGATAATCTGTGTATGAATCAAAAAGTAAACATCAATATATTGAAATATCTACACCTAGAGAAAAGGCTCATGTGTATGTCCTGTAGGAAGAATTCCCATTGTTAAAAAAATAGTCATTGTATATTACATCTAAAGTCCATGATGAAAATTGTTTACTAATTTTTGTCTAGAACAAGATGAACATATCTTCTCTAAACAATCAAACATAGTACCTGTCTCTGTTTGAAGGTTTGCTGCTTTGTTGCTTAATTTTCAAAAGCTTTTCAGTCATACATTGTTTGCTCTGACTTGGGAATATTCCCTTAATAACCTAGCACTTAAGTCACTGGAAGACAAACCCTTTAAGGAAAAAAAACTGTGAGATACCTTGAAATGGACAGAAAAGAAATTACTAAGTGCCTTGTCAAGCCCTCTTGGGGTTATCTCTGTTTTTTCATTATCTTTAAATTATCTGATAATCCTGTAAATTGTAAAAACAGATAATCCTGTAAATTGCAAAAACATAGATAATGCAAACTATTCTTGTCCATAGAAATATAAATTGGTTGTGCCCAGGGAATGTAACTATTGTGCTGGACAGACCCAAATTCATCTCAGCATTTCTCACTGCTTATTTTTAGTGATACTTTAAATTCTTCCTTCAGCCCATTACATATGTTAATGATTCCCTACATAATTTGTAAGTTAAATAAACTCTTTGGCACATGGTCATGTAACATCTATATGAAATTCATGATTTTGCCTTTTAAAAACAATTATCTTTTAATACATTAATGGACAAGAGAGTAGAACAGTAGAAAAATGCTAAGTACTCTGGATTAAAATAACCCTGGGCAGTTATGGAATCCTTCTTAACCTCAATAAACAGGAAATAGAAAGTCACTTCGTTTTCAGGGTAGAGCTGTACATAGAGTATCAAACCACAATACTCAGGACTTTTTATGAGGATCAAATACAGATATTAAAGTAAAAGTGCTCCTTTACTAGCCTCCATGAGTTTTAGTCCCCATCCTGCTACATTAAAGATACTATTACCCATCAAGAGGGTTCTTGTGAGGACTGACTGAGATAACATATAAAGAACCTAGCCCAATATTTGGCACCAAGCAGGGGCTCAAACTGTTAGTCACCTTCACTTTCATAAAGGGCCACATGACTAAATGTTGAAAATATTACATTTCATATACATATATATATATCTATATATATATATGCACACAGTAAAGCTAAAACACATCTTGATCAGAAGAACACCAACTTTGAAAAGCATATCAAAGGTATTAACACTAATGGCTTTTTAAAGAAAAATAGCTAAAACATGTTCAATACTGCGTGCCAACCTCTGTGCTAAGAATTTTAGAAGTATTCTCTCCAGTGATCCTCTCACAACCACCTTATAAGGTAACTCCTCATAAGGACTTTAATGAGTGCCACAAATATGGAATGTAGTTTCAATACCTCAGCTCACACTCTGAAAAATCAGGCATGTTTTCTGTCACTGAAAAGTTACATTATAATATTTGAAAGTGTCATGTAAAAATTACCCATATCTACTGATCCAATGACTCATTAACTTAGTTTCAAATTGAATTAGGAATTTTGGTGGATCCCATCCTCCCCAAATTGGGCTTTCCTTAGAATCAACTCTGATGATTCTTGACAGTTGGCATTTTAATTCGAGTACCTCTACTTTTGAAGTTTGGCTCCTTGCTACTGATGGTATATTTAATTCTGAACACTGCTACTTCTTCTGGGTTTAATACTTGGGGGATTCCTGCACAGCTGGACATTCAGCTTTCTTTGAAGCAAAAGCAGACAGCTCAGAGGCTGCCTCAATGCTTAAAGGACTGCCTTTATCCACACAAGCCTCTCAGAGTGTCTGAACTTTTGGCAGCACATAGCACAGCTGCCATCTGGTGGGCAAGACATAGTAATTTCACCACTCCACCTTGGGACCAGAGACCCTGAATTAGATATATCTTCCACTGAGTAAGGGAGGCTATACTTCCAAACTCAGCCCTTCACATTCTTTATCTCTAAAGCAAAAGCTAGGTCTCAATAACATTCTTAAGTTTCCTCTAAAGTTTCACTTACTCTTCTAAACTTCACAATATGACAAGATTTTTTTTAAATACAAATCTTGTAAAAATAAAAACATGCTTTGAATGTTTAAAAGAAAATCTTTACAGACATTTTAAGGAAGAGTAAAATACTGCTTTCATACAATATAAAAAATCTAAAAAAATAAAATACAAAAAAGCGACTTCTACCTTCATCATATTTGCACACCCTCCTACATGTATGGATCTGAAATTAATAAGAGGTAAAGAAAAACGAAATGCCTTCAAAAGCACTTCTTATACATTTAACACACATTTATTAGGAACTTACCATGTCCCAAGTACGAAGCTAGCTCCATGAATAAGATGTGGCCCTAGATCTCATAATTTAAAATGAACATGTGAACATGTTAATTTTAAAGAAGAAGTATGATGCACAGTCATGCATTATTAATTGATAGTTGTCACTCCAGCTTCTCCCAATTATTATGCACCAAGGACACTGGTGTAATAGTATTGACAAAACTACATATTGCATGCCTTATTTCTTGAAACCTCCAGGTTTTTGTAACTGAGTTCCTCAATCTTTTTAGGTATCTCTATATGTCACACCTTCCAAATTAAAAAGAAAAATTACTTCCTTGTCTCCCTGCACTAGGGAATGAGTGCCAATTTTTTTTTAATATCTTATTCCTTCTTCCTCACATGAAAACAATAAAAAAGATGTAGTAAGCCCAGCACGGTGGCATGTGCCTGTAATCCCACCTACTTGAGAGGCTGAGGCTGGAGGATCATTTGAGCCCAGGAGTTCAAGACCAGCCTGGAAAACATGGTGAGAATCTGCCATTTAAAAAAAAAAAAATAGTAGTAAAAAATAGCACTGATTTTCAACCACAAAAAACTGGGTTCAAATCCTGGAAGGGGGAGTAATAAAGCCACCTTCACACTGCCTTTATGAGGAAGAATTACACATAAAAAAACCTGGAGATGTACCAGAGTCCCTGGTACACAGTAGGCACAAAATTAAGGTAAATTATTTTCTCCTCTCTATTTTTTCTCTAAAACTTTGCATCCTTTCATTTCACTACAATTTCTCATTGTTTACTACAAAAACTTACATAACATTATAGCTTCCATGTTTTGATTTAAAAAATTTTTTAAAAAAAGCATACTCTATGTAGAGAGAGTCTCCAGCTGATAAAGTAGCAATTTTTAATTTTATGAATTTATTACTCATGCTGAACAGACACCAACATTATTCTTGATGTAATTAATTTAATTACCTTTTGTTCCTCAATGCCAAATTTATGTTATTTTAGCATCTCCATGTGTGGCTCCAAAAACACTGGTGATCACTCTAATTTGAGTCAGTTGCAGACAAGAGACATAGATTTCCAAGTTTTCTAAGACTTGTTTCTGTATCATCATACAGTCGTGGAGTGGAAGGAATCTTAAAAGCTTTCCTGGTTAACTCCTGGGCAATATACCACAATTATTCAAAACAATTGATAGTTGATAGTCTATTTATTTATCCTTTTAGGCAATAATGCTATTTATATCTATTTGAATTTTAAATGTTTTATTAATGCAGGTGAACACAGAAAGAAATATGTCACGTTCTTCACAACAACTCTTTTTCAACTTGAAGAGAATTTTTAAGTCACCATTCTTTTTTCTTTTCCCAGTTAAATTATTCCAACTCCTTTAACTTTCCTTCACAGACCACAACTTAATTTTTTCCCCCTATTTTTTTCTGACTTCTTTGGATTTCCAGGCATTTTACTAATGTTTAAAAGATTACAATTTCTAGGAAAAGTACTGGAGAGGCAGCTTGGTGGTGGAGAATCTTTTTCAACTCATGTGAAAATACTAAATCCTATCACATGGAAATGCTTGCAATTTCGTTAGGTATCTGAGGAACTGGACTCAACATGTTTGGCAAAAGAAACGACGAGACTGTTGTGAATATCTTACAATCACATCTTTTATCAAATCAGTAGTTAAAAAGAATAAATGAAGTACTTTGAAGCTATGTCTATTCAATTTATTCACCAATACATTCAATATACATTTTACACCAAGCTAACCACAGTTTTATAAGAGGATATAATTATTGTCCT
>NW_016107388.1:5595959-5612982 GCF_001604975.1 Cebus imitator | reverse complement strand
ATACAAAACCTTTCCTTCAAATCTGGTTGAAATTTCTTTAAATTACCTGCCTCCCGTAACTCCAAGAAGTTAATTCTTTTTTGTTTCCTTCTTTTATCCATCAAGTCAAATGTGTTATTGAAATAAAACTCATCAAATATATCACCAATGGAATTATTAATAAGGTTTTTTCTCATACTTGCTTTATTGTTCTCTTCCCTGAACATATTTTTGTCTGTGTGAAGAAAATATGGGTGTATTTTCATCCATAAATAAAAACCCAAGAAATTTTCAATATCAGATTCTTTGCGATACGCAAATCCTCGATCTTCCTCATTCACAGGTTGGATAGTAACAGTTAGGATTGGGCAATGTTGACCACAAAGAGCATACAGTTTATCCAAAGAGTCAGTTTCTTGAAGTGTACCATGAATCATATTACTGCCAGGCAATGGCTGGTTTTTAATAGCATCATCAGAGACAGGGTAGACTTTGTTACCAGCAGACATAAAGGAATGAGGGACAGATGTGCATATTCTTTCTGACTGATGAGGACACTTCTCCTCTGTATGGTGATTTGCTATTCTTTCCTTGCCACAGGTTTCATTGTGAACATCCAGCAAATCCTCATGAAAAGGTTCTGAGTCACTACCATGAGGCATTTTAAAGTAATTGCATTTTAGTTCAAGGGGCTGAGTCAGTTCCTCGAGTTCTGAAGAAGATAATTCATCCATGGTTGGGCCTGGGGCCAAATTACCAAAATGTGAATATGGTACCTCACTGCTGTTATTATCAAGTAGAGTGTCCACTGACGTGGTGTCTGCATTGCCACACATGCCAGGATTTTCATATGACATTCTTAGCAAATGATTTTCTTTCAGGAGCCATTTGCCTTTGTCAATCAGCACGCCTTCCTCTATGTCTGTGAGGACTCTGCCATGATCATTTTGTTTTGTACCAGGTTCTACAATGTTACCCCCATAATAATTGTTCCTCACACCATTAATATCACACTTATCTTGTCCTTCCTCCTGGAATTCCCGCAATACAGGTGAACTACTAGATACCCGTTCAGAAGAGCCAAATGACTGCCCTTCAGAATCATAAAGACTTGCTTTCCTGGTACACTGAAATTCCACAGAATTATAAGGACAAACCTGAGATTTGCGGGTAGACCCAGGAAAAAAAGATGGTTTGATAATATCTGCTTTACCATAAAGTTTTTCTATTGCCCTTTTAACAAATCCTATGTTGTATTCTTTCTCAAGCTCACCACTGTCATTGGAATCATCACTGGATGTTTTATATGGCTGCTCACTGTCACTGTCAGGTCGATAGTCTGACCAATCAGAAGTCACTGGACTTTTGATGCATTTTTTCAAATCAGGAGAGGACTCTGAATAACTTCCAGTTTCCATGCTTTTCACCATCATTTTTACCATATTAGTTTCTCCTTCATTGGTCTCCTTTTCATTATTTTGCTTAGAATCATAGCAAAAAACTAAAGATGGCGGTGTTGCCAGCCTCTTACTGATTGTTTCATAAATTATACCATTCTTTCTTTCTTCTACCATAATATTCTTACTAGAGATGTCTAGCAATTCTAAAGTTTTACTAGCCTCTATCTCTTCTTGGAAGAATTCCTCAGTGGCTTTCTCTCCTACATTTACCTCTGTATTAAAGATATCAGTGTCCTGGTTTTCTAATTCTTCAAAAGATTCCAATTCTGAAATGTTTCTTTCACTTGATGCCATGCTGTTGGTTACTGAGCCTGGTTCTTCAGAAGTCCTTGGTTCTTCCACATCAAAGGAAGTATATGCATTTTTATCCTGAAACAGGTTTAGTGAACAATTTTTAAAATCATCTGCAGAACTATGTTTCTTATCAAATTCTGCTTCTTCTTCACTTAGGCAAAGATCACAGGGGCTTAAATTACTGACATTTTGATGTGACACCAATGTATTAAAGCCATTTTTATACTCAGGGTCTGTCAAAATATTTAGATCTTTCTGAACATCATCCCCTCTTTCTAACTCTTCAGTTGATTCCAAGTTATCAGTATATGTGTTTTCTTTAGAGTTTAAAAAGTCAGTGGTATTGCAGACATCGACAGGAATGCAGGTCTCATCAGTTGGGCAAGCTCCCTCATAGATATGGTTCTCCTTTTGAGCACAAGCCTTATCGGAAAACACAGTATCAGTAAGTGAACAGACCTCTCCTAGGAAACAAGCCTTATTCATGGAGGTCTGATCCACCGGATACCCATCACTAGGAAAAAACGTGTCACTAGGGTTGCATGTCTCTTTTGCAACGTAAGCCTTATTTACAGTGCACACCTCACGTGGAGGGTAAGTCAATTCCAAAACACAGACTTCAGGGGCACATGCCTCAATGGCAGAGCAGCCTCCATCAAAAAAGGAGATTCCTTGTGTTCTTTCATTTTCATTGCACTTAGGAACACTCTGAATGTTGACTATGGAACAATTTGCAGAAAGATCTATTGGAACCATGTCTTGTTCTTTCTCACTGAGTCCAAAGTGATTTGTGGTAGACTCCACTAAATTGGCAACGGCAGCTTTCAAGTCGTCAGCTTCCTCTGTGATGGCTATGTGCTTTAGAATCTCCAATAATGCAAGTGTTTCTGAAGATTTATTGGTAGTCTTGTGAGCATCACCTTGACAGAAGCTATTCATACTTCCCTTTAGGTTTAGCACCAAAAGCCAAGCTAGAAGGAGATTAGTGGATGAATTACATATTGCAGAAGGAAAGGAAACATCTGCAAGTGAACCTGGCATTCGAACAACTCCATTCTGAGTCTTAGGAGTACTAGGAACTGAAGCTTGCAATTGGTGAAGCATCAGGACTGGTAAGAGGTCTTTTGGAGTGTCCTCTTCTATAGGATCTACTTGAATGGCAGCCTCTACACTTCGCCTTTTTTTAGCTAGGTTTATTTCTTGGTAAACAAGGTTTATCTCTGGTCCCGATTTTTCAGGAGATATACGACTTTTAGTATTATGATCATTAATAGCTGACTGTGGCGAAGTACAGTATTCATGCAGGGAAACCAAATAAGCATCATTCAGACATCCAACCTGTGTCTCATAGAGATCTTCACCAGTATCATTGGCAATAAAAGACTTATCTTCCTCTTTACATAGATTATCTCCTGTCAAACTGGCAATTTTAGTTATGTGCTTATTACTTTCAATGACAAAATTATTTATTTTTCCAGAATTTGTATGGGGATCATTCCCTGAAAAACTATTGTTACAATTTACCACACTTAGTTCATTTTTGCATACCGGAGCTGATTTTATAGGTTTTAAAGTTGGATATGGATTTATGTTATGCAACCAACTCTGTACATAATTTTGAACCGAATGATGAGCAATATCCTCAGGAAAATCAGGTTTTTTCAAAGAAGCTAAGGAATTTGCCCTGGCTGCAGCATGCTGTTTACTTAAAATAGCACTTGCTTTCAATTTATCCCCTTTTTGTTTTTTCTGGCTTTTTAAAGTTATGTGTGAATCAGTAACTTTTGAAACTAAACTCTTCTTTGCCATTCCTCTCGAATACCCAGATGCCACTTCTGCATGAGATTGTGGTCCATAAAAAGGTTTGGGTTTTTGCTCAAGGAGGTTAAATACATGAAATAAACTTTTATTTTCATAAGTACTTTTGCTATATTTAGATTCATTGTGAGAAAACACTTTATCTCCTTGACCGATTTCTCTTTTTATAGGTGTTCCTAAGCTTATTTTCCTTAGTGGTCTAGATTTTCTTTTGGTTAAAAGTCCTTGAACCTTGGAATTCTGAGTAGTATTTAATTTGTTTCTATGGAAATTCTTGGAAATCATGGGATTGAGATTGCTTTTGGAACAAAAAGTATTTGATTCAATTACAGTCCCACTTGTCCGGAGGTCTTCCTCACAAAGTATCCCTCCTTTAAGGGGACTGTCTGAATCTTGCCATATCATTTCTTTTGTAATTCTACCTCCTGCATTTATTCTCTCATTCTTATTAAGAATTCCTGTGGTTGCAAGCTGTCCATCTTGATACCTGGAATTTATTGCTTGCTGTCGAGATTTCTTCTTCTTCTTTTTGCTGGCAACAGATGACAAAATCTTCTTTTCAGTTTTTGGAAGTTTTGTTAAGCCACATTGTGCAAATTCATTAATTAGTCTGTCAATTCTTGCAGTGACAGTAGAGGATGCTACTGAAGCTGGAGCCTCAGAAATATTTTTGTCAGCTCTAGAGTTGTTACTCGAAAAATGGGTTGCATCTGCTGAAACAGGACTGAACCTATCACTGGTGTTACCATAAGTTTTTAAGTTCTTGATACCAGTTTTGTTGTCTGACACTACACTATCAACTACATCTTCCTCCACAATTGAGTTATTTGATATGGTTGATGGCAAACCATTATTATGGGACATCTCTAACATCTTCTGACTTGTAATTTCTATGACACCAGTACTTATTGCACTTGACTTAAGCAGTCTGTTTTCCTTTTTTCTTTCTAACGATGACTCCTCCATCTGATCATTGTTATTGATCTGAACAAGTACTGGTTTGTTAGATACTGATGACATTTTACTGCAAGAATGTGTAAACATGTGATACTCAGATTTGTTTTCCCCACTTTCCCTTTCTTCACTATAGGAAAATTGTCCAATCATTTTCTCCTGAACCTCAGTTTCAGTTACTAAGGTCACACTGCCTATCACAGATTTCTTTTGTCTCACTCTTCTTAATCCAGGTGTAGGAGGCCTATAAAAACGATGCTTTGCTTGATCCTGAGTTCCCTGGATGACATCTGTGTCCACAGTAGCATTCTCCCAACTAGCGGAACTGCAAGTTTCAGCCTCTTGATCTGTCATTTGAATGTTTATCTCCTCTGCCAAACCGCCCTCTTGATTACTGCTTCGCTCTGTAGGTGACACATCTGCAGAGAATGAACATGCTGCAAGCTTTAAACCAGATGATCGACTTTCTGTTCTTCCTGGAAAACTCATCTCACTCTTTTCATCATTATTAGAAGGGCCAGTTTTACTGACAGTAGTTGTCCATTTTATGGTTTCCTCCTCTTTTATCCTGAATCGAACTTTCATCTCAACTGTCATAGTGCCATCTTGATTAAAAATAATTGATTTCTCAATATCATCTTCTGAAGGATATATTGGTAAATTCTGAGAATCATTTTTTTCTAAAGCCAAGTAATTTTCAGGAATAAAAGAATAGTCTAAGCAGCAATCATTATTACGTGTTTTCTCAGAAGAAACAGAACAAATCTGGGACCTTGAGCTTGAAGACACATGTGTGCTTACTTTAAGGATTTTAAGAGTAAAACGTGCCCACATCAAAATATAATATGAAAGGCAGAGAAATTAGAAATATCCGAAGGAAGAGGCAGCAAAGAAAAAAAAGAAAAAGGAAAATAATTAGTATGAAAAACAGCATATTTTCTGTATTTCATAATAAAATATTACTGATATGTTTCTAAGCTCTAAGTTTGTTTTTTGTTTTTTGGTTTTTTTTGAGACAGAGTCTTGCTCTCTCGCCAGGCTGGAGTGCAGTGGTGTGATCTCGGTTCATGCAACCTCTGCTTCTCAGGTTCAAGCAATTCTCCTGCCTCAGTCTCCCAAGTAGCTAGGACTACAGGTGCACACCACCATGCCCAGCTAATTTTTTTTGTATTTTTAGTAGAGATGGGGGTTTGCCATGTTGGCCAGGATGCTTTTTATCTCCTGACCTTGTGATCTACCTGCCTCCGCTTCCCAAAGTGCTGGAATTACAGGAGTGAGTTTCCATGCCCAACCTATGTATCTTCCCGATAGTTATTTGAGAAAACCTACTATAATAGTGGTACATATTTTCAAACCACTCTTTAGAAGAGATCTCTAACTCTACTTCACCTTCAGTGAGGGTCAGAGAATTTTAATGTTAAAAAGTTCAATAAGGTAATTTTAATTTTAAAAATGTATAAAGTAAAAACTGCTAAGAATTCTCTCAAAGATAAAAGTATTTTGTGGGTTTTCATTTTGTTGTTTTGTTTACCAATACTGAAATTGGACTCTGACCAAGTACCGCTTACCCATTCAAACAAGGCAAGCAACTATTTATGATGGTATTCCTCTTCCCACCTACTCATATCAAAAGAGATATCTATAGCTTTATGAAAGCAAAAACTTTTTATAATTAACACTGAATTAATCAAGTAGTAATTATTAATTTAGCATACACTTTGTATAATCATTGCAGCTGACTTAATATAGGATACAAGAGAGAACAGAGCTAGACATAATAACGTGTGTCTTCACCATTAACCTTGGCACTTTTGCTTCTTAAATTCGATCAAAATGCCTGGGCCAGGTGCAGTGGCTCATGCCTGTAATATCAGCACTTTTGGGAGGCTGAGGCAGGTGATCGCTTGAGCCCAGGAGTTCAAGACCAGCCTGGATAACACAGTGAGACTCTGTCTCAAAAAAAAAAAAATTCCTATTAGCAAGTCTATATAGATTTGCACAGACTTGCCACCAGGTAAGCTCCTTTAAAGTTACAGAGTATAAATCCAGAAATATTTTTTTCTTTTTTTTTATATGTTTTTACATAAATTGTAAATCAAAGTGTCTCACTCAATTTTTTGAAGTAAAACTTAACAAATCCCTCAGATTCCCTGTAATCATCAAAAACCATACTCATCAACCTGTATCAGGCATAATAGAACCATTTTAGTAAAATGACAAAGGTGAAACAGCACTACCATATTTGTAGCATGTATGTGGCAACCTAATGCTTACAAAATAGAACCATTAATAAATCAATTGAATATATCCACGAAATAATTAAACAACAATAAATAATGGATGAGTTTCACCGACATTAGCAGTAAGCAGAGAGTATACTACTTAAAATACATATTATCCAAGTCTAAAGAGATGAAAACTTAAATTTAAGTATAAAAAACAATCAGTACTTTAGCAAAGAGCTAGTTTCCCTGAAAATACTGAGTACAATGAATAATGAGATTAGCCATGCTGCATAGGCAATTTACAGCTTATCCCACATCCTTGGGCCTGAAGAGATCCTCTTTCTTCCCTATCCAAAGGATAACGCTACACTGTGCAGCAGATCCTACAGAATTATCAAACTACATTACGTTAACCAGCATGAATTGGTTACATGAACCTTTTTAAATAAATAAAAAGTAGATCTAAGGACCTGTGATTTTTATAGGAATAACTTCAGAAGGCAGAGCACATGGCATAGATTTTAAAAAATACAATCAAACTGCTAACCTGCTGAGATGTCAGCTATGAACGCTGCATAGTACTATTTAGAGAAAATTCTGCAACTACCAGAGAAGAAACTTACACAGATTCCACTCTAAAGCAAGAAATGCTGGCATTTTTATTTTTTTAACTAGGTATTTTATGCAAAAAAAAAAGCACACATAATCAATTTAAACAGACATATAATTGATTTGGAAAAGTCTAAAAAATAGATAATTTCTATGACTCTTTCCAACTATGAATATAACTAATTTCAGTTAGGAATGTTTTTAAATCTTCTTTTCACTTCTGTGGTGAAAGAAACTGGACATTTAAACACGGATTTCTGCTGTTCTTGAGGCAAAAAAAATCTCAGAGCTAAAAATATGGGCTATATATTAGTAAGTGACTTACTCTTTCTGCTTTCTGACTTTGCATTTCCCTTGGAGTACACACGCTGAGAGATCCCTGGTAATCTAGCAGGAAGTAAGTACTTTTGGATGTCATAATTTCCGGGTTTAAATGGCTCCCTTCCTGCTGCCACCACAGCTCCAGAGCTCAGGATCACTGCCTGGAGGCTGGGAACCTAAAAGAGACCAGAGTCATTATCCTGAGATGAGCACATATTGTTCTAAGTGGTAATTTTATAACTTAGATGGAATCAAATCAACAACCTCCTAGGCTTGAAAGACATCACCACCAAGCATCTTCTTAGGCACCAGTGGTGTATACAAAATAAGCAGAAATACCAAAAGTCAAGGTGGGGTGGGAGGGTCAGTTATCTCCCAGCAGGGATCCCAGGAAAATGCCTCCTCTATGAAACTACTACTCTTCCCCACTCCTTTCCAGAAAATATCGTCAAGATTGGATTCCACGCGAAAACATTATATAACTGGGGGCTCAGGGAAAACAGAAAGGGCTAGGCAGTGTGAGGTAAAGATGAGATTCCAGTCAGAATCTGACAAAGGAACAAAGACAGCATCGGCGCACACGCACTCACGTACACAGGCAGGGAGGAAGGAGGACTTCCTTCCCCGGGACCACCATTTACACCCCACACGAACCCAATTAGCAGGGTGCCCAAAATGAGCTCAAGCTCGAGGAGCCTCCAGAACGCTCACCCTCCTTCCGTCCGTGGCGTACAGCTTGACCACCGGGCGCTGCATGACCTCCGTCAGGTGCTGCAGAAATGCCTCAAAGCTCTGGGTGACCTTTCTGCTCAGAAGAACCGCACGCCTCGTCTTCGGGTCACCATTCCTGAAGACCACAAGGCTCCGTGGGGCGCGGGGCATGCCGGGAGCAGCGACCGCCACGGAGTGGGGCGACGCATGCGTGCTGAGGGCCCGGCTGCTGAGCCAGGGCCGTGGGCGCCGACGGGCCTTGTCCAGGTCCACAGGCTGCACCTTCCTGCCGTGGGAACATAGGTACGACTCTCCATCCTCCAGTTCCTCCAGGCGCGTGATGCTGTGCCTGCCCCGAGGGGTGCTGATGTTCCTCACTCCAAAAGGTAGGGGCACCTTCCTGGACAAGTTATCCAGCAGAGCATCAAAGGACTTAAAGGAGCGAGGGTTGACCACCACTCTGACCCCGCCGAATTGGGGGTCTCCGCTTTTGTAGAAACTGATCCGTTTGGCCACGACGGGATGAGTGAGGCTCAAATGGCGAGGGGAGGGAACTTGACCTTCAGAAGAAGTAGGATGAATCATGGAAAAACCAGTAGAAGGGGTATCACTCATTTTGGCTGAGACCTAGAGAAAAAAGAAAATTTTTCATCTCCAGAATCACAGCAGCATAGCGAACACGTGGTAATACTAATACATGCTAAATATAGTTGCAGACATCCAGAATATTCCTAGAAGTTTATTCTTTCATTTGTCCATTCATTATATCTGTCAATTTTGAAAGATAATTTTAAGGGACTTATAATAAAAAGAAATAAACAGTTAAATAAGGGTATTTATAATTTAAAAGTTAAAAACAACCTAAACACACTAATAAGGGCCTAGATAAATAAATTATCACATATACACCCATGCAATGGCAAACTATGCAACCATTAAACATGACCTTATAGATACATCTTTTGGCACAGAAAGATGGTCATGACATATTACTAAGTGAAAAAAAGCAGTCTGCAAAACATTCTATGCCATTAATTTAAATACAGTCACATCATTTAACAATAAGTTCTGAGAAATGCATTGTTAGGTGATTTCATCATTGTGTGAACATCAAAGAGTGTATTTACACAAACAGATGGTATAGCCTACTACACATCCAGGCTTTGTGGTATAACTTACTGCTCCTAGGCTTAAAATCTGTGCAGCACGTTACTGTTTGAATACTGTAGGCATTGTAACACAGAGGTATTTGTGTATCTAAACACAGAAAAGATACAGTCAAAATATGGTATTATAGTCTTATGGGGCCAATAGTGTTACGTGGCACGTGACTGAGTTATATAATTTGGGGAAAAGTCCAGAAATACATACAGTCCCATGTTGATGTGGCTATCTCTGGATTGCAGAACTCTGGATAATATTCATGTTTTTTATACATTCCTCAACATTGTGAACCGTTAAAATTAGCAGGTATTATTGCACAATTTAAAAAACAACAGAGACACAAATCAGAAACCATCCACTGAGAAAAGAGAGTTTTGGAATTCATCGATTTAATCCTTCATATCCTGACAATACAGAAATAGAGGAGCAACAGAAAATGTTTTTAAAGTTCAAATTGTCTAGAGGAAAATGTACCTGACATTTCTAGGAGGAATGCGTCACATAGAACCTTCAGTAAGAACTATCTCACGATACAATCAGATCTTTCCACTGCAGATTGCAGAAAATGCAGGCAAATCATCTCACACACCACTTACCTAAATGTGGGAAACACTGCACTAAACAAAAATGTTATTTGAATGAATGACAGCATTGCCATGGGCTGCTAAAACTGATGCAGTCTGGTTACTGGTCCCACTAGTGGTTCTAAAATTAAAACTTCAGGAGAGAATTCAAGAAGAGTAATTTTCAGGCAAAGCACTAAGGTTTTCCTTTTCCACTTCTCAGTGAAACCGGAGTTTGATTGACAAATGAACAGCAAGTGGTTGGATTTATCTGGGTCTGGCCTTGTTTTCATTTGTGGCATTTTGTGGCTGTTCTGTATTGTTTGAAATAATTTTAATTATTAGTGCCTTTTGACACAATAAGAAAGTCCTGCAGCCTTGAAGACAAATTAAACAAACAAAATAAACGTAATTGGTAATATAGAGATGGAAAAAGGCATGTTTATCATTGTATATCAGCTGTAAATCTGGCCCAAATCATCTACTTAAATGTTTGCAAGCTGTTATCCAAGATTCTTCATATATCTCCAATCTGATTTGCAAATCTTATTTAAATGTAACTTAGAAAATAAATTTGAAGATCAGCCTAGAAATTAGATGTCTTCCCTTCCTTCTTCCTCAGAGGTTTAAAGTAATTATAATACTTAAGAAAAAAAAAAAAAAAAAAAAAGCAGCTGTAGCAGACATGTGTATCAGGAGCTGGGGAATCCAGCTTCATAATGGAGTCAGCAAAACTGCAACCTCTTCTCATCCTCATCTGGTCAACTGCGGTCTGACCTTGGGCAGGCTGCTTAATCACCATGTGACATCGTTGGCTTCAGCAACGATGAGAAGGATGAGTTCCTTCAGTATTTAAATAAGACTTTAGGCTGGGCACGGTAGCTCATGCCTGTAATCCTGGCACTTTGGGAGGCTGAGGCAGGCAGATCACATGAGGTCAGGAGTTCAAGACCAGCCTGGCCAACATGGTGAAACCCCGTCTCTACTAAAAATACAAGAATTAGCCAAGCATGGTGGTGTGTGCCTGTAATCCCAGCTACTCTACTTGGAGGCTGAGGCAGAAGAATCTCTTCAATGTGGGAGGCAGAGGGTGCAGTGAACCGAGATCACGCCACTGCACACCCAACCTGGGTGACAGAGCGAGACTCCGTTTCAAGAAAAACAAAACAAAATAAAACAAAAATGAATAAGGCTTTAGAACTCTTTGCCTTCAATTATATTTTGGTTGATTTACTTATATGTTTATTTGAAAATATTGTACATGAATAATATTTGAGACACATTTCTCACCTAATTTTGGAAAATGATTTTTTTTTTTTTTTTTTTTTTTTTTTTTTTTTTTGTTTTTTTTTTTTTTTTTTTTTTTTTTTTTTTTTTTAGTGTAGGTGCATCGTGAGGCTCTTAATGTCACTTGTGTAATGCCTGAATCTCACTATTTGGAGAGCTGTTAACCTGGTGACCACTTTGGAAACACAATATGCTAAGCCAATATGCTAAGATTTTTGTGGGTAGTTTTGTTTGTCAGTGTTGGCTAAAGAGAAACATTCTGTGCTGGGGCTGGGAGGGAAAACATGGAAGATAAAGACAATAGGAGGAAAGAGGCAGCTGCCATTGTCCCTGTCCCACTGCTACCCAGCCCTGAGCATTGGTTTTGAGCCCGGTGCATGAAGGGCAGGTGCTAAAGATATCGTGACCTGGGAAGATGCCAGGTCCCCACCAGTGGAGAAGCATTTGCAGAGTAAGTGCTTCCAACAGGGTGATTGCCAGGCACCTTGTTCGGTCTGCTGTAGTGAAAAAACAAAAATACAAGTTCACATCATCTTCATATTATGTGAGAGTATCAATCTCTGGGAACTCCTAGAAATCACTGGGGGAACTTTTAGGTAGAGAGTTGAGATTGTGGGTGAGTCTTAAGATGGAAATGTAGCAAGGTATCCTTACATACATTCCCCCATGACAAGGGGGACCTTGTATGTAAAGCCCCAAACATGATAAAGATTAGGTATTATCATTGAATAAAAGGATTTATATTCATTGAGTGAACAATGTCATCATTTGGAAAGACAGTGCAAACCAAAGTATTTCTGAAGGAAGTGAATCAGCCTTTGCCCTATCTTAATAATGTGCATTTCCTATGGAGTCCATGGGAAGTTCACAGAGTAACTCAATAGCTCAATTGAAGAAAAGGAAGAGTTGTGGTACCAAGAGGATATTAAGGAGGGATGTCTAACACAGCCTGAGGGATTGAGGGTAGGAGCGAGAAGACAGGGCAATTTCCAGAGGAAAGCCTGGTCTAAAGTTGAGATGCCAGAGGCAAAGAGTGGTAGAGATGCCCTCCAGGAAGAAGGCGGAGGTGGTACAGCATTTACCTGGTGCACATGAGCAAGACTACCAAAGTGTTCATTAAGTTTTGACAGTAGAGTGCCCACTTTTGTGAAACAGAGCTACCAGCCTTCCATAACTTTGTTGTGTTCTCCTATGTTAGCCGTGCTCCATTCTTAATCAGTTTTAAAAACGAATCAGAATTTGGATGGAAATGTAGCAAAGTATCCTTACATACATTTTCAATAATAAGGTTTATCTTATGCCCTCTAAAGTTGGAATAAGGCAGTAATATACTTAAGGGCTACCTAGGGAACAAACAAACTAAGCATTATAAAATGGCTTAATTCACCCAGAAGTTTAGGCTGAAGAAGTGGAGTTGGGAAGAGGTAACTGTAGAATCTTGAAGTCCTCCACTTGTCTCACCATTGACTTCCCTATGGGTAACAAGGAGGCTGGTTTACAAAAACTCTTTGCCTTAAAATCCGCTTCTAATGACAAGACAGCTTGCTACCAACATCATCTTTTGTTCTCTGCAGAGCCTCTTTATTGCCTAAAGTTAGACCGAGGAGCTATCATGCATACTTTCATTGCTCTTTAACATTAAGCAGGTTTTTTTAACACCCTTAGGCTCAACTGTGGCTAGGCTTATCTGTGGCATCATTAGTTTCAATCAAACCCCACTTAAATCAATCATTTACAGCTGTGCTGCTCAGAACTAAATGGCTGCCTCTAGCAAGAGGGCTGTGTCTTCACTTTCCCACTCACGTGACAAAACATGACAGATTTACATGCGTCATTTCACTAATTATATTTTAAGTTTAATTTTCTACCACATAATGTGAATTCAGACAAGTCACAAATAATGAAGTAGAAAAAATGGAAAATTGATAAATACAGAATATACAGAATGTTCATTCTTTTGACAATTCAGAGACTCGATGTTGCAAGAAAATTAGTTCGTTTCAGATTTTCATAAGCCTAGGGGGTACAGTTGGGAGAAGAGATTCAAAAAGGAAAAATACCAGTTATTCACTGTGGTAGCCACAGTATTGTTGAATTGCAAGCAGCTGCCTTCTTCTTTAATGTATTGCCCAGAAGTCTATAAGAAGCATATAGTACTTTTATTGTGAGAAACAAGGTAAACATTACTCATTTGAATAAAGTAGAATTACTTGATTTCCTGATACTGAAAGTCCATTCTACTTCAATATCAGCATATTGTGAAGGTTGCTGGCATATTTGTGTAAAAGATAATTATTAGTAACATTTATTCTTTTTCTAACAGTTAAACACAGAACACAGGTATATAATCTAGGTATTACATGGAAAACAAAATACAACTAGCAAAACAGAGAATATTTGCAAAAGAAAGATTTCAAATAGTTTTGTACTTACCAGAACTTGAAACTTCCCTTATTAAGAAAAGAAAAAGATGTTTAAGTTGTTTAAATTGCTCAAATAAATGTCACTGGATATGTAACCTCATTTCGTGCAAAGAAACTAATGTCTTTGGATTTATTCTCAGTGTGTCCAGCAAGGGATTGAGTATAGCCAATTAATTTAATCCACGGTGATGCTAATCACCAGAGAGCCTTAAGGAGACCACAGCCAGAAACAAGCTAGTTCCTAGCATGCTCTGCAGTTCTGAAATCTTCCTTACAAAGGTTTCCCTTGCATCCTCTTTCTTGCCTAGTGTTCTTCTCCAGAAAAAACACTTCACCAATACCCAAGCATTTCTCTCCCAGACAACTTTTAACCCTCATTTATTTATGTTAAAGGGACAATGGTGTATGGTGCAGCTAAAAATGAAATTGACATTTTTCTCATTCTGGTAAGTTTCTAAGTCAGTACTTGCTCCTGGTAATCATTTAAAAAGAAAAGAACGAGGCCTTTTGTTTTATTTAGGCATTATTGCGTATTACCTCATTGGTGTACTTCTGAAATGACTGTGAGTGTACACAATTTGGTGACTCAGCATAACACAGGACAAACAGCAGAAGCAGCATACAATGAAATGCTATGATTTTATACTACTGCATACTCAGCACGCTTGCACTGCTTCCCTTACTCATAGTGGGGTTTGAACATGTTTCAGGACTTTTGTCACACATGAAGTCTCCAGATGGCACCTGATCCTTCTAAGGACTACCTGTGGTCTAATCGGACTTGAAGATGCTTCATCTAATCGGGTTTCCTACTGGGCTTCCTGCCTCAGCTCTGAACAACAAAAACAAGGTAAGGGGTCCTCCGGGGAAACAGGGCCAGGTTCAAGCATGTGCGCCACAATGTTTTCCCACACCGATCACGAAGGGAAAAAGATCATGAAACTGCACACTTTGCCTCATAAATACTGACTTTGTCACAGGCCACCTATGAGAGAGAAATGGAGAGAGGAGTAGGGAAGAATGGGAAGAAAGAGCAAGAGTGAGGTGTAGACAAGAGAAATTATAGTGTCTTCTTTGATACAAACCTTCATTTATAATTATCACTGTCTACACAAGACATGGCTATTAAATCAGTAAGGAAATTTGTGTTTACAGGTAGAAATAGGCATGAAGGTAGCATTAGGCATAAGTTATATCATTACCAGCTCCAAATTGAAGGCAAATTCAAAAAGGCTGGGGTCATATGTAATCTGCCCTTAAATAGCTAAGGACTAATGTAGCATTTCTGTTGACTTTCTCTTGAATTCTATAATCTATGTCTGATAAACAATTCACATGGATCAGTTCTATTTTGATACTGAAGGAATTTCAATTAAAGGGATCCTTTGGGGGCACTTTTAGTAAAGGTAACATTTCTTACATATAGGACAGCACAAAATGGGCTCTCCTTTTCTGAGCATCTCCCGTAGTATACGTTCTACTCCCACAACTCCAGTTGAGGACAGAGAGCAGGTACCCGTTATCCAGTTGAGCCACCATGCCCTCTCCTTGGCATCACTTGTCTCTGGCACATGTCAATATGTATCTAAACTATCGCTTCCCAGGCTTGAAGGTGCACATGAATTTCCTGGGGTCTTGCTGCAGTGGTTGGCTCAGTAGGCCTGAGGAACCAGCAAAGGAGTTTATGAGGAAAAGGTTCATCAACAGTGTAGTGTTCCGGAAGCCAAAAGAAAGAATGTTTCAAAAGGAGGTAGTGACGAACTGTGTCAAATGGTACTCATTTAAATGGTACTTATTTAAATAAGAGGAGTGCTGAGAACTAAGCATGGGCTTTAGCAATGTGGCATTTATCTGTAACCTCAACAAGACCTTTTTTGGTAGAACAGTAGGGATAAAATTGCCTCATTGGGCATAGAGGCAAGAGAAAACTAGAAGGAGAGAGATTGGAGTTAGCATGTGGAGATAAATTTTTTTGTTAGATTTCATTCTGTTAGTTTGTTTTTCCATATTTAAAATCAATTAGCGTTTGAGGTATAGTATGTGTGTATGCTGATAGGAATGATCCCGTCAAAATGGAAGATTGAATGCTGCAGGTAAGAGCAGGGAGAATTCTTAGAGCCACATCCTTGAGTGCATAACAAGGAGATGGGATATAATGCACAACAGAGGTGTATGTCTCAGCAGAGATTACAGAGAAGGCCACGTCCAGTAGCAGAAAGACAGGCAGTGATACTGATGGAGAGGTGACCTTTCCTTCTGACTGCTTCTCCGTCTCAGCAACCTAGGATGTGAAGCCATCCACTGAGGGTGTGAATGAGGGGGAGGTGGTGTTATTAATCTAATGAGACAGGAGAAGCTGTGGAATAGTCAACCAGTGGAATGAAAGGGGGATTGGAAGAGGAGGTATAGTAGCCTTGTGGGGGGCACTGAGAACCTGCTATAGGTTAGCAACCATAAATATATTTTGTCTTGTATTGTTTTCTCTTTTTGTTGTTTTTTTTCTAAGACAAGGTTTTCCTCTGTTACCCAGGCTGGAGTACAGAGGCACAGTTATGGCTCACTGCAGCCTCCACCTCCCAGGCTCAAGTTCTGGGAGGTTGGTTCTCTAACCTCAGCTTCTGAGTAGCTGGGACTACCACATCCAGCTAATTTTTTATTTTTTGTAGAGACTGGGTCTCACTCTGTTTCCCTGACTGGTCTGGAAGTCCTGGGCTCAAACAATCCTCCTGCCTTGGCCTTCCACACAAATGTAAAATAACAGCAAGCAGCACCCAGTGCAGGCAGGCCATGAAACCGTTCTTTCCTGGCTTTTGCTACCAAGCACTGATCTGCTATGATATGATGGAATAGGACCATTTCCTGGTCTACACCTTGATTTTCCCTGACATCTATCTGTCTGTACCCAGCCCTCCTGAACCTGGTTATCCCCAGCCCCATCTACTGGACTTCCCTCGTGCCTTAGCATGCCTGTCTGCAACCTAAAGTCCTATGATAACCAAAGAGCTTGATCTCTATTCACCATCAGACCCTGTCCATGTGACTACAGATAAGACAGTCCCAGCCCCCGTCTTCATGGTGCTTAGAGGTGGAGGGAAGGCAAACGCAGCCCAAATACACTTTACTATCTAGAAGATTATGGTATGGAATGTATTATTTAAAAGGAAGAGAGAACTAGCAAAAATTTGAGTATACACAGACTGTTGTCATTAAGATAG
>NW_016107388.1:5588737-5595940 GCF_001604975.1 Cebus imitator | reverse complement strand
TGAGACGGAGTTTCGCTCTTGTTACCCAGGCTGGAGTGCAATGGCGCGATCTCGGCTCACCGCAACCTCCGCCTCCCGGGTTCAGGCAATTCTCCTGCCCCAGCCTCCTGAGTCGCTGGGATTACAGGCATGCGCCACCATGCCCAGCTAATTTTTGTATTTTTAGTAGAGACGGGGTTTCACCATGTTGACCAGGATGGTCTCGATTTCTTGACCTCGTAATCCACCCGCCTCAGCCTCCCACAGTGCTGGGATTACAGGCTTGAGCCACCGTCTTTCTTTTTTTTTTAACTGTTATTTTAAGTTCAGAGGTACATGTGCAGCATATACAGGTTTGCTCTAGGTAAATGTGTGCCGTGGTAGTCTGCTGCACATATCATCCTATCACCTAGGAATTCTCACTAGATTCATCCCTTTTTTTTCTTACCTTGTTGAACAAACATATATAAGCCAACATTTTTTTCATAGCAAAAACATCTCATACTATTCTTTCAGCCAATTCATTTGGTTAGTCAGACACAAATAGCTGTCTTGACTGAAAACAGAGGGCAGAGAGGGCTCCTATGTGCTTCCTTATCTTGAAGATTCCATCATGACCATCTAGTTTTTTAAACTGCTTTGTTGATATATGATTTCCATGCCATAAAATTAACCCATTTAAAGTGGGTGATTCACAATTGAACTCGGGAGGTGGAGGTTGCAGTGAGCCGAGATCGTGCCACTACACTCCAGTCTGGGCAACAGAGTCCTCTCAAAAAAAAAAAAAAAAAAAAAAAAAAAAAAAAAAAAAAAAAAAAAAAAAAAAAAAAAAAAAAAAAGTGGATGATTCAGTGATTTGTAGAATATTCAGGGTTGTTCCAAGATTACAATGATCTAATTTTAGAACACCTCAGAAAGAAAGAAGGAAACTGTACCTATCCCACCACCCCTACACCAGCCCCAGGCAACCAAGAATCTACGTTCTGTCTCTATGGATTCGCCAATTTTGAACATTTCATATAAATGGAGTTATGCAATATGTGGTCTTTTGTGGTTGCCATCTTTCACTTGGCATAATATTTTTGAGATTCATCCAGGTTGTAGCATATATTAGTACTTCATTTGTTATTATTTTCAAATGTTTTATTATATGATTTTATTGTATTTTATTTATTCATTCACCATTTGAGTAACATTTAGGTTATTTCCAGTTTGGGACTCTTGCAGATAATACTTCTATGAGCATTCATGTGCAAGTCTTTGGTAATATCATTTTTTTCAAAAAAAAAATTACACATATCCACATGTTGAAGAAAATATTTTAGGTTTTCTTTTTATTTAGCATGCATTCTTATGATAGGACTTCAAAACTTGATTTTTAATAGTGAAGAAATATCTTTGATAAACCCCATTGTTTGCCTTTTCATGTCTTTATGCAATTTACTTGTTGGTCATGTAAGTCAGTACTCCTACATTATAAAGCAGAATGGCAAAATGAAATGGTCAGATTAGTTGCAGAGAATTAATAGTGCAACCAAAATGGAGGAGACCACTTCTCCCTATTCATCTCACTAAGTACACCCGAAGACCCCAGATATAATATATAAAGCAAATACACTGAAAGATACAGACAAGAAGGCAGAATGGCTAAGAATCACAGAACTCAAGGAATGACTCAGCAGTGTGTTCTCTGGGTTTTCTTTTTGTCCCATATATCCCAAACTAGGTGCTAGAGAAGTCAGTGACCCAAAAACACTAATAGGAGCAGATTTAAAATGTACTAATGAGGGCCGGGCGCGGTGGCTCAAGCCTGTAATCCCAGCACTGTGGGAGGCCGAGGCGGGTGGACCATAAAGTCAAGAGATCGAGACCATCCTGGTCAACATGGTGAAACCCCGTCTCTACTAAAAATACAAAAAAAAAAATTAGCTGGGATATGGTGGCACGTGCCTGTAATCCCAGCGACTCAGGAGGCTGGGGCAGGAGAATTGCCTGAACCCGGGAGGTGGAGGTTGCGGTGAGCCGAGATCGCGCCATTGCACTCCAGCCTGGGTAACAACAGCATAACTCCGTCTCAAAAAAAATAAATAAATAAAATAAAATGCACCAATGAAAGTCACCTCTCTCTAGCCAGGGGTCCAGGAAAGGGGTAACCGAGCAAGACAGAAAACATTTAGGCAATTAACTAAGAACTTTTTAAAAACTAGATGGTCATGATGGAATGTTCAAAAAACATTTATGCATTTAACCTGCCCTACCCCAGCTAAACACCACAGGAAAAAACCCAGGCCTCAGCATACTCGCATCTGCCTTGGGAAACCTTGACTTCTGCCCTTCCCCAGTGATAATGAGGCATCCCTGTCTTTCCTACACAGGGTGATATCGGTGAAGGCCAAGTGGAGAGCCAAGACTTCCATCTCCACCTGGTAGTAAAGCCACCACACTCCCTTGTTGGAATCAGAAGAAGCCCAGAGGGAAGCCAGAACTTTCACCACTGTTTGGTAGTGATGGGTCTGTCGCCACCCCTCCTGCCCACCACACTCTGCAGGGTAAATGAGACCACAAAGGAAGCCTGTATTAGTCTGTTCTCATGCTGCCAATAAAGCCATACCCAAGACTGGGAAATTTATAAGGAAAGAGGTTTAATTTACTCACCATTCCACATGGCTGGGCAGGCCTCACAATCATGGCAGAAGATGAAGGAAGGGCAAAGGGACTTCTTACATGGTAGCAGGCAAGAGAGAGAACTTGTGCAGGGAAACTCCCCTTTATAAAACCACCAGATCTCATGAGACTTATTCACTGTCACAAGAACAGCATGGGAAAAACCCACCCTAATCATTCAATTATCTCCCACCGGTCCCTCCCACAATGTGTGGGAATTGTGGAAGCTACAATTCAAGATGAGATTTGGGTGAGGACACAGCCAAACCATATCAAAGCCTGAAATCCCTTCCCCGCCCAGCAATAATGAGGCATATCCCTCCTCAGGATGTCAAATGAGGCAGTGTAAATAGTGAGAGCTTCCATCCACATCTGGTGGTAAAAAGGAGTGAGTTCCCTTTCCCCTGCCAGTAGTGCCAGAGGAGGTCTTCTAAAACACAAGATTTAAATAGGACCCAGAGTCTTATGATATAATACCCAAAATGTCCAGAATGCAATTAAAAAGCACTCATCATACCAAGAACAAGGTAAATCTCAACTTCAATGACAAAGGCATTTGGTCAGGCCAGGCACAGTGGCCTGTAATCCCAGCACTTTGAGAGGCCGAGGCAAGTGGATCACTTGAGGTCAGGAATTTGAGGCCATCCTAGCTAACATAGTGAAACCCCACTTCTACCAAAAAATGCAAAAATTAGCCAGGCATGGTGGTGTGCACCTGTAGCCTACTCAGGTAGCTGAGGCATAAAAATCGCTTGAACCCGGGAGACAGAGGTTGCAGTGAGCTGAGATGGTACCACTGCACTCCAGCCTGGGCAACAGAGTGAGACCCTGTTCAAAAAAAAAAAAAAAAAAGACATTCAGTCAACAAATGACAACATCAACATGACACGGAGGTTGGAATTATACAAGGGTTTTAAAGCAGATGTTATACAACTACTTCAACAAGCAATTCCAAATGTACTTGAAACAAATGAAATAATAGCCTTTCAAATAGAAGATATAAAGAAGAACCAAATGGAAATCCTGGAACTGAAAAATACAGTAATCAAAATTTTAAAACACAATGAGTGGGTTCAACAGCATCATGGAAAAGACAGGAAATAATTATATAGTTAACTTGAAGATAGTGTAATATACATTACCCAATCTGAACAACAGAGAGGAAATAGATTGGAAAAAAAAATTGAACAGAACCTCAGGGACTTGCAGAACTATAACAAAAGAGCTCGGAAGGAGAGGAGGAAGCAGGTGGGCCTCAGAATATATTCCCAGAAATAATGGTTGAAAACTTCCCAAATTTATCAAAAAACAAACTACAGATTTAAGAAACTGATCAAACCCCAAGGACAATAACCTGAAGAAATTTACACTAAGACACACCATTGTCAAACTTCAGAGAACTAAAGACAGTGAAAATAATTTTGAAAGCGGCCAGAGAGAGATAACACATTACCTATAGGAAAAAAAGGGGGAAACAATTCAAATGACAGGTGACTTCTCATCAAAAGTCAAGAAACCCTGAAGGATACTGCAACCATTTTGTAAGTGCTACAGTAAAAGAGCTGTCAACCAGAGTTCTATGTCCGACAAAAATATCCTTGAGGGATGAAGATAACCAAGACATGCTCAGATGAAGACAACCTACGAATATTGGTCACCAGCAGACTTACTCTAAGAGAACAACTGAAGGAAGTTACCTGACAGAAAGTAAATGATAAAAGAAGGAATTTGGGAATATAAAGAAAGAAAAAAGAACAGAAAGAACAAAAATAAGAATAAATACAATAAACTTTCCTTCTGAACTTTCTAAATTGTTTTTGACAATTGAAGCAAAAAGTTTAATATTGTTTTATTTGGCTCTCAATGAATGTAGAGGAAATATTAAAACAATTATAAATGAGGGAGGGTAAAGAGAATTAAAGGGCTACACTAAACACTAGTAAAATATCCACATCAGTAGACTGCTGGTTTTGTAAGTATAATTTAATACTTAGAACAGTTATTAAAAATATAAAGAGATATGCCTACAAACAATATAGAATCAAAATACAATTCTAAAATATGTTGAAGTATTTCACAGGAAGGCATGAAAGAAAGAAGTGAAAAAAAAAACAGAGAAAACAGAAAACAAAAAATAATATGGTAGACTTAAACTTTACAATATCAATAATTAAATTATTGGTAATGATCTCTAACACTAGATGATTTAATTTATATAACATTCTCAAAATGACATGATTACCAGATATTGAGAAGAGATCAGTGGTTGGCAGGGGTTAACGATAGTGCAGGGAGGGAAATAGGGATGGCCGAGAACGGGTAGCCCAAGCAAGACTTTGTGGAATAAAACAGTTCTACATCTTTCTAGTGGTGGTGGTTACAAATGTGATAAAATGTCATGGAACTATATGCAGACATTTTCCTCAACCCAAAAAAACACTTTGTCCCTATTTGCAGTCTTTCTTCATTTCCACTCACAGCCCAAAGCAAACAGTAGTCTACCTTCTAGGCTTTATAGACTTGACTATTCTGGACATTTTATATCAACAGAATCATACAATATGGAAGTCTTTTGTCTGGCATTATTTAGCATAATGTTTTTGAGGTTCAACTATGTTTTAGCATATATCAGTACACTGTTTCTTTTTAGTGGATACTTGGGTTTTATTAATAACCGCTTAGGCAAGCAATCAGGACAACATTCAGTGTGCTCCACACAGCACAACAAGCATAGCCCTTCATCTAGAAATAATTGCTAATGAGAAATACATGGGAACTGAATGGTACAGGAGCCATAATTCCCAGTCCTGTAGACTCATGTTCCCATTTCCAAAACATATAAAGAGAAGAACTAAATTGATATCAAACAGTGCTATAATAATAATAAAATGTACTGATTACTTACTTTTTACTAGACACATTAATGCTTTAAATGACTTATTTAATCCTCATAACAACCATAGGAGGTATGTACTATTATTATCCATGTTTTTCCAAGTAGAAGAACCAGAGTTGAGGAGGGAATTGTAATTTACCAAAGATCACACAATTAGTAAATAGTGAAGGCTCTTAACCACTTTGCAGTAATTTTTCTGTTCCTATTCTCTATCTAACACTGAAGCCACTGTATGTGTTGAGACCAAACTGTGGAGATGGAAAATGCCAGGCTAAGGAGTTTTAGTTCTGTTCTATAGAACATGGAAATGCTGAAGGTTTTTGAGCAGGGAAATGACAATAATCAGACCTGAAGATGTCCTTCACATTACTATGTCAAATGATTCGGATGGAGGAGACAGACACCGGTAAGGTAGCTCTAAAAATAGTGAAATCCAGAGTTCATAAGGGCTTGACTGAGACTAATGAGAATAGGAATAGAAAGGAAGGAAATTATTTCCAAAAAATTTCAGAGGTGGACTCAAAATAACATAACAATAGATAGGTTGTAGAAGGCAAGGAGATAGATAATTTATTTAATCCTTTAAATGAACAATGTATCATAAGTAAAAAATCCAACACAGAGCATAGTTCAGCAAAAGTTGCATGAAGCAGGAGTGTCACAGAGGATAAGAGTTAGTTCTTACTGAGTACTTCCTCTGTCCTCGTTTAAGTGGGGCACTCAAGTCTTACAACCCTGTGGTACCACTACCAAAAACAGAAAACATGCGTCAAAAGCAATGTTAAATCAAGACTTGGATAAATCCATCCTGCTTTTAACATATTTGGGGTCATAGAAAGACATCCAGGTGATGATGTCTAAAAGTTATTAATCTGATACTGGAAATTTGGAGATGGATCAAAATAAGAGAGGATTTGAAAGGTATTCATTTAGAGGAGGTAATTTGAGTCATGGGATAGCTAAGAGAGAAAGAGTTGTGAAGGAGGTGAATATTATTGTTCATGCAGTAAAACAAACGCCAGAAATTGTAGATTTATAGTTGTCATATACATAGGGCCTATAATGGACAAGAGGAATTTCATATTTCCACCAGTGGTTGAACAGATGAAACTGATCTAAATGTACTCTAAATTAAAATTCACAGTGATTCTGATTAACGCATAGGACAAGAATGAAGAAGCGCTTGAAGTCTGTTATAGTCTTATGTAGAAACAGAATTATTAAATAGAATAGCATTTTATATATCCCAGGAATTTTCTAAGCAATACTAAATTAAAATGTATCATTATCATTCCTGTTGTTTGACTAAATTTATTTTTAATTTAGACAGAATTATTGAGTTATACTCACTCGGTCAGAATTCAATAATTATTTGCTAAATGAAAGAATGAAAAAAGGTAATTCCTCTGAAGAATTTGATGGTCAGGAATAAATCATCTCTTCTGCAGCAAGTCTTCCAGAGTGTTTGAAATACCATAAAAGCCTATATTTTCTTTTATAGTAAAAAGAAATGACTTTATTAATAGTGAAAGAAAATACATCTATCCTGAAAACATATAATCAAGTTAAGTTTAAGAGACAAGTCAATCCACAAGTCAATTATTTCTAATAATTCGATTATTAGAAAATAATTTCTAATTATTTGAAACAATAAAGCACTTTCT
>NW_016107388.1:5579356-5587318 GCF_001604975.1 Cebus imitator | reverse complement strand
TGCTTCTTTTGCTGTGCAGAAGCTGTGGAGTTTGATTAGGTCCCATTTGTCTATTTTGGCTTTTGTTGCCAATGCTTTTGGTGTTTTGGTCATGAAGTCCTTGCCTACGCCTATGTCCTGAATGGTTTTGCCTAGATTTTCTTCTAGGGTTTTTATGGTGAAAGGATTCCCTGTTTAATAAATGGTGTTGGGAAAACTGGCTAGCCATGTGCAGAAAACAGAAACTGGACCCCTTCCTGACACCTTACACTAAAATTAACTCCAGATGGATTAAAGACTTAAACATAAGACCTAACACCAAAAATGTTTATTTATTATAGCTTATTTTATTCAAGTAAGAAAAATACCTTGAAATTCTTTTAAACTGACTTGAGATTTTTTTACCTTAAAAGGTAGACATTCTCTTCAAATAGAAGTTTTATTCCCATCCTTCCCACTATATGCTATCATCACAAATTCTTCCTTCCTGTTAAATAATATTTTTAAAAATCTCAAACATGGTCTTTTTAATTCATTCTAAAAATGAAAATCTCTGAATTCTGATTTAAATTCCTAGCATATATATCTCTAATGAACAACTTCCATAATAATTACAGTGCTTCTACTAGCCTTTTACTTGCCTTAGAATTCTGTGTTTCTCAATTATGTCCGTTTAAGTACCCCTAATGAAAGAAGAGAATGAATACATAATCATAAACCAGAATTTTAATCAGAGCTTCAAATTTAAGTCTTAATTTTGTCTGAAACAGCATGCCAATTTTATCCATGTCTATTCTGTTTTATTGTAAAAATGGCTTAAATTGCTTTTCATCAAACAAATTTAGATGTATCCTAAGTGTCCTCAGAGCTTTTCAAAATATCGCTTGTAGCATACCAGCAAAGAATGTGTTTCTAACAAAAGGCAGGGCACTCATAAAGGTAGAGAACTAAAAGCAAGTGGAAGATGGACCAGTGTCTGCCAGATCCAGCAGCCTGGCTGTCAACACTGAGGTCCAATACAAAGTGCTCTTCCTCGCCAGCCTCAGACCAGAAGAACCAAGCCTGACTGTTCCTGGTCCCAAGTTCTCTAGGAGTTCAGGAATGACGTGGTTCCTGTTGGACTGGACAGCAAGCCCTTGGACATCTACATGCCATTGACTTCCAGCCTTCCTCTCCAACTTCTGCCCTGTGGGCCAGTCTCTGTGACAGTTCACTAGTGATCCTGGTTTCCACTCCACTTTTCCTCTGAGGTGACAAGTCTGCTGTGAGCACCCCACGGATTAGACTGAGCCAGCCCAGTCCTGCTTCAGCCCATTCAGACCCTCTACCTGAAATGAGTTCCACTGGTGAAGCAGCAGACTAAGCTCAAGTTCAGAGTGGGTGGGTCGTTGGCCCTAAGCAGCTTGGCCACCTGTCACCTATGATGAAAGTCTTCCCTGTCCTGGTCTCCTTTCTTTTCTTCACAGTGCAGCCTGCTCCCTTTGCATGCACTGGGTGTGACAGCGTATACCAGATGGCCATGAGATTAGCTGGACTTGCGAGTGATTACCAAATAAATTGCTGATGTCAGGGAGGCAACAGGCCAGCTTATGCAAGGAGTCAGATCCCAAGCTGAGATTGGGATTTACTACAACATAGCTAATACTTTGAGAAAGAAAAGGACAAGATAAAAATGGTATTCAAGGTGATACACTAGTAGCAGAATATAATGCAGACAAAGGATGGAAAAGACTAGAGAGAGAAATATAGCATGAAAATAAATCTTTAATAATGTACTAAGGGCCTGGAGTAAAACAGTGGTTCTATAATGAAAGCAAGAGATAAGAAACATTTTGAAGAAAGAATCTCCAGACCTTGATGGTAGATTAAAGATCTGTCAGTTGTCAATGAATTTTGAAACCACATATTTGCCAATTGCTTTTCTGGACCCAGAAGAGACAGCAATGAATAAATCAGAGTGCCTGCCCCCCAGAACTGTCATTCTAAAGGGGGAAACTAATTATGTGATAGGTACAGGATGTCATCTAATTTGGCACATTCTCAGGCTTTCTCCCTGCATGCCTTCCTCATAGAGGCTAGAAAGCCAGGTACTTCGTAATCACTGATGCCAGTGGGGGGGTCAGGTGATTGGTTTAGACTCTCTTTCTAGACAAAAGAGTGGCTCCTTTCTTGATAAAAGGAGCACTTCCTAGAAACGTTTGCTTTCTTGATACAAGGAACAGAAACTGCTGGTGCCATCCCATTTTCCCCCTTCCTGCCTAGAACACAGAAGTAGTACCTGGAGCTACTAAGGGGCAACAAGCATGAAAACTAAAAGTTAATACCCTAAAGACAGCAAAACAGGAAGATAGGAGAGTCCTTGATAGCTGTGTGAGCAACTGGACTAATCTGGCAACCACTTCACTCTTCTTGTTATATAAGAAAAATAAACCCGATTCCTGGTGCCAGCTGCCGAAACAGAGCTCTTCACCGCGAGCAACAAAATCCAATCCTGGGGAATTACACAGAAAAGGAATGTATTAGAATACTGAGTAGCTCACAGAATCTTCAAGAGGGCTAAAGAATAAGGTTCAAACTTAAGATTCCCGGAACAGCATATAAAACCTTCCCTAGAACTGGCCTGATGGGGAAATCACCGGCTCTTCGCAGCAGGGCCCCAAGTGCTACAGCTTCCACTCTTGCTATTTTTCCACCAGGAACATAATTGTACAGCAAATAAGGTGATACCAACCTGGCACAGTCATCTTTGCTGTCACCCTAACCAGAAAGTGAATTCCACAGGGAGCCTACTATTGCACCTTGCTCTCTTCCAAATTGCACAAGTACCTGTGCCCTTAATGGAAAGAAATTATGGCACTTGTTCAGCTCCTACAGAAGGAAACATTCTCTGCCCTACAAAGATTCATAAGGTGAGTAATTTATTAAACTCAAAAAGGGATTCAAATTGTAACAATACCAAATGAATTGCAAATATATACCATTGTGGTGGGTTGTTCACAAAAATGATTACAATTCTTCTCTCCTCATATCCATATCCATTTACAATGTAATCTGTAGCTCTTCCCCTTAAGCAATAGAGACTGTTTCCCCACTCCTAGTGTTTGTGTTGCTTTGACCAAAAAAATGAGGCAGAAGAGACATTGTGCTAGTGCCAAAACCAAACCTCAAGAGGACTAGTACATTTCTGTTCTCGCAGGAATCTTGTTATCCCCCTGTGAGTAAGCCTGGGCTGGCCTGCTGGACAATAAGAGAAACCTAGCCCTAGTGCCCAGTTACCCCAGCCAACAGCCAATCAACCCCCAGGAGCAGAGCCACCCACCTGGCCACTCACACATGAGCAAGCCCAGCCTAACCCAGATACCACCCATTTGAGCCCAGTCCAATTGGCCCACCCAAAGAATTGTGAGCTCAATAAATGTTTGCCTTAGGACTAAGTTTGGAGTGATTTTTAATGCCATAAAAGCTAACAGATACAACTACAGACAGCAAAAACGGGCAAGTTGGTAAATAACATAATTTCAGGTACAGAAGTGATATGAAAAAGATCATGTAGGGTAATTTTGTAGAGGTGATGAGGGCCACTCAATTTGTCAGGGAAGTCTTCTCTGAGAAGGGGACATTTAAGGTAAAACAAGTTTAAAGAGAGAAAACTACTCAAAGACTATTCAGAGATACAGAAGAAATGTATTCCAAATGAAACAGCAAGTGCAAAGCCCCTGAATGAGGACTGGGAGTACTCGAAAGACTGAAAGAAAGCCAATGTGACTGAAACATAGGAACAAGATGGAGAGTCAAGGAAGACTTCATCAGAGACGTAGGAAGAGGCCAGATTGTTTAGGGCCCTCTGGACTGGGGTTAGGAGTTTAGATTGTATTTTTTAAGGTATTTGATAGATATATATATTAAAGAGATCGTTGTGGTTGCTGTGAGGAGGATGGGTGTTATAACAGGAGTAGAGACAGGAGCCTTGCTTGCTCTACTAGTTGGGACAAAAACTTACAGTGGCTTACATGAGGTGTATAGCCAGGGAAATGACGAGAAGTGGATTGGTTGGGATGTATTTGGGTATGAAACTGTTAAGACTTACTATTGTAGGTTATAGGATGAAGAAAGGGTTCAAGTTTGACCTTTAGGTTTGGGTATGACTGAATGGTTGGACCGTTTACTGATACGGGGAAGGCTTGAGGAAAGGACAGTGGATGAGTGCTGACATCTGTAATTATATTTCGGCTGTGTTATGTTTGAGATACCTGTGGATTTCAAAATGGAGATGTCAAGTAGACAGTTGGCTGAGTCTGATATCAGGCTGGTGATCACATATGGAGCTGTAAATTTGAGAGTAATACGCTTGCAGATGGCCCTTTAAACCATGTAAGTGTGGTAGGAGAGGGACTACATAACTGGAGAGAATTTTCTAGGAAAAGAATTTAAAAACAAAAGAGAAGAGAGCCTAAGATAAAGCCTTTGGACTTTTCAACGTCTTGTAGAGGAGGAGGGCTTCCAAAGTAAACTAAGAGAGTGTGGCCAGCAAGGTAAGAGGAAAACAAGGTAGGAAAGGGTCCTGAGAGCCTTGAGGAGGGGACACTCTAAAGAAAGGTGGTGGTTAGGCAAGATGAGCACCCCTGATGGAATATATAAATCAATGCTTATGCAAGAGGGAGATCATTGGTGAGTTGACCACGGCCATTGTAATGGAGTTGTAGAAGACAGACCAATTAGGGATGGTTGAGGAAAGACTAAGGGATGAGAGAGGTGGACAGCTCTTTGTTGGAATGTTTCTGTGAAGGGGAGCAGAGGAGCGGTACAATGCCAGAGGTGGGCTATGAGATCAAAGAAGGATGTTCTCCGAGATACCTGATACTAAGTTGTATTTGTGTGTTGAGCAAAATGATCCAACAGAGAGGAAAAAGGGATTATCGGCTGGGCGCAGTGGCTCACACCTGTAATCCCAGCACTTTGGGAGGCCGAGGCAGGAAGATCACGAGGTCAAGAGATCGAGACCATCCTGGCCAACATGGTGAAACTCCATCTCTACTAAAAATACAAACATTAGCTGGGCATGGTGGCACGCGCCTGTAGTCCCAGCTACTCGGGAGGCTGAGGCAGGAGAATTGCTTGAACCTGGGAGGCAGAGGTTGCAATGAGCCGAGATCATGCCACTGCACTCCAGCCTGGTGCCTGATGATGGAGCGAGACTCTGTCTCAAAAAAATAAATAAATAAGGAAGAGATTATCCAAGACGGAAGGGATAATGCTGAATGCAAGATGTTAAGAAGGTGAAAGAGGCTGGAACCCTGAGCACAGTGGAGTCGCAGGAGCAGGGACGCCTCCTTCACAGAAGCAGGAGGAAGGCAGGCGAGGTGCTGCCTGATGCAGGTCATCTGGATGAATTATTGGGAACATAGAGGAAGCTTAGGAAATGCAAGGAGAGAAGGATAAAATCATCTTAGAAGGAAAGAAGTAAATTACTAGGGAACTGTATTAGGATTTTAGGGCCATTTTGGATGCCCACTTGGGACTTGAGATCATTCATTTTAAGTCCATTCCAGTGGCAGTGGAAATTAGAAAAATTAGAGGAAGTAGTCAAAATTATTCCAATGAGGACCAAAAGAACATTAGAACGCCAGAATTGAGAAAAGATGCATATGTGCTCGCTTCGGCAGCACATATACTAAAATCGGAATGATACAGAGAAGATTAGCATGGCCCCTGCACAAGGATGACACACAAATTCGTTAAGCGTTCCATTAAAAAAAAAAAAAAGGAGAGAGAGAGAAACGATGCATGTTTGGTGGAGAAAAATAGAAGAAAAATTATAGAATTATCAGTTTTTCACATCTCGAGCTCCAGTTAGCAATGTCCTATAGACATCTAAAAAATACAAGGCTGGAAGACAAGTGGGAGGGCCAGCGAAGTGCAGACTTAACTTTCACATGATTAGTAATAAGATCAGGAAGAGCTGAGCAGCAGAGACCACCATGGTGCAAGAAAGTGAGCTTCAGACATGTGGACCTGTGGTGTAATTGGGCCCAAGGAGCTAAATCATGTAGGTGGAAATATAACCCTTTTTTTGCCACATTCTCAGAAAAATTGGAAAATCCCTTTATTTCATGAATTTCTTAAAAGCCACTGTATTCCAAGATTCTGAGAGTCTGGCTTTTAAGAGTAAGATAAAATGTATCAACCTTTGCTTTCCCCCAAAAAAAGTTATCCAAAATTTCCAAATTCAGAATATTATCCTCCTTCATAAAAAAAAAAAAAGGAGAATATGCAGGTGACTTTATAACCTAACACAGTAACTGTATAGAATCAACTAAAAACCTCTGAAAATAATGGAGTGGACTTTTAAGACGTGAGAAGGGGTGGAGGACTGGGAGGGAGGGAGGAAGACGGCAATGTACGGAGGGCCTTCTGTGCACCAGGACCAGTCCCTGGAGTCTGATCCTAGACATCTGTCTGTAGGAAACAGTGTGGTAGGGTGAAAGGAGAGAGGACTCTGGAATCACACACCGCTGGAAGTGAATCTAAAGGCCTCCATTTATTAACTGTGCACACTAGGCGAGTTACCTAACCTATTAGCTTGTGTATTGCCTGTGAAATGGAGATAATAACAACCCACTCTCCTGGAGCAGCTTAATAAGTATATGTAAATTGCTTATCCAAGTACCTTTTAAATGGCAGGTATTCAAGAAATGTTTGTTTCATTCCCTTTCACTTTACTTCGCAGACACAGGGTACAGAATCTGAACAAAAGCTGAAAAGCAAAGTATATTCAAATTAAGGGAGGCCCAGTATGTCTAGAGATGTTGTAATGTCAGTAACCATCTCTCTTCCTTTAAATCTTAGTCCATGATATTTCTCCCCAATAGTCTTGTTTCCCTACACCTGCCCCTTCAGGCCACTAACACTAGCTTCTGACCTGATACAATTATTATAGAACTTCAGAGCCCAACCTAAAGTTGGTTTCATGTCCACAGCCTTTCCCTTTGCCAAAGCTATAGCCTATGTACCAGCTCTTTCCTGGGCCCTGCTTCCTACTATGGTGAGATGCTAACACTGCAGCTGCTTGTTCTAATCTTCAAAACATGATGAATTCGCAGGCCTAGCTTCCTGCAGCAGTCGGACCTTGGGCCCCTCTCTGAACCTCAGCTCCATGCTTAACCTTCTCTGGACTCCTCAATCCCACACTGATCTCTTTTGCTCCCCAGTCTTGTGTTGGCCCTTTGCAACCAACTCCCTTCCATACATTTTATTGCAATCTTCCCTGGCATTCCATCCTGTAAGCATTGTCCACTGTGGAAGCACTGTTTCTGTAAGATTCCTTCTTCAGTCTTTATAAACCAAAGTTCTTCTGCCCTTGGACCGGCTTCCTATCCCAGGGAATAACTTAAAATGAAAGACGCACCATAATTTGCAGTTATAGTCACAGCATAAAGTCACAAGCTGACCTGCCAATGGATATTAAGTTCCTTATCAAAGGTGGATGAAATGTACTGTAAACGTAATTCAAAAATAGCAGCAGACATAAGGCAACATGATGGGACAGCATTGCTCTGTAGAAAAAGAAATTTGCAAGACAGGATTTTAAATGGTCTAAACTTAATAGTGTATGAAATGGCATTTTTATTGTAATTTTAAGCTCCGTAAGTAGAATCTGTAAAATATCTGAGGAGAAAAAATGTCAAGAAGGCTAAAGGAAAAGCATACATTATAAAATACTGAAAAGAAACAGACCTTTCTATAGACTTACAGAAATTAGAAATAGAAAAGTTATCAGGGCTCCTTGCTCTTGTCCCTGCCAGTGTAGCCCATTCTCAAGTGATTGTCCTAATTTTAGATGATCCAAGAGTCTTGACTTTAGGAACTCTGTTTGTAAAACTACTCTGCTGTCTAACGAACCTTCAGAAGTAGTCACCGCTTGCAGCTCTTCAGCCTAAATTTTCAACTTCCCAGTAGGTTCCTTTTTTTTTTTTTTTTTTTTTT
>NW_016107388.1:5568853-5579141 GCF_001604975.1 Cebus imitator | reverse complement strand
CCTCCCAAAGTGCTGGGATTACGGTCTTGAGCCACCGCGCCCGGCCTTCAACTTCCCAGTAGGTTCCAATGGTTTCTTTGGCCTTCCTTAGCTGTAACTCCAGAAGTAGTATTAGAGGGAGGATTTTCACCTCCTTGTCAGGTGTACCTTTAAAATGCCTAAGAAAGGTGAGACCATCAAAGCAAAGATGGGCATTCTCTCTCTTTTTTGTTTTGTTTTGGGTTTTATTTTTTGTTTTGTTTGGAGACAGGGTCTCACTCTCTCGCCCAAGCTGGAGTCTAGTGGCACAGACTCAACTCACTGCAACCTTTCCCTCCTGAGTTCAAGCAGTTCTTCTGCCTCAGCCTCCCAAGTAGCTGGGATTACAGGAGCCTCCCACCATGTCCAGCTAATTTTTGTATTTTTAGTAGCAACAGGGTTTCGCCATTGTTGACCAGGCTGGTCTTGAACTCCTGACCTCAGGTGATCTGCAAGATGGGCATTTTCTAAAGATCACTGGGACTGCTGCCTAAGAATTCAAGTCCTGATTTCATTACAAAATATTACAAACTATCCCAAAGCTTTAAAAATGTCTACATTACATTTTGCTTCCCATTGTCCAGCAAGTTCACTGAAAGACATAATAAATGCTACCATTATTAAGTGGCTATTACATGCCAGACATTACACCAAGCGCTTTATATACATTGACTCTGACCTGGACAGCAGTTATTCACTTCATTCTACAGATGAGGAAACTGAGAGCTTCCTGGGGCCTCCAACCCAGCTGAATGTTTTGTTGGAGCCACTATTTAAGTCATCTGTCTAACAAAACATTGCTTTTTCTGCTGCTTTAGGCCATTACTACAGCACCTTTGTCAGGGTCTGTTGGTACCTGGTTTAGGGCTCTCCAAGTCCAAACAGGAGGTCCTCTCCTGACCCAGGAAGAATGTGAGGGAGCAGAGCACTGCACTACCCAGGAGACAGGCTGCCTCTACCAGTCCTGGAGAGAAGCTGATGAACATTGCAGTTCCCTGTGTGCAGGCTGATTCTGAGGAAGGGATTGGCACATGCATTTAACTCAAAGGAATAAGGAACTTAGGCTCAGAGGACATGAGAACACCAGAGTACAGAGTTGGGTAGAGAAGTCCCTGCTTCCCTAACTGCAAGCAGGACAAAGGAACTGCAGCCTGATACACAATGACCACATTTAGATTGCTGACCATTCCATGGTAGTTTCAAGGATGCTGGACGCATTCAAAGCGTTAAATCAGAATCAGAACAAACTTAACAGGACCAGGTGTCATAAGGATGCTGACCCATAACTTCTCCCTGACACAGGACCTAAGGGAATGTTAGGACTCATTCCTACAGCCAACTCAGTAATCCCAAATGCCCCATCCACAGTGGGGAATAATGTCACGAGACACCAGTCTTCATTACTCAAAGTGACGAGAGAGGAGTTGGTCTCCCTAGGAAGGTGAGTTATTAATACCTCCAGCTCTTCAGCCTTCAGAATTAATCCTACATTTCAGCTTCTTGAATCTTTGTGGATAAAACATGCTGACTAGTCTCCTCCTCAGTTTGCTTAGTTTTCTCTCTCATTTGGAGGGAAATGTTAAGAATCATTAAACGAGGCCGTCTGTTGCTACTGATTTGCAGCTGTGTGTCTACTGAGATAACACCAAGTGGAAATCTGGACACTTCAGGCCCCTGATGTGTGTTTCCTAGACAAAGACTATGGTGATTAGATTGGAGTTCTTGAAACAACACACCAGCTCAGCTTTTGAAACTTTGTGGCAGATTTTGAATTAGAACTCACATTGACTAAGCATCCGACCTCAAGAGTGAAGCATTGGAACTAAGGGCGTTGGAATGCAACTAAAAGAATAGAATCTGCTTATTTGGGGGAATGACTTTATTGCCCTCATTTTCAGGGGACAGTAAATCTGTTTCTAAGAAGTGGGAGGAGGCAGGCATGGGTTGTAATCCTAGCTCCGTGGCTTACAATATGTACAACTTTTGTTAAGGAACTTAACTGCCCTGAGACCGTTTCCTCAGCTATAGTAATACAGTACCAGCTTACGCCGTGCTTGTGAAGATTAAATGAAATACCTTGCTTAGCATGGTGTCTAGTGCTTAATAAATGCTGAAAGCTCTTCTTTGATTAACTAAACAAAAGAACACAGCAGCTCATTTTGTGCAGACAGGATATAAGATATTTTTACTTGAAAGGTACCACATGATCCTGGGACCCTCATTAGAAATTTTAAAATATTTCACTTCCAGAGTAAAATTCAGAGGCAAAAGAAATTAAATATGGCATGAGATATGGAACTGCTTTTAGAAAATTTCAACTAATTTTTGTCAACTAATATCCTTTAAAAAATTAAGCCAGGTGCAGTGGTTCACACTAGTAATCCTAGCACTTTGAGAGGCTGAGGAAGGAGGATCACTTGAGGCCAAGAGTTCAAGACTAGCTTAGGCAACATAGCAAGACTCCATCTCTACAATAAAATAAAATAAAAAATTAGCCAGGCATGATGGCACACCTACAGTCCCGGATACTCAGGAGGCTGAGGCGAGAGAATCACTTGAGCCGCGGAGTTCAAGGCTGCAATAAGCTATGGTCACACCACTGCACTCCAGCCTGGGCAACAGAAGGAGACTCTATCCCTAAAAAAAAAAAAAATTAAAAATTAATTGATTCCTCTGAGTTCCTACTTCTCATGCTACAATTAGAAAATGTTTGTAATGCCTTCATCTCCTCCTCTCTAAAAATGTCTACCAAGCTTCTCATCATTGGAAATTATCCAAGTCTGAAATTATCAAGGCACCATATGAAAAGCCAGTGAGGTGCACTGATTCAAAAGCACAGTTTAACAATGGTCACACATGGATTTGAGCCCCTTCTGTGCCCTTGCCACCTCTGTGATGGGTAGTTATACAATCTAAGCCTCCATTTCTTCATCTACAATATGGGGACGTTATCATAGTATATATCTTACAATATTATCTTGAGGATTCGATGAGATAAAGTAGCATATCACCTAGTAAGAAATCATGTTAGCTAGTCATTATCATTCATAAGTAATTCGCAACACACTACTTAAGAAGGGGATGTGAATCTGATAATACACTATTCTCAAAATTTTATGAGCAAAAAAAGTATATATATTCAAATATGAAAAGCCACATAGAAGGCATATTCATTTTTTACCGTTTATCTTTCAGTAAATATAATGACAGCAACATTTTCCCTCTTACATATAAATCACATATAAATGATTGACATTTTTACACCAAAAATAGGCAGTTGTTTCCCATCTATTCAGATAGCTTTCTCTGATTTAAAGAAGTTTTTGGCTAGGTGTGGCAGCTCACGCCTGTAATCCCAGCACTCTGGGAGGCTGAGGCGGGTGGGTCACTTGAGGTCAGGAGTTCGATATCAGCCTGGCCAACATGATGAAACACCATCTCTGCCAAAAATATAAAAATTAGCTGGGTGTGGTGGCTTGTGCCTGTAATCCCAGCTACTCAGATGGCTGAGGCAGGAGAATCGCTTGAACCCGGGAAACAGAGATTGCAGTGAGCTGAGATTGTACCACTGCACTCCAGCCTGGGCGACAGAGTGAAACTCCTTCTCAAAAAAAAACTTAAAAATTAAGTTTTCATTTCATATATACATTCTTAGAATATATGAGCAACTACAAATAACAGCATTCATTACAAAGAAACTTAAAACTATCCTGATCAATCAGTTTAATCAAACCAAGTTTTCAGAAATGTCTATCAAATTTAACCTGGGGCTACTGATAACACCGTCCACACCTAGAATTGCCTACCAACATATTCTGGTTGGCCAGTGTTATAGGAAGTCTTATCTAGAAAACAAAACCCATGAATTTCCAGACCCAAAGTGGAATGAGATTAACTCTTGCCCTGAAGATAAATCGTTTCCCAGTGTTTTCACTTCCAGACTTCTAATATTTTCCCTGCCTTTGACTGTAACCACCTCTGTTACATGTCTAGAATAAGGATAATTAATTACACTGTGATTCCAAATTAAAATGAGAACCTGTAGGTTAGGATCTCTTCACTGTGACCCCAATGGCATCATCCACTCTACATGACTGGTGACATAAACATATCTTGGAAGAACATCTTTAAAACATGAGAAGAGGCTCAATATAAATTAGGTTGCTGGGAAATAATGCAAGAGAAATAGAAACACATACTCCTGTAGCTGCAAATGAAGTTGTTAGGCGAGCAGCTGTTGCCAGGCTGATTACAGCATTAATCAGTGTTAAGAGTCTGACACGTTCATTCTTTCCTTTTCTCCCTAGTATATGTAAATAGCACATAGGTGGGAACCTTTAATGCAGCAACTACAGATGATTAGGACAGTGGTGCCTGCCTTCTCTCTGCTCACACACTCACATCCATTGATCATGGTGCTACAGAAACAGACATTATCTTGGAGAACTCATGGGATACAAAGTAGGGAACAACAAACACTGGGCCCACTTGAGGATGGAGTGCAGGAGGAGGGAGAGGAGCAGAAAAAATAACTATTGGGTACTAAGCTTAGTACCTGGGTGACAAAATAATCTGTACAAAAACCCCCAGGATAGAAGTCTATCTATATAACAAACGAGCACATGAGCCTAAATACCCCGAAGCTAAAATAAAAATAAAAGTTAAAAAGACCTACTATTTGACAGCAAATGAGGTGACAATAGTCAGTAATAACTTAATTGCACATTTTATAATATCCAAAAGCGTGTAAACTGGATTGTTTGTAACACAAAGGATAAATGCTTGAGGGGATGGCGATCCCAGTCTTTATGATGTGATTATCATTGCATACAATGATTGCATACCTGTATCAAAACATATGTACCCCATAAATATATACACCTAGCATGTACCCACAAAAACTAAAAATTAAAAAAAAATTAATTTTTCTTAAATAGACATTGTTTGTGCTTCCAGTTATGAAGTGCACTACTGTTTCCTAATACTGTTGGTTTTTCTCCATCTCAGTATCCTTGTTACATTAGGGAACAACTAAATCAGGATCTTTGAAGCTTCCAGATCATCCTAAGAGCATCTGCTGGTATAGTAGAGTCTTGGGGTGAAGGATTTGTATCTGCAGAACCCCTGAGTCACAGTATCCACGCTCTGCTTCAAATCCTCTACTAGTAGAGGACTCACTGACCTGAGACAAAGTTGGTCGTTGAACGGCTCTAGATAAAATAATATTATTTGTGTTGAGTCAAGACTGGCCTTCAAGACACCCACTCTTTTGTACAAGTTCTATACTTGACGGCAGTGGAAGTTTCTATATAAAATATAGAAGTGTCCCCAAAGATGGCCTTTGATGAGGAATCCCTTGATAGGGTTAGCTGTTACTTCAAACTCTTGGCAGGAGGGTAGGCACTGAACATGAAGGAGGCCTGAAAATAGTTTACAGGGCCCCAAATACCGGACTGGGGTTCTGCAACAACTTTTTAGTTCCTGGCTAAGCCAGCACAGATTGCGAAACTAGGAGAAATGAAAATTTGTTGTTTTAAGGCAGTTAATTTTTAAGTTATCTCTAGAGTGGTGTTTTTTTCAATCCAGCAGTATAGATAACTGAAACATGCATATATACTTAGTTTCAAATAAAACTTCATAGACTAACCAAAGCCTGTTCCCAGATTTCTTAGACAACCTTCAGACCAAGTTTGGAATCCATGGAATGGAATGCTCCCAGGCCCCAGTCTTACAAATTCAGGGCTACATCTCTCAATATTTGTCCCAAGTGATGACACTCTACAGACAGGGTTCCCACATTTATGCCGCTCTCTTATTATTCCTTCTGCACAGAATGCCATCTCCCACCCCCTTTCTTCTTCCCACCCCCAAAACCTACCCATCGTTGAGGCCCATGCCATGCTCCTCTTCCTCTAAGAGACCTTTCCTCTCCTATCTCCCAGTGCTGCGGTCACCACCAGCAATAGCCATACATGGAATGGGGTTCAGAAAGGCCTTTGCTACCAGGGTCTCACCCCGCTTTGGCTCCCAATGGCATTCTTTCACAGTGTTTCATGGCACCTGGAGCCTCCCTTTTATCATGATATGTGCACTACCAGGGCCTTCCTAAAAGTGCTCTGAGGAACTGTGTTTCCCTCATCTCTGCATGCCCTGTGGTGCCTCAGACTGTCATGAGCAACATCTCCAGCACTTTTTCCAATCCTCCTCCTAATTCCACGGTATAGGCCTGACTTAGATTAATGATGCCATCGGACTTGGTATGACAACCCGGTCTTTGTGCTCATCTGATTCTCGCACCTGGAAAGCAGCATGAGAGCAGTAGCTGCACATGTGTAGGCCCTCTTCATTGCAAAACCCGTTTTCTGAAAGTGCTCAGGACTTGAGTCAAATCGTCCTGCTCCCCGCCGAATGAACCTGAGCAGACTATTAACCCCTCTATGTTATGTTTTCTTCACTTACTCATTGGAGTGGTTCCGATCTTGTAATGTTGCTTTGTGTTTACAAAGCCATGTATATTCAACACCCATCTGGTGACCAACACATAACACATTCTATAAAATGTTGGGATAAAAAAGACTCTGCCGTCTGAGTATCGTTATGTTACTGCAGATTCACTCTGCCTCATTATGACCTGGTTGAGTGGGACTTTTTGTGTCTATCATTACCTTTCTTTGCAAAAGGTAAAATTCTAAAATAATTTACTATTTAAACGTATATCTAAGAATTCTTATATTTAAGGGGAAAGCTACTGGATTGAGAGCTTGTCTCCCTAAGTTTCATATCAAAGTCTATGCTCCTCTCAAACATTAAACTAGAACTGAGCTCATTAGGCATTCTCTTTGTCTTTCTCCTGAGGTTGTTATTTTTGGTCTCAATGTTAAATGCGACAAAACACTAACAATTTGACTTCCCTCTCTTTTCACAATAGCGATGGTCGCATCCTTAAAACTGAATGCCACATGGCTGACACAGTGTCGTTAGCAGACTTTACACCTTGGTTCTGTTTGCTTTGGAAAGACCAAATGGAAAATAAAATCTGTTCATCACTCAAGCTGTTATGCCTCATTCTTCTTGGAAAAAAAGAAGGTGATGACTGATTTATCCAAACTTGGTTAAGACATCTGGTCTATTTTATATCCTTCTCACAATCAAGGGGCACAGTTTTATGGCCAAAAAAAGGGATTACGATACATTGAGCATTGTAACAAGGAATACAATAGCAGGAGAGGGCATTAGAAAATCTCTATTTATAGGCAGGACACTATTATTAGCAGGATTTTTTATGCCAAGATTGTGAAGAGTGAGTGTCTATAACCTAAAGACTCAGTTGTACAGCTGACACTCTGATTTGGTTCTTAAGTATGTTATTAGACACTAACAAACAACTCTTTTGAAAATTGGTTATTTTGAAGATGAAAATGATACATTCAACCCATGCAAATTCTACCACCAGCAGCCCAGCAGAGTGGGACCAGCAGGGTGAGCCAGGAATGGTACCCCATCAGCAGAGGACCCACGTCCTGTGTGCTGGTCCATCTCTTGCAAGGAGTAGACATCGAGTACAGAAAAGTAGATCACATCAGGGATCTAGTGTTTTTCTTCTGTGCAGAGGCAAGAACCACCCCCTATCTACAGATGACAATGAAGAGGAAAGGCACTTCAACAATTAATTTCTTTTCATAGTTGCATAGCCCTACTCCTTAGAAGACTTTCCTGCTTTCAACATGAAAAGAACCACATAATCCAAAGGTTTCCGCCGAAAGGGTCTTCAGAGGTTACCTATTCCCAGCACTTTACAGAGAGTATGTTGCTATCCAGACAACTGACTTGCCTAGGGCCACACAGCTAATATGTGCTCAAACTTGAATTACTTCTAATTTCATAGGTTGGATGATTTTAATTAAATTGTTGACAAAGTCACTTTCTCTAAATAATTGTTTATTGATCCAGGAGATTAACTGAACTCCTGTGATTGGGCTTCTTAGGGGATGTGCAGTCAAATGGGTTTAAAGCCAGTCAGCTGAAACACCCTGTGCAGACCATGTTCCACACTTAGCAAGTAGCCCCATCACCCAGCCAGATGACCTCTTACTTTATAACCATGGTTTTCCTCTGTCTTCCAGTTCCTGCTCACAAAGAGCAACAAATGAGACTACACCTGGAAAAATAACATGACCCCTTTATTCTATAAACCATGGGTGAGTAGGATGATCTTTCATCAGGGAGGATGACATGTTATGAACTAAATCACTGTTTTGGGTCGAATTGGGTTTCTTAAGATATACTGAAGTCCTTCCCCCCAGTACTTGTGAATGTGACCTTATCTGCAAATAGATGACTTAACTTGAAGATGATCAAGTTAAGATGAGGTAATTAGAGTAGGCCCTAATCCAATCACCAGTGTCTTTACAAAAAAGGGAAATTTGACCCAGCTCGGTGGCTCATGCCTGTAATCCCAGCACTTTGGGAGGCCGAGGCAGGCGGATCATGAGGTCAGGAGTTTGAGACCAGCCTGGCTAACACAGTGAAACCCCATCTCTACTTAAAAAAAAAAAGAAAGAAAAATTAGCCAGGTGTGGTGGCAAGCATCTGTAATCCCAGCTACTCAGGAGGCTGAGGCAGGAGAATCACTTGAACCCGGGAGGCAGAGGTTGCAGTGAACCAAGATCATGCCACTGCACTCCAGCCTGGGCAACAAAGTGAGACTCTGTCTCAAAAAAAAAGGGGGGGGGGGAAATTTGGATACAGACACCCTCAGAGAGAGTGCGTGTGAAGATTGGACCATCGCTTCTTCAAGCCAAGGAACACCAACAAAGGCCAGCAAGCCACCAGCAGCTTGGGGCAGAAGCCTGGACAGATCCTCCCTCGCTGCCCTTAAGAACCAACCCTGCTGACGCCTTGATCTCAGACTTCCAGCCTTGCAGAACCGGCAGACAATAAATTTCTGTTGTCTAACCAACCCAGTTTATGGTGCTTTGTCTGGCAGTCCTAGAAAACTAATCCTGATGCCACATCTGAAAAGGAGGGCTTGAACTGATGGATCTTACCAGTCCTTCCAGCTGGTCTAAGTGGAGCTGTCCACGGTGACGTGCAGGAGTGGGCTGCACAGGGCCTCTGAGCCCACTCCTGACCCTGAGAAACCTGACTGTGGTCTGGGAAGGAGGGGCTACATCTCTCAGACAAGAAACCTACTCATTAAGCACCTATGATGGGTTAGGCACCAGGACACAACCATGAGCAGGAAGACACAGTCCCTGCTAAGGAGGACCCAGAGTTTCCCAGGGAGACCAGCTCTACACAAGTGACTGCCAGTGTGATGTATGCTGTAGAACAGAGGCCATCCTGGGGAAATCAGTCTGTGGGCAAGGGGAGGCTTTCATAGGCCAATGAGGTATACACAGAGACGGGGAATGGAGGCGAGGATTTAGTGCCCAATAGAGTAAGGACGGGAGGGCACAGTGTGTGTGCTTTAAGCAGGGCCAGCACAGAGCTCACAGGGTCTGCCCTTTCTCTAAGGGTAGGGGCTGTCTAGACAGGCAGAAGGGGGAGAATGTTGGTCTGGCAACAGAAGGAGCAAGCGTGTCCTGTGGGATGTGGTGACAGCCAGTCACAGCTGACAGGAGCCCTGCTGCCCACCTAGGCCACCAGTGCTGAGGAGGCAGTGATCACAGCCGTGGCAGCAGCACACGTTTCAAAAGAAACCTACACTTCCAGACTCAAGGCATGAGTCACTTCCAAATTTCAAAGATATATTTAAGGCTTCTGTTGGGCCTGATGGCTGTCTTTCTGTTTTCTACTTAAAAATGGAGTCTAGCAGGCTGGAAAGAGAAATTATGAATAAGCATGTATTATTTAATCTAGACCACAAACTGGTTTTCCCTTCCAACACTTTTTGGTTGTTAGGGTTCTATGAGAGCGTGTTCTGTGTGTTTGCTTTGTTTGTTTGAAAACAGCAAAGAACAGTTTGATTTTTAAAAAGTTTACATAGGCCAGGCACATGGCTCACACCTGTAATCCCAGCACTTTGGGAGGCCGAGGTGGGCAGATCACCTGAGGTCGGGAGTTCAAGACCAGCCTGGCCAACATGGAAAAACCCTGTCTCTACTAAAAATACAAAAATTAGCCAAGTGTGGTGGCACACATCTGTAGTTCCAGCTACTTGGGAATCTAAGGCAGGAGAATCACTTGAACCCAGGAGGTTGAGGTTGCAGTGAGCCAAGATCACGCCACTGCACTCCAGCCTGGGAAACAGAATGAGACTCCATCTAAA
>NW_016107388.1:5547011-5568816 GCF_001604975.1 Cebus imitator | reverse complement strand
AAAAAAAAAAAAAAATTTATGTAAAAGCAAAGATTGACAGAACACCAAATACCCATTCAGTTGGCTTCTGAAGAATGGAGACAGCGTCTTGCCAGGGTGAATATTGTGATGCTGTCTTTCCTCCTCCCTCCCTCATGACGTCTCAGGAATACAGACTTCTGGGTGGTTGGGTTTTCCACATCTAAGAGGAAGTGGCAGCACCAGGTTGCAGTGGCTGCCACACAGGGTACAAGTGTGTGGACATTCAAAGGAGCACGCAGAGTGGACAGGTCCAGATTCAAGGGGACAAGGCTCGTGATGTGGCTTCCCCCTCCCCGCCCAGCACCTATGCCAAGGAAGGTGGAAGAGGTGCCCCACAGACTCCATTGTGGGGCACGTGCTGTCTCCATACTCCCACTCGTCCTCCAGGTCTCAGGTGGAGACTGGGAGGGAACCATTCCTACAGCAGCCTGTCTGTGTCCACCTCCCTGTCTTACTGCCCCTGTGACTGGGCTTCTTTCTGACATCATGCAGTGCACCGTCTGTGATGATGCAGTTAATAGTTTACCAACTCTCTGTCCTGCTGGACTGTAGTCTCCACAAGGTGGAGATAGTGTCCCTTTTGTTCACCGCCATGTTCCCCAGTCCTTAACACAGTGCCTGACAACCACCGGGCCCTCAATGAAGCTGTGGTGACAGCTTCCTATATTCATTACTTGGTGGAAAAACTTCTAGGAAAACGTTCCAAAAGAAGATGCCTATGAAGCACATGGTGGACAGAGACAGTGAATATTTTTCCATTTGGGTGGCAGACTCACATTAACCAACCTCAAAGAGAGTAATGTATAACATCAGAATGCCACTTCGTTCATCTTACAATGGGAATCATAGCTGAATACTGAAGCCAATATGGCCCACTCATTCTTTTCCTGTACATAGATCTATAAGGCAAGGCAAATTACAATCGCAAGTTTATACAGTGAATGGGGAACCAAAATCAAATGCAAAATGGCATCATGCTAACATAGCCATGTATACTTCTATCCATGACTGAGAAACATTTCCCCCGAGACCCAAAGAATCCAAACCAATTCATTGAGAAGGCCTCTCGGTCAGAGTGGGCATACAGGTGGGGTGCCTTTGTGTGCTGTGTGCTTTCCCAGTCCCTCCATGACTGCTCCCCACTTCTAACTGATACATAATCTTCCTATAATTACTTAATCATCCAGCCAGGACCTGCTCTCCTGGGAATATAACTTTGAGCATTTTCCTTCTCTTTTTTGCATTATTAATAAGAACAGCTAATATTTATTGAGTATGTAGTATGTGCCAGGCACGGAGCAAACCTCTTTACATGCACTTTTTAAAAATCCTTGCAGCCACCCCAAAACATAGGGATTTTCATTATCCTTATTTTACTGATGAGGAAACTGAGGCTTGGCAATGTTAAATAACTTATTCTTGGTTGGTCATACAAAAAAACAAGGGATGGAGCCATATAATGCCAGTGATTTCCAAATTCATGAGGGAACTGGAGCCTTCTCCAGATTTTGTCCCATGTGGTGACTATGTGGAGGAAAGTGGAGGGATCCTCAGATTGTTCTCACTCATCACCAGAGCACTTGATTTTCACCTTACGATGTGCCTGGCACAGACTGTGGAACTTGAAAACATTTGTCTCACACCATTCGTGTTCACACCCAACTTCCTGAGGATAAAAGAGCACAAGGGTCTTAATGTCCTCGCCCAGAGTAAGTTGGTGTCAGCCAAAGATGTACTTATGCCAGCATTCTCTCCTCCAAGTCCCACACTTATCACACTAAAGGTACAGAAACTTCCTACCCTGTTTTTCAAGGGGGAAGATAAAATATCTTCAACAACATATCTCAAAATGTCTCCAGAACAAAATAACTCAAGACCACCACCACCAGTTCTGGCCAATTGATCCAATTCAATTCAACAAACATATTTTGAGCAGTGTAGCAGGGATGGCTAGCTGTCTCTCAAAATGCATTGTTCTGGTTGGGCATGGTGGCTCACCCCTGTAATCCCAGCACTTTGGGAGGCCGAGGCAGGTGGATGAGGTCAGGAGTTCAAGACCAGCCTGGTCAACATAATGAAACCCCGTCTCTACTAAAAATGCAAAAAAATTAGTCGGGCATGGTGCCGGGTGCCTGTAATCCCAGCTACTCAGGAGGCTGAGGCAGGAGAATGACTTAAACCTGGGAGGTAGAGGTTGCAGTGAGCCGAGATCGCACCACCACACTCCAGCCCCGGCGACAGTGTGAGATGCCATCTCAAAAAAAAAAAAAAGCGTTCTTCTCTTCTTTTTAATAAAAGGATTCTGACCTTTTCCCCTAATCTGTGCACATTTCCCAGTCTCTGTTGCAGCCACCTGTGACCATGTCACTGTTCCAACCACTGAACTGGAGGCAGTAGTGTCATGTGGTTCCTTCAGTAAGACTTATGAATGGAGAGAGGGTCCCCTTTCTCTCCCCTTTTCTTCCTTCCTGTCCTACAATGTGGTTGAATGGCTGGAGCTCTAACAGCCCTCATGGACCATGAGGTGACCTTGAGAATGGCAGCCAATCACAGCAGAATGAAAAGATAGAAGGGGTGAGGTTTTAGCACTGTAGGTCCACCATACCAGCCCTGGACTATATATTCACATTTTTTAATGAGAAAGAATATGTGTGTCTGTTTTTCCTGCTTCTTTTGTTTGAAGCCAGAATTATCTGAAAGAAGCTCCTACTATGTGCCAAGCATTAGGCCAGAGACAAATCTCCCTCTACCTCACCTAACCACAATGCACACATAAACAAGAAAATAAATCATTTGGATGTATAGGCAAAGCCTGATCTAATGAGGTAATCACAGATCACACCAATCACAAGTATTTCTTCCATAGATTTTAGAGAAGTGCTTCAGAGGACCCCAAAATTCTGTTACATGGTCTCAAATCTAGGCCTATCTATGCCTTTATGAGAGGTTTTCTACCACACAAAAGAAGGGTGATTATTTTCCCCAGAACCTATAAAGTGAGGTTCAGCTTCCCATTGCTTACTGCTTTTAAAGTCCATTACACTGAAAAATAATGATCTCAAAACCAATAGGAGTGTTTTTTTCTTCTCTATCTCACCTGCTAAAAAGTAAAGTTCTAGAAGCCTGCATACCTTTATTTTTACTTTACTTTTCCTCAGGAAGTCTCATAATAATAAGTGAAATTCCTGTGACTTTGATAAGATTTGAATTATGCTGTAAAAATAAAGCCTTTTGTAGTTTCCTGAGAGGTATTGGGCTCTGAAACTGTAAAAAGGACGCCTAGATACTGATGCCCAGGTTAAATTGGCCCATTTACCAGAATATAATGAAAGCCCTTTGCTGATGGATAACAGTGCACATTCTGCGATGGAGAAACTAACAAACATGTCAAATAGGCATTTGGATGAAAGAGACAAAATAGTTGCCTATATTGAAGAGCTTTTCTTTTAAAAGTTTTCTTTGGACAAGCGAAAGTCAAACAGACTTTTGAGCTACAGAGACTTGAGTGTTCAAATCAGCTATAGGAACATCACGGAACACCAGGGCTCAGGGTGAGCCCAGAACTGCAGCCAGGACTTGCAAGTGAATTGGTTGGCTCTGTTTTTCCAGGCCTCACACCGGGCTCCCTGCCATCAGGGAGGTTCAGAGTTCATGACTCACCTCACTGCCTGCCTCGGCTGGCTCCACACAGCGCACCTTGGGCCTGGGTATCATCTGACCTTTTAATGATTTCTAATTCAGCACACTTTAAAGCAGTTTTGTCTCTGGGTTACTATTATTGGTTTGAGCCCTTTGTGAATAATCTGCCAGCATTAAATATCTTTTTTTCTTTCACTTCCAAATGACTGGGGTGAAGGCCCAGGGTCTGGTGGTAGCAATGGCTCTGAGCTTAGCTGGGTGTCACTGTCTGGAGCGCTCCTTGGCTAGCCTCAGGTTACAAAACCACAGCTTGTGCTGGAGAAAAATAACTAACCTACTAAGACAACCCTCAGAGAAGCAGCTAGAAGGAGAGAGCCACCAGGTAGAGATTCTAAAATCAGATGGCTTTGACTTGCCTGGCCCATGCCTCTAGCCACTCCTTCCTGCGGGGAGAAGGAAATGGATAGGGTGGGGCTTTACTCTGTGAGGTCCTTCACTCCCCTCAGAGGACACAGCCCCAAAAATTTCAGCTTCCCTTTGAGTGATTTAGAAGGAGTCAATGCAGAAAGCTTATCATTAAACTTGAAGCCTCACCCACCTCTAGAATAGCTTGAGGTCAGCTCACTGCCTTCTGAAGCAGGCTTTTGAATCTTCCCAGCTCCCTCTCTCATCAGGATGACCATAAGTTTGGAGGGGAGAGAAGTTGAAGATTATTCTTATTAAAGAGGAAGATGTTAAGGGTTGAAATGTGTCCCCGTCCAGCTTCGCCCTCGTTCCCCCCAGCTCCACTCCTGAGCCAGATTCATATATTGAAGTCCAAGCCTCAGCTCCTCAGAATGTGACCTGATTTAGAAAAGAGTCATTGCCGATGTGATTGGCTAAGATGGGGTCATCTTGGAGTGGGGTGGGCCCCGAATCCAACTGGGCTGTGTCCTTAGAAAAGGGGAAATTGGGACACAGACACAGGGAGAGCACCATTGTGAAGACAAAGGCAGAGACGGGAGTGATGTTCTCCCAAGCAAGGAACGTCACAGATGGCCAGCAAACCCACAGAGCCGGGGGAGAGGCCTGGACAGAATCCCCGAAAGAGCCTCGGAAGGTGCCAACCCTACCGACACCTTGATCTCAGCCGTCCAGCCTCCAGACGGTAAGACAATCACTGTCTGCTGTTCATACCGCACAGTCTGTAGTGCGTTGTTCCAGTATCCCTAAAAGTCTAATGTAGAAAGTAAGTCTGATGAGAGATCAGGCCAGTCAGAACACAGAGCCCCCCAAGCCCCGCTCTCCACCCCCAGAGAGTAACAGTGAGGGCCCTGTTTCTCACAAACCCTAACCACATGTGGGCTATTGATGAACTCTGAGGATTCTCTCTCATCATGCCCCCTCTGTGGCAGAGTGAGGCAATCCCGGTGTCTGGGTGGATCTTTAAGAGCTAATGGACTAGTGTAAAGGGCTGTGGGCCAGCTAAGGTTTTTGTTGTTGTTGTTTGAAATGAAGTCTCACTCTGTCACCCAGGCTGAAGTGCAGTGGCATGATCTCAGCTCACTGCAACCTCCGCCTCCCAGGTTCAAGTAATTCTTCAGCCTTCACCTCCTGAGTACTGGGATTACATGCACTCATCACCACACCCAGCTAATTTTTGTGTTTTTAATAGAGGCAGGGTTTTGCCCTGTTGGCCAGGCTGGTCTCAAACTCCTGACCTCAGTTGATCTGCCTGCCTCAGCCTCCCAAAGTGCTGGGATTACAGGCATGAGCCACCGTGCCTGGCCCCGAGCTAAGGTTTTGCTACTTGCTGTTCAGCTCCATGGCTGTCTTCCTGGACCTTGCACACTGAGCAGATCATAGGTACGCACTTCTCTCCAGGACATCCCTAAAAGCACACACCCCACAGAAATTCTCTATCTCTGCCACCTGTAAATCCCTTCCAGCTGACATACTCCTGTCTATTCACACCTTCTCTCTGAGAAGCTGGAGTTCCCCTACATTCCGGAAGATGTATACCCACAGGTTATTTAAATCAACAACCTTGCCAACTCTGCTGGCTTCTCACTGAGCTCTTTACCTCCTCAAAGAGACTGGACTAGGAAATTCACATCTCCCACCACTGGGAATCAGTCAGTTGAGTAGGGCCTCGAGTCCAATAAAAACTGGCTTGCTCAGAATGGGTGGTATTGGAAACTATGGAAAAACAGAATTCTAAAGTTCGGGGTGCAATTTTTCTCTAACCCCAAAGCCCAGCCTCTCTGCTTATTCAGTGTGTGTCAGAGAGTCAGCTGCTTCTGTGAGACTGTTTTTGTCATCCGTGAAACGGGACTGAAACAATCACTGAGAATCATGAAGGTGCCATGAGACAGTGGCAACAGCTAACACTCACTGGACACCTTTTATTGTCACAGCCACCCTCCGAGCTCAGTACTTCCATTCTCTGTTTTATCCAGAGGAAGCCGCGTTGTGCAGAGCTTGGTCACTCGCCCACATTTGCATGACGAAGTGCTGGATCTAGGTTTCCAGCCCAAGCCCTGGCTCCAGAGTCCTCACCTCACCCCTCTGCATAAAATGAGTTCAGTACCTGCACCCGGTAGGCACCCATAATTGGTGACATTCATTTTAGTGGCATCCTTAGACCCTGCAATGACCAAAAGAAGGAAAGCCATCTAGTGAAAAAGCTTACATTAAGAAAGCCCTCCAGAGACTGAAGACCACCACTGTCATGGCATCTGACCACTGTGCTGACCAGTCCCGCCAATCCTGGGATCATGAATACTCGGACAGAAACGGAGGCTGCCAAGTCTCACCTAGAGAAGATCTGGGTTGGGCAACAGCTCTGCAGTGGTCTCTCACACTAACATAACTTGAAATGAGCTTCCTCACATTTCTAATGAAATAGCTAACATTCCTGCTGACACAGATTAGTCCTTTGCTGCTACTTCCATTTGTTAGACAAATGTATTGAGCTTTGGGCCAAGGTGGGAAGATTTTGGTTGTCAAAAACAAATAGTAGGCCAGGCACGGTGGCCCATGCTTATAATCCCAACACTTGGGAGGCCAAGGCAGGAGAATCACTTGAGCCCAGCAGTTTGAGACCAGCCTAGGCTACATAATAAGATCTCATCTCTGCAAAAAATAACAACAACAAAAAAAAATTAGTCTGACACAGTGGAGTGTACCTGTAGTCCCAGCTACTCAGGAGGCTGAGGCAGGAGGATCATTTGAGCCCAGGAATTTGAGGCTTCAATGAGCTATGATCACATCACTGCACTCCAGCCTGGGAGGAAAAAGACCCCACTGCAAAAAAAAATCACCACACACACACATAGACACACAAATAGTAATAAGAGCTGACACTTGTAAGCCATTCAAAATGTGCTGGCCTTTTAAGTATCAAACACCTCTGCAAGGGAGATATTTTATCTATATCATATATATGGACAGGGGCACACAGTGAGGTAACTGAGCCGAGAAGATGAGACGGTCCCTGACTCACTGACCTGCACTCACTGCCAGGCTTTCCTTCTGTGAGAGGCTCTCTTTGAGGAGCCCGTAACAGAGTCAGCGTGTCTCTGAGGAATTTCCTGTGTGGTCAAGGGAAAAAGAAGCCCCAGGATCTCCTCCCTCTGGGCCTGTTCCCAATCTCAGATCTCCTTAGGAAGCCACCAGCAGCCAGGGTGGAGCCTGAGGCCAGGAAGCAAACCCCAAGGTTCTGCTCTGGGGTGAAGGGAAAACAAATTATGTTTTCCTCGCTCTCTGAAGAGCTGACTTAGGCTTAAGCAACAGATAATAGGATGTAAACTTAAGAGTAAGCCTCTACAGTCATTACTGGGACATCTTTGAGTGTTGTAGGACTTGGGCCTACCAGAGGCCTCAGAAAAGGGTCCATATGCCCTGCCTGCTTGACCAGCAACTGTATTACCCATTCAGGGCAAAGCCTGTGGAAATAGACAGCATTTACCAGTCTCCGTGGTCTCTGTAGAGAACTCTCTGGGGAATTTCAAAGACCTTTGGAAAACTGCTTTGTTCTTCCATGTGAAAGAAGATGTCCTCTGTCTAACATCTACTAGAAAAATGTTTTTTTGATCAATTAATGTTGAAATCTTATGTGATAATTGTAAACTTACAGTAATACTTCACCAACCCTAATATTACTTAAAGTATTTCTTTTTTTTTTTTTTTTCAGACAGAGTTTCACTCTTGTCACCCAGGCTGGAGTGCAGTGGCACGATCTCAGCTCACTATAACCTCCGCCTCCCAGGTTCAATTGATTCTCCTGCCTCAGCCTCCCGAGTAGCTGGGATTACAGGCACCCACCACAACTCCCAGCGAATTTTTGTATTTTCAGTAGAGATGGGGTTTTGCCATGTTGGCAAGGCTGGTGTCAAACTCCTGACCTCAGGTGATCCACCCACCTCGGCCTCCCAAAGTGCTGGGATTACAGGCATGAGCCATCACACCAGGCCTACTTAAAATATTTATTTTAACTTATTCTAGAGACCGGCTTATATACCAAATGTTATTACAACCTCAGGCATATATTCTCTGAAATGTCAGGTAGCCTCAGATGTGAATCATGCAGTTTAGTAAAAGCAATCATTGATCAGTCTTCACTTTTTTAATGAAAAGTGTTGCTCCCATATTCATATTCATTAGTTTCACATGTGAACCATAGCTATGACATGAAATTTTAAATTCTGAGTTTTTATCATTTGAGTAATAGCAAAGCTGCTGAGTTTTTAAAGGTTGATTCATTTTAAATTACTTAATTTTAACTGTCAGGATCTCTTCTTTCTCTAGACAAGTTCGGGGACCATCCATTCATTTGACAGCCAATTTCATATACCTTCTGTAGGTCAGGTACTTTGTTGTGGTAAGTGACATTTATGTTAATGTCCCTGAAATACTATAAAAATTTGAAATACCTTCTCAAGGAAAAACAAAATTATTTTCATTTCTGTTTTACTATATTTCCATTGAGTATTGTTATTGTATACATGATATCACGGTATTAATTCATATATTATCAGGATATGTAATTAACTGAAATACAATGTTCACCAATCATGTGTAGAAAGAAGTCCATTCATAGAATGTTCCAGCAATAATGCTTGTTATTGATCTTTCTTCTGTTAGATAGTTAATAAGTGAGTCAACCTAGAATAAACGAATCCAATGGCAAAAGTTTGCACACCCTGCCAGTTAATCATCTGAAAAGCCACAACTCACTTTTTTACAAGCTGACCATCTGTGGTGTTCAGTTTCTCTATGACTTGGCCAGTTAAGTCATGCCTGCCAAATTTCTCTCGTATTTCCTTGTACTGGAGGAATCCTTCAGCCATGGTAATACCCAGGTCTTGATTGTGTTTACAAGTTTCTAAGGGTGCTGTTTTGCTTTTCTGTTTTGTTGCTATTAAATGGTTCTAAGATACTAAATAAAGTAAATAGAAACTCAACAGCTATTGCTGTGGGGTCAGTGACAAGTAATGTAAACAATTACTTTGTTTACTTGGAATCTGACTTTAACATTTAAAATATATAAACTCTGGCCAAAAAGAAGGAAAATTATTTCACAGTATATTCTTGTGAAAGTATGATGCCATTAATTTTGAATTTACCAAATGAAATAAGGAGGTTTAATCGGCTTTAGTTAAGAAGCTGTAGTAGTAGAAGCTTTTGGTGGATTTGCTTTTCATGTATAGGATCAGAGTGACAGACCCCTTCTAAGGAACCAGATCTCCCAGGGTGGCATATCCAGGGACCCCCCCGCACCATATCCCCCACTTCCACACGTTTATACTGTGTGGCCTTTCCCCATCGGCCATGGCCTCCCTAGCATCCGGATCCTGTGTCATCCCCTGAGGCTGCAAAGTGGCACCTGCCTCCAGCGCTGAGGGGAGCGAGAGAGCAAGGCCCCTGCCTGCCCCCCAAATATGGAGGCTCCAGTCCAGGCCCCACCTAAAGCCATTGGATGCTATTGACATAGAGATGACCCTAAATGTGCTGCAGGCCATGTGGGTCTCCCTGCTTGGGTGACATTGGCCTGTCAGACCAAAAGCAAATAAGATCTGTTTCTACACTGACTGCTCACAATGTACTAAGCACTGTATGTCGTGGCGTGGCCTTACACAGCCACACCGTTATTCCCAACCTACAGATGTAGAAACAGAAACTTAGGTGAATTAGCTGCACGGGATGAACCTGTGCAGGAGGTGTTCTGAACCATTGCACAACACTGCCTCCGTCTCAGAAACCTTAGGGACCGGTGACCTGCTTCTCACTTATAAACCAGTGACATTGTGAAGGGGAGTGTGGAAGAGTGGACACAGTGCTGAGTGAGTTACCAGGGGGCTTCTCGCCTGCACCGTCGGCACCTACACTAAGACTTCGGACCCGCCTCCATATCCGCATCCTTAAGTGAGAAAGGAGGACTCGGCGGGCCCGTTGTTCCTGCCAGCTCCACCTTTCTATCAGCAGGCATGTGAATGCCCACACAGCAGTCAGAACAGCTGGTACCTTAACTGAAATGAAAGCGAACTTCCACTTGACCTGCTGAGAAAAAAGATCTCAAGTAATAGCTGACATCCTGAGTGTGTTCACTTAGAATATCTCACCCAACTTCTGCGTCCCCAACAATCCTGGGGGTGGAGGTCCCGACCCTCACATCAAGAGGAACTCCTGAGGCGCTTGGATGCAGTCATGCCCCCAGGAGGAGCTGGGTTCAAATGCAGACCCACGCCCCCCCCGCCTCCACAGCCCAAGCTCATGCCATGATACCCTGAATGTTTTCCACTCAAGCTGTATTTTGCTGGCTGCTAATATGCTTGTCGCTTGACAGTTACTAGTTCAACCTGAAAAATCACAGTCTCAACAACATGAGAAACTAATATCCAAGTTAGAAACCACAGAGTCCTATTAAACTTCTTCTCCTAGTTGGGGCCTGAGTCCCTAAATATGTCCCCACTCCACCTCATCTTCTCCATATCCTTTTTACATTCTTTGCTCGTGGCCCTTCTCAGTCTCTGATAGTCATCCTTTACCAGACTGTCTCCACAGCCTCCTAACTGGTCTTCCTGCTTACAGTCAGTCCTGCCCTCATGTGACCCACTCTCTTCGTCTCTGGAAAACCTAAGAAGGATCATATTATTATTCTGCTTATCACCCTCCAGGGGTTCCCCCAGGCCTTAAAGATCAAATCACGAGTCCTATCTATACATGGCCCACATGTACAGGCCATGAGGACATTTGTCCAAGCCCCCTCGAAGCTACAATACCTTACAAATATCTGCAAAAATGCCTCACAGGATAAATGGTTCACTCACCTTGCCCACAGCAAGCAAGATCCAAAGTTATTTAGCACAGGCCTTCCCTGCTTGCTTTACAATCTTTGGCATATTTTCCATACCATTAAGCAAGCTTCCACATTTAAATAAAAGTTAAAGATATCCTCCCTTTTAACGCCCTAATTATAAAAACTGAAATTTTCGTTTTCATTACCTATTTTAAAAAGGCAAGGAGAAAAGCAAACACATATGTTTTACCTGTAATTTCCAAAATGTTTGCAGCAACTCCTTAGTTGCATCCAGAATATCTTAATGAAGAGAGCTGGAGTTTGGAAGAGTGAAGAGGCTGATGTCCCTGTGAGCCTGGTGCTCAGATGCTGCCTACGAGTGAAACTTTCTCTATTTGTACTGGACCAAGGGAACGGCGGTGTTTGCCATGTCACCTGGATTATCAGCAGTGACTACAAACACTTCACGGAACTCCCAAACCACACATTGGCAAAGAACAGAACTAGCCTGGAGTCATGAGCGTTATTATGCTTCTCATTCTGTGAAGACCTGCAGACTACAGCAAGCAAGTGAAATAGCAAACAAAATAACCTACTTTGTTCTTGTTTGAACCATTCGATATTTTGTGGCACATTACGAGGCATGGAAACATAGGAGCTTTTTACCTTATTTCGAAGTGGATCGTTTTCACTATTTGTCTGCAGAGGTATGTGTCTGTTTAGTTCTGGAGAAGTAAGTGTTTGTTTAGTTCGACACCGTGAAGTGGAGGTCACGTCCCCATAGGGAGCAGATTGGTTCAGTTCAACAAACATTTGCTCAGTGTCTGCTCTCTTTAGAATATCAACCTGAAACAAAGAAACAAAACAAAACTGATTTCCAAGAATTCTCAAGCCAGTTATCTTTTGTACAGTGACAACCACCAGTAAGCATGTATTCTCTCTACTTTTTATTCATTCTTTCGACAACCACACAAACATTTAGGCCAAGTGCCGCTGGGCACTGCGCAGTGCAGGCAGCCAAGGGAGGCTGGAGCCTGGGAGGGAGATACAGGTATCAAATCAATCCATGTCCTCATTGCCTTAATTTTGGTCACCAGGACCCTGGGTGAAGTCCCAAATTAAAAAAAAAAAAAGTTTTATTGAGGCATAATGGACATACAGTAAGTCCTTACTTAATATTGTTGATAATTTCTTGGTAACTACGACTTCAAGCAAAACAACGTATAACAAAAACACTTTTCCCATAAGTTGATTGATACAAACAAGAGGTCAAGTTCCTGCTGCATATTTTTGGTCACAAAAACATCACCAAAATTCTAAATGAAGACTTCAACACTCCTAATATTAGCCATTGAAATAAATGTGAAATGTATATACATTTAAGAAAGAGTAATAAGAACAAGTAAAATATGCGCCCAATTTCTGATAAATCAGCAGTCACAACGGTTGTAATGGTGGTGGGTTAAATTAAGGAATAAATGTTTGCAAAGCGAAAACTGTCAGGAGCACCTCCTCCCACCTCGCAACCTGAAAAACACCGCAAATATGACGGGTTTCCAAACCACTTTCACTCACATTGTTTATTGTCATGCATTTGTATGATTATCAAGATTTTACAGTTTTTTTTTATAATCAACTATTATTCGTTCATTCATTTTCCAACCCATAACTTTTATTCATTCATTCACTCATTTTCCAAGCCGTAACTTTTTTTCCTTTTGTGCTTTAGGTTCAGGGGTACATGTGCAGATCATGCAGGATTGTTGCATAGGTATATACATGGCAAGGTGGTTTGTTGCCTCCATCCTCCTGTCACCTATATCTGGCATTTCTACCCATGTTATCCCTCCCCAACCTCCCCACCCCCCGCTGTCCTTCCCCTACTCCTGCAACAGACCCCAGTGTGTGATACTCCTCTCCCTGTGCCCATGTGTTCTCATTGTTCAACACCTGCCTATAAGTGAGAACATCAGTGTTTGATTTTCTGTTCTTGTGTCAGTTTTCTGAGAATGATGGTTTCCAGATTCATCCATGTCCCTACAAAGGACACAAACTCATCATTTTTTATGGCTGCATAGTATTCCATGGTGTATATGTGCCACATTTTCCCTGTCCAGTCTATCATCGATGGATAGCAAGCCATAACTTTTATTCATTCATTCATTCATTTTCCAACCCAGTTGTTCCAGTTCAGGGTTGCAGGTAGCTGAGTATATCCTAGCAGCTAAGGGCACAAGGCAGGACCCACCCTTGCACAGAATACCGTCCCAGGCAGGGCACACTCACACACCCACACTCAGGCACTGGGACCATGTAGACACACCACGTCACTTGAGGTGCACAGCTTTGGCTTGTGAGAGAAAACCAGAGGACCCAGAGAAAACCCCCACAGATATGGAGGAAACATACAAAATCCACACAGACAGTGGCCCTGACTGGGAATACATTATTTTTTCCTCAGCAACATTACAACAGAACAGGTCCTTATTAGAGGACCTGCTATACAAGGAACCACAAATATTTACTCTATATAATTTGATGATGTCTTATGCATACACAAAGAAACTATTGTCACAATCAACGTAATAGACATACCCAACACCTCCCAAAGTCTCCTGTGTGTCTTTATTGTTTTGTTTGTTTTTCTGGTAAGAACACTTAACAAGAGATCTACCGTCTTAATAAATTTTAGAGTACAAAATTCCACATTGTTAACTATAGCCACTGTGTTGTACAGCAGATCTCTAGAACATACTCATGTTGTTTAACTGAAACTTGATGCACTTTGAACAGCATCTCCCCATTTCTCCTCCCCTCATCGCCTGGCAATCACCATTCTGCTGTCAGCTTCTATGAGTTTGCCTACTTTAGAAGCTATCATGCAGTATTTTTCCCTCTGTGTCTGGTTTATTTCACTTAACGTAACGTTCTCTAGGTTCATCCATGTTATTGCAAGAGCATGATTTCCTTCTTCTTAAAGGCTGAAAGTAGTCATGTATTTTATAGATAGATAGATAGATGATAGATAGATAGATCACATTTTCTTATTCATTCGTCCATTTGTGGACACTTAGGTTGTTTTCACTTCTTGGCTATCGTGAATAATGCTGCTGTGAACATGGGAATACCGGTATCTCTTTAAGATCCTAATTTCAATTCCTTTGGATATATGCCGTGTAATAGGCTTGCTAGTTCTGTTTTTAATTTCTGTGGGTACACAAGTATATATAGGATACATGAGATGTTTTGTATTTTTAATTATCTGAGGAATCTCTGCACTATTTTCTACAGCTGCTGTACCATTTTACATTCCCACCAACAGTATACAAGGATTCTAGTCTCCCCACATCCCCACCAACACTTGCTGTCTTCTGGTTTTTTTGTTTGTGTGTGTGTGTTTTGTTTTTTCTTTTGAGATGGAGTTTCACTCTTGTTGCCCAAGCTGGAGTCCAGTGGCACAATCTCAGCTCACTGCAACCTCCATCTCCCAGGGTTCAAGCGATTCTCCTGCCTCAGCCTCCATAGTAGCTAGGATTACAGGGGCCTGCCACCATGCCCAGCTAATTTTTTGAATTTTTTGTATTTTTAGTAGAGATGGGGTTCACTGTCTTGGCCAGGCTGGTCTAGAACTCCTGATCTCAGGCAATCCACCCACCTCTACCTCCCAAAGTGTTGGGATTACAGGAGTGAGGCACAGTGCTCAGCTCCTGTTTTGTTTTGTTTTTTTATAGCCATCCCAGCACGAGTGATGACATCTCATTGTGGTTTCGATTTGCATTTCTTTGAGGATCAGTGATGTTGAGCATCTTTCAGTGTACCTGTTGGCCATCCGTATGTCTTCTTTTAAGAAATGTCTGCTCGAATCCTTTTTTAAATCAAGGTATTTGGTTTTAGGCTATTGAACTGTGGTCTCATATTGATTTTAATGTTTAGAGCCAAAGTGCAATCTGCTTGGTTTCCTCCTCAATGCAGAAAATACCCTCTTTGTGAAGTGGAACACACAAACAGTAAATTTCCTTCAAATATGATCTTAGAACGTCAACTATGGAGAAGAAGAAATTCTCCAGGAACCCCTGCCTTTTAAAACACCTACTGATTCTTGACACATCAAGCAGCAGGGGGCAGGATGGTGCAGTGGGAAAATGTATGTCTGGCCAGCTGGAAATCTGAGTCTGATCCCATTCTAGCTGGAAGGTCTTTTCACCTCACGTGGCTATGGTTAACTTACTTGCAAAGCAAGGAGCTGGACTGGATGGGCTTTCCTGCATCTAGCATTTTCTTTCACTCCATATTTTTGTGTACCCTTGAGGTCAGGAGTTCGAGATCAGCCTGGCCAACATGGTGAACTCAGTCTCTACCAACACTGTACAAAAATTAACCAGGCATGGTGGCATGCACCATACCAGATACTGTGTTAGGTGCCAAAAAAGGAAAGCTCACTAACCTGTTTAAGGCTACGGAAAGAACTACCAAAACTACGTATGAGAATTCTGTTCTAAGAGTTAACCTCAGTATGAAGTGCCAACAGACAGTGAATGAACGAATATGCTATCCAGGACTACAGTGAAGTTTCCGTATCCCTAAGAGCCACTTCACTCTCAAATATGATCAAAGGCTGCCCAAGTGCCTGGATTTCACATTGGGTAGTAGAAGGTTGAGCAGCAAGATTAATATATTTTAACCGCTCCAGCTTCATTTGGAACCTTCCCACATGCAGCCCCAACTCAAAGCCACAAAGATAGCACTATCAAAAGTAATCATCCTTTCTCCCCACAACTTCTGCAACTTCAATTTTTCCACTTTGCTTCGGTGGCTCTGCTTTGCTCCCAGGTTTCCCAACCAAGTAACCTTTGAGTCACACCCAACTCCTCTCTCCCCTTTCCTTCCTGAATTTAATAAGCTACCAACAAGTCTGCCCCGACCCACTCCAACAAAAGCCTTCCTTCGGCAACCACAGTGCAGACCTCTATTGTTACAGCTGCCTGTCCCCCGGGGAATTCCAGCTGCAGGCGTTCCTTGGAGCCCCCGTGGAAAACTGGAAAGGAACTATTGAAGCCTTTCACTGCCTGTTTTCCCAACTCCCATGGCCACGGAGGGAGGGGGGAGGGAACCCACGGGCAAGTGCTTCCTACCAGTTCAGTGCCGCCAGGAACCGGGGCTTTCCCACAAGGCCGGGCCAGGTTCTAGGCAGAGAAGCGTCTGCATTCCGAGGCGCAGTCTGGGCTGGAGCCTGTCACCACCCTTCAAATCCCTTTGAAGCTGGGCAAAAATCCTGCCAACGCCAAGCTTGAGAGCTCCTCCGCTTAACCTGGGAGGGGCTGTTTCCTGCCTGCCTTTCACAGCCTCTCACAGAAGGGAGGTGCAGCCTTAATCATTCTACAGGATTCTCACTTTAGACACCAAAATCTAAAAACGCAAGAAAAATAAGCTTTATATGAAATAACACATCAGATTGACCAAGACTTATTTAATGCTGAAAATTTATTCTACAAACTCAGAGACCAATTATCATAATATATATATATACACACATATATATACCTATATACACTTATATATACATATAAACTATTTAAACACCAGTTTCCCTTAAAGTCATGTTAAACATTCTCAGTTTCTTAAATTTCAGACTCTTCCCCACCTTCACTGTCCTTCTCTGAACACAGTCTAGGTTATTAATTTCTCTTGAAATATTATACCCAAGAGGAAATGCAGGATCCCCGATGGCACCTTACAGGTGAGGTTTTTGTCCCCATGTTGCAGCATTTTCATATATTGACCAGGGATAAAATCCTTACTTCTTTTTCATATGTACTGCTCCCAAGTCAGAGTTTTCTGTTCTGGACTAAGGGAATTGGGTTTAAAAGCTTTTGTTTGTGTTTTTGTTTTTGAGGAGAATCAGAGAACATTAGAATGAACGAGTCTTTAGAAATTGCTGGTACATGTTTTCAAGTCATGGGTTATTCAGCTCATTCATGGGCCATGAAATCAATTTAAGTAGGTCACTGTTATGGGCTGAATGCTTGTATCCCCCAACTTCCAAATTCATATATTGAGGTCCCAGTCCCCAATATGATGGCATTAAAACGTCGGGTCTTTGGGAGGTGATTGAGTTAGTGCCCCAGAGAGCTCCCTTGCCTCTTCTACCATGAAAGGACTGAGTGAGAAAGTGCTATATTTGACCCAGGAAGCAGACCCTCACCAGACACTAAATCTGCTGGTGTCTTGATCTTGGATTTCCCAACCTCAGGAGCTGTGAGAAATAGATATTTGTTGTTTAAGCCACCCAGTCTATGGTATGTTTGTTATATCAGCCTGAATGGACTAAGACAGTTACCCCCAGCTCTTTCTTTAAAAACTAATAAAATACAGTAGAAAGTATCAGAGTGCATTGCACATATGAAAGATGAGGATTATTACGTAAAACTTTTGTTTCAAACTGAGATACACAAGTATAGATTGTGTGTGTATAGATTATGATCATAATTAAGTTTTGGTCAAAAAACTTAAAAACCACTGATCCAGTTCAACCAGGAAAGGCAGTGTTCTATAATGGATAAGAATTTGTTTGAAATTTGGAGTCAGAAAATCCCTGGTTTCTCGTCTTGGATCTGACCCTTAAGAACTACATGACCCCAGGAAGTTATTTTGCTTCACTGAAACTCAGATCAGTTCCTCATCAATAAAACTGGATAGCAACAGCACTTTCCTCAAAGAGTCATTGAGGAGAAACACAATATTACTCACTTCCTTTTACTGAGCACATGCCATGTGCCAGGAAACATGATGTGTCTTCACATGCACTATGTTTCTGACCTTCACCACGACAATCCTCTGCATTGTCATCCATCAAATGAAGGAACTGAGGCAGTCTGGTCCACATGTATGTACTTAGCCATTCCACTACACTGGCTGTAAGTACACCATGTCTCTACAAATGCAAAGATGCCTTTGAAGTACTTAACACAATCCACTACACTGGCTCTAAGTTCATCATGTCTCTACAAAAACAAAGATGCACTTGAAGTACTTAACATAATCAGTGCTAAGTACTTAGTATGGACACAAAGGAGCCTTCAAAATTTAGCACCACTCAAAGGGCAGACCTTCTGCAAGTTGAGGAGTTCAAGCCAGAATGTAGATTGCTGCCCTGCTTTCTTCGGGAAAGTTTTGCTTATTTGGCTGTACTAAACAATGTGATGAAGTTTGTCATGATGTTCACCAGCACTCTAACCAGAGCTCCATATCTTCTGAGAAACGCTGCGTCAGATAATATTGTAATAACCATTACAGGAACCATGATTATTGTTAGTACGGCCTGGGACAGATTCAGGTCTCCTCTCTCACCATCCAAAGCTCTTTTTACCACTCCATTGAAGAAATACCTATGCGCATGCTCCCGCTCACTTCCCCCGGTCAATTTCGTCCTGCTGAAAGTTTTTAGATCGTGTAAATGCACCAACTCTCCCCTCTGACTTTGTGTCACCTGCACACCGGCTGCGTGTGTCTTCTGTGCTTTCACGAAGACGCTGATAGCAGTGTTCATCAAGAGAGCCACGGACAGGTCCGCTTTCCTTACAACAATCCTGTGGCTCCCCTCAGTGGCTGCACACCTCGTCCTTAGTGTGTTTGCCTCTCTTTCCTAAACCCTCACAAACCCTCGCAGACATTGACTTTCCGCAGGGGGATGCGGGAGGAAGCACTAGGAAATGACCCGCTTAGAGGACGCCATCTTGTGGCGCACGCGCATCAGTGCAGCTCGGGACCGCGGAGGGAGAAGGCGCGCCCGGGAGGTCCGGCGCCCCTGCGCAGGCGCCGGGGGGAGCATTGGCGGAGCTCCCTTGATCTGGAAGGCGAATCTTTTTTTTTTTTTCCATAATGTCTCCGGGTAAAATCAGACCGACCGTATTCACTTTGTTCACCACTGTGGATACATACATAAAACACTGCACCTGCTTCATTAATGGTCCAGAAAAAAAAAAACTTTTTTTTTAATGAGCGCGGGTAAAGAGAATTTTTAAAAAGATTTTCTTAACGATTCATCATTCTAAATTTGAAATGGACGTTCCCTTTTCTTCCAGTTACAATCTGGAAATTTTCTTTAAGAATGCCTTCATTTTAAATAGGACGCTAAAATGGAGGCAAAGAGGGGCGGGCGAAGCGGCTTCCTTATCATCTTAAAGGACCCATAGTGATGTCCTGTCACTCGGGCCTGCGTCTCCCACGCCGGGATCTCACCTCCTTCAGGCGGGGCCGTTTGCCTTCTGCAACGATGTAGATTTTTATTCCTTCTAGGATGCAAGATAGCTACAGCCAAGGAGACGTTTCTAGCACACAACCAGGCACAAGTCTTCGATGTGAGTTAAATAGTCATAACTTAAAAATCTGAGTTGCAGTGCAGAAATCAGGTATGTAGATGCAGGGCTTGTCGGTGATAAGGAAGAGAAAAGAGGGAGCTGAAAGATGTGAGAAGCCGCAGTCACTGAAGACACTTAGAACTCATGATCAGAAAGGGCAAGTGTAAGAGAAACAGTAGCGTTGCTAATTAGGTCAGCACACACGCATCAGTGACAGGTTCTAAGAATCAAGAAAACAGTGAGGCCTGAATCCTGCCCAGCAGTGTGCTGTAAGAAGGGCACAATCTGCGGATTTGAAAATGAGTGTCCCTCACACCCTCCTTGGTGCAGTCTCTGAAAGAGGAGCAGGTGGAGGTGAGGTCTGGCAAGACGTCCCTGGGGTTGCTTCCTCTCAGGACAGAGGTCATTTTCTGACAGTTCTCTGTACTATCAATTTATAAATTCCAGAATTGTAGCATCTCAACCCTGCAGTGCCTCTGAAATTTTGATTTATGATTTTAATTCTTTCTTAACCTTGAAACGACCTTAGAGCTGATTTAATAGAGCACCTTAATTGTAAAGATGAGAAAAACACTGGCAGATAAGATGGAGTGTCTTCATACACAGCCCTCCTACTTCTAACACCAATGGCTATGACACTCGGGCTCAGTCTCATCTTGGGGTGAGACTTCTTCAAGGGCCAGATGAATACAGAATAAAGTGTAGAAAACCACAGTTCGTGGGTGAAAGACAGAATGCTTCCACCAGTCAGAGGTCTACTCTTTACTGGAGGAAAGTAACTAAATTTTTTTTTTTTAAGTATAGTCAGTATGTTAGTAATTAGTGAAATGCCTAAAAATTTAATCTCCTACCAAGAAGAACACTTTTATTTAAGCTTTTGTTTCCTTTAGATAACTAAGGCTTAATGAGTGAGGACCCTCTTAGGTCTCTTCCTCATTTCATCTCCTCTTGGCTACATCCATAGTGAGAATCTCATGAAGGGGCTAGACACACGCCTGAATCCTGGTAAGTAACTTCTTCGGGAAACCCAGACACAGGGCAGAAGTTTGAGATCTTTACCCCAAAAGGACTGCTGCTGATCTTGGGAAAGCCGCATTTTTGCATACATTTCTCCAAATATGAGTAGCAAGCTAATTGACTCCAAGGAAGCATGGCTAGTACTTAAATGTCACATTCAAATAAACTCAGGCTAATAAACTCCCTGGATAGATATCAAAATACCTTGCCTTCTTGCTGTCATGTGGACAATAACCATTGTATTTACAACTTATAAAGTGGGAAAGAAGACAAGGAAAATATCACTAAATTCTGAACTTTTAATTCAAGTAACTAAGGAGGGTGGAGCTCAAATTGGCCTTGACCTGAATCTATTATTTTTTTTTAAGAAATAAAGGGAGACACTGCGTTTCGGTCAGGAACAGAATTCTAATCACATAAAACTTGTGCTCAGTCCTTTCCCAGCAACGTGGCAGACTGAGCTGGCATGAGAGGGAGTGGATTGTGGGATGGAGGAGGGACCCCCCCACCCCGACCCAGAAACAAGCAAGTAGAATTGTAGGTCACTTTTTGTTGACTTTGTACTTGAATGTGGAAATCTCTAGGCTCCAGAAATGAAGATGAGACTTGTAATACTATGCAGAAGCTGTTGCCATGTAGATCAACAAGGATTTCAGACTTGGCCTAAAAACTGGGATTTTAATGCCCCGGGGAGGACAGGAGATGAAGGAAGGAGGGAGTTGGAACAGAGTCACTATCCGGATGTGTTGAAGGGCTAGCCAGACTGAAAAGTAAACTTCCAGTCTACAGGTGCTTTGTATTAAAAAGAAAAATAATTACTTGCAAAAAAATCAAAACATCAGACTATACTGTGTATAGATGTGGGTTATACTGCCTACAGGTACCTGAGAATTAAACATAAAGTTTGGCCCAGGACAGCAGAATCGTGAAACCCTGGCAGAAGCAAACAAAAAACATACCTTAGGAACACATGCACAACCCAGGATGTATGGATCACCATAGAAGGCATAGCTCTTACTGACAAGAAATCAAAATTCAAAGTTGCATAATCAAAACTACACATGCAAGCACCATCAAAACCGCATGAGGAACGACCGTGACACAGAGATGGGCAAGAATTAACACAGGTAGAATTAGTGCTCAAGAATGAGAGGAGGCTGGGCACGGTGGCTCATGCCTGTAATCCCAGCACTTTAGGTGGCAGAGGCGGGCAGATCATGTGAGGTCAGGAGTTCAAGACCAGCCTGGCCAACTGGTGAAACCCAATCTCTATGAAAAATATAAAAATTAGCTGGCCGTGGTAGCAGATGCTCATAATTCTAGCTACTCAAGAGGCTGTGGCAGGAGAATCGCTTGAACCCGGGAGGCGGAATTTGCAGTGAGCCGAGATCATGCTGCTGCACTCCAGCCTGGGTGAAAGGGAGACTTTGTTTCTAAAAATAAAATGAGGAAAAAAAAAAACAGTGCCCACACCTATGGTTGTGGTTTGTTT